>NW_020799144.1:7460502-7578594 GCF_003259725.1 Athene cunicularia | reverse complement strand
GGAGTCCCGCCGAGCCTGGTGAGGCGCGGCCCTGCCTCCGGGCAGCCCCGAGGGTGCCCCCGCCCCCAGCGCTGGCGCCGACGCCAGCAGCGGTCAAGCGCCAGAAGAGCGAAGGGGCTTCTCGGCTTTCGCGGGCTCAGCTCGCTGGCTTCAAACTCTCCGCGCGCTTCAGGGGAGACTCGGCGACAGCTGCGTGTCTCCGTGCAGGACGAGAGCCCGTGTCGGTCGCGGTATGGGCACGGGGGTGGCTGAAATGGCAGTTGGGCGCGGGAGGCCCCTCCGCCAGGCCCAGCAGCAAGACCGACCCACCAAGCCGGGTTCAGGGACAAGACTGCCTCGGTGACCTCTTATTTCCAGTGGGCTGGGCGTAGGCTACCAGGAGACAGGCAGAGCGATCTCTGGTGCCGCGGGCCAGCAAACCACAGACAGAGGCTTTCAGCGGCCGTTGTGTGTTTGCTTTCAGCGCACTTGAGAGGATTCAGTTTTGCAGAATAATGTTTCGTACTGAAGCTGCTTGGAATCCATTGCAGAGATTTTTTTTTTCTGTTTGAAAACACGGATTTTAAAGAAGATGCACTGAAAAGTTTTACGCTGACCATGCGTGGAAAGAATTTTTGTATTTTTTCAGGCAACATTCAGGCTCTCACGATTTGCTAAAATGAGCTGAAAGATTATATCAAGTACTGTAGAAATGATCCGTGTGAATTCGTCTAAGAGCATGTGTCGATTACAAAAATTTCAGTGATCTATCGACAGTTAACAATGCGAAAAAAGTGTTGATGACTGTTGAATAAATAGGAGAAGAATCATAGTCTGGTTTAAAATATTCCCTGAGCAGATAAAGCAGCTGCATTTGTCTGATAAATTACTCTTTGTGCTCAGCACTAATTAGGACAGAACAGAGTAACATGTTGCTGGAGAAATAGAGATGGATCACTTGTGAGACTGTCATAATCCCTTCCAGCTATATGTAGATGTATGAAGATATACATACAGATACGTGACCAAACAGGACTCAGATGCTGTAAACATTTTTGCTCCTGTTTTTAACTTTTCCCAGGGGAGTGTAGCCCATTGAAATGAAAATTGCAGCACTGCTACTTAAATTTAAACCAGCAAGTTTCACAGGTGTCAACCTAGGTGTCACAGCAGGACAAACACAGGACTGCAACACTGTGGACTTCGATTACAAAAAGAAATGTGATGTATCACAGGAAAAAGACATGAAAAAATTAATCTTTACTATAAAAAACTACTTAATACTATGTCATGTTTGAACACCAGTAACAGTCAAAAGGCCCAACAAAGGCCCAGGCCCCAATGAAAAAGAGGCTGTGAAATATGCCTTGTTCATTGAAAAACAACAACCTATTTATCAAGGAAAGGAAACAATACAAATTAGACAGCATAAATACATACACCACAGCTTTCTTCTAGACTATCTTAAGTGGGAAGCACTGTGATAAAGCAGCAGGTAGGTCTGCATATTTGCCACACTACATAGGAACCAGTTCCCTTCCATTTTGTAAAAGTCTGTATCTCAAAGGCTTTCCAAGAGCTCTTCCCATCTTTTCCCTTAAACATCCTCACCCAGCTGTTTTCAACTCAGACCCTTCTCCAAAGGAAGCCTGGTAAGGATGCTTACACCAACACCATCAAAACTTTGAGACCTGGGGACATTTTAGTTCTGTGGAGGTACAAACGACCTTCCACTCATTAAACCTATTGGCTTGTTGGGCAGCAAGCCAAGCATAAGCCTGCTGCATCCCTGCAGCAAGAAAGACCAGTGGTATCTGGGCTCCCTAAACAGCAAGCAGCACAGGCAGCAGTTCGAGGGCAGGGTTTATCACCCTCTGCTTGGTACTCATTAGACCTTATCAGAAATACTGTGTCCGACTGTGGGTCCCTTGTTAAAAGACACTGACAAACTGGAGAAAGTTCAGAGGTGAAGTGCTAAGGCTTGGACAACTGGCCCAAGCCAGAGTTGACCTATAGATGAATCCTGAATGTTTTATAACTGAAAATCATTTTGCTAGTAGGTATTGTACTAAGTTATAACAACACACTTATGCTGATGTAAAAAGTGCTAAAGCATTGAAATACTGAAGTCTGAACAACAGGTCCCAAGCTGAAGCTGTGAACTTAGTCTGTAATCATTAACAAAGTATGTAAACTCGCTAGTGAAAGACGCAGCTTAGACAAAATAGAATCAGTAGTGAGGAGAGAATGTCTCCAACTTCCCTTGTTCAGCCTTGTTCAAGGCTGAGAACCCAAGGATCTGGCCTTGTTAGAAACTTCCTTGGTTTCCCCCCTGAGTCCTGGCCAGGCTTTGGGTGGAATCCAACGGGAGGATGAAACCAGAAATTTTCCTCTCAAATCAAAGGTGCCAGCTATGCTGGCCTGTCGATCTCTGGTATACAAGGCTGGGCCCCTTTGCAGTGACTCTGGAAGCCTCACCTACGGGTGGAGGCACCGCATAGGATTTCCCCCTTGCCGGGACAGGCTCTGCAAACCCTCGCTGTAACCGGGGCTGCCCAGCCACTGCGGGGCTGGATGATGGTAATATATGCAAGTGGTGATGGATCTTTCTTAATCACTATTCTATCTCAGGTAGTAATGATTTGATGCATTACCCTGTATTTTCCTGTTTGGTGCTTTAAGTGCACTATTCTGCTTTTTCTTACTGCGTGTTTTCTGTATTACACTGTTACATTGGTTATCACTAGTAAAATATGCCTGCTCTTTTCACTCTGGTGTCTGAGTTTAATTGGTATCCTTAATCAGCAAAACAAAGAGTAGGGCACTGAGATGGTTGGTGACCAGAGCACTTGTCCTGCAAGCAGAAGCCACAGGGCTGAGACTTTTCCAGCCTGGAACAGACATGGCTTCAAGGGCACTTAACTGCAGCCCCCAGTACCCCATGGGGAGAGGATGGAAGAGATGGAGATGGGCTCTTCACAGCAGTGCACAGCAGGAGGACAAGAAACAAAGGGCATAAACTGAAACAGCAATTCCTGATGGCTATTAAGAACAACTTTTTCCCCCTGAGGACAGCCAAGCAGCAGGAGCAGGTTGTGGAGAGGTTGAGTAATCTCCTCCATTGGAGATTTTCAAGACAATCTGGTCTGATCTCGTGTCTGACCCTTCTTTAAGCAGGAGATTGGACCAGAGACCTCCCTAGGTCACTTCTAGCCTGAATGATTCAGTGATTCAGATAATGTTTGTTGCAGTGGAAGTCATATGTTTAGTTTCTGAAGCAATGTGAGGTGAGCTCTCAATTTTCCCATACACAAGGATGAAGTTCCAAGCTCCAGTGATTCACTTACTGCTCTAGTTCCCTGTGAATACTGTCTGTACAGGGAATATATGCCTCTTTGTCTACAATCACCTTTATCTGTGCTACCTAGATGGTTTCTGCTTGGAGCTGAAACATGCCATCCTTAGTCTTTTCATCTGACAAAAACTAATTAGAAACCTTTCCAAATAACTAGCTGAATCAGTATATGCAAAATACAAGAATATTTGTGCACAGGTGAACACAAGCAAGCTGAAGTCTGGTTGGGAAAAGTTCAGAAGACATTAGTAGAAGGACTTTTATTGGGGAAACAGACAAACCTGGCAATTATTATGGTGATACTCCTATATTCTGACTATGATAGTTATGTTCAAATTTCAGAATTCCAACACCATCGCATGCTGTAAAGTCAAGATGGTTAACTGTTGAGCAGGTCTCTTTCCTGATCCCTAGGTCACTTTAATATAAATGTTCACTACAGCCCATTTCTGATAATTACATGCATTTTGTGAAACCAAACAGAGAAGTTTAAGGTATCTGTAAACAGGTTCAGAACCAAAGACAGATGTCTATCTTCCTCTGATTTCAGTGAGTACTAAATGCATAACTATTTGTGTAGACAGCAATCTAGGTTTAACAATATATACTTTCAGTTAGCAGATGCAAACTATCATACTGAGAACCAGAAGAGTTCAAAAATCATAAATTGTATCTCAAAACTTACAAAACTTACTTTAAATTTATAATCTGAACCCCCCCCCCCCAAAAAAAAAAACAAACAACTGTACAACTGGCTGGCTGTTTCTTTGCCGTCTTCTCTGCAAGTTCGTATCACAGAGTGAGGCAAGTTTTTAGGTTCCTGTTCAGCCATGAAAGAAACCCATTTTACTTTTTTTTAACATGGAAGATGACAATCTTACGTACTTGATTTCAAGAGCTGGAACTTCAAAAAGACAGAAGATAAAACATTTTAAGACTTGCATTTGAAAAATTAGAGTTAGGAGCAAATTCTTGTACCTTGATTAGAACTAGTCACACATTATCAACAAACGCCATAAACAATTCAAAATCTTTTGTGCATGAAACAAAACAGAAAAAAAAGGTATTCTATGTAGCTGACTTATCGTAGGAAATTTTTCTACACACAAATAGAAAAACTCTAAATGCATCAGCATGTGGGTCATCTGGCTCCAGCAGCAAGCACAAGAATGTACAGCCAAAAACTGAGGAAGGAAAGTGTCTATTTCTCTGATAGTAGCAGCACTGAAATACATAAATGTTTTAATTCTGCTAAGAGATTATGAGTTATTAAAAACATGGTAACATTCCATTCTCCAGTTCCTATTCCATACTGCTAACTGTGATGACATAATGACTGTAATATTCTCCTTGAAATTTTTATTGATTATTTTCTTTTTGTTAAACATTGACCAAGCTAAAACCAAACAGCACATGAAACATTCAACCAGCAGAATAAAAGACACTATGAGAATCAAAATCAGTGACTGGCTGAAGAGAGACTGCTGTTCAATGCCTACCTCTCAACCCAAGATAACCTGAAAAAACTCCCATGCTCTCCTAGCAAAATCCTAACTATTTGTTCTGTTTACATCATTTCAGATGAGAAACAAGATACAACAGAATAGGTATGCATATCATACTAACTGGGCAAGAAGGCAAATTGTCAGTTTGGGGATTAAGGGTCTCACCAATTCAAGACAAAGGCCACCAGTCTCATGTGTTATTTTTCTGAAGAAAATAGTTCTGCCTCTGCATCACTGAAATGAAATGCAGGCTTCCTCTTTGGATTGTAATAGGACAAATAGAGAAAGAAAGGATCTACAGGTTGCCTTCTCATCCTCATCCTGCCCTTTCAGTGACACTCTTGCACCTCCGTAAGGCAGTGTTAGTTCAGGAAGTACTCATACTCTGCTGTTTAGCTGTATCTTCTGAACTAAGGCTGAGATACACTATAATTAAGCATCTCTGGCACCAGATGGAGATCACTCTGTCTGTGTTACATCTCCTGTCATTTTTACTAAGGGTGGGACATAGGCCAACATAAGCAAGAACAGCAATTTTGAAGAGATACTATGCAGTGCTGTTGCATTATGTATGACATACCTACAGTTGTTGGTATAAAAGCAGTTTGGTGGTGGGTTCTGAGATCCAAGTGCTTTCTCTATGGCCTGTCTAAATCCTCTGAAAAAGAGCATTTTCATATTTAACACAGTTCCTGATTTTAATTGACAGATGTTACAGACAGCAGCAAATATACTACATGGCAGCCTTAGAGTACTAGGTGGCAAAGTGCTTTTCTTCAAAGCAAGGATTGGAGCAACTCCTTCATCATAACGGAAAAGCACCTGTAGGAAAACGTGTTTCCAAATTCAAAGATAGGCAGCACCAGTGATTTACTGCTCTTCTGAGCTGGAGTGCCTTGTACTCCAATAATACCTCTTGGGATGTTTTTATAATGGCAGATGGTGGTGTAAGTGCTCAGTGTGCGCATGAAAAGGACTCTCAGTTGTTTCGTAACATTCTTTTCACAATGCATCTTCATCTTCTTGTTCAGATAATGAGACATAAAATGGCAATAGAGTTTACAATGAATAGCAGGAGGCTAACTTCAGGTTGAATTTTTTTACTAGACTAGACAGGTAAAACCCACCTGCTTTTCATGAAGTATTCTATTTAAAGACTAAATTACAGGATTCTTCTCTATAGCACACTCCAGACAGTACAGACAACAAACAATAAGGTAGGCTGGAGGCCACATGAGCCAGACTGTCAGGCTTGGCTGGTTTGCCAGGTCAATGGCAGTAAAAAATTATTTTCCTCAGTGTCAACAGCCTCTTTTTTTCCCCCTGTGCTGTACCTAGATAGGATAACGTCTGTGTCTGTATGCACATAAGCACATATGAAACTAGTACAAAATAACATCATTCTGTAGGATGTAAAAAAATTTAAAAATCTAGCTGTCTTTTGAATAAAGATCCTTCCTCCCCTATGCTACCCAGCTCATGTGTTGCAGACATTGAAGAGAGCAGGCTTTTGATCTGACCCAGTTAACTCTTACCCACGTTCTTGTTGACTCTGTACAGAGATGGGATCACTTTCAAGTCATCAGCACTATTCATGCACACATTTAAGCTAATAGGTAAGCTTTTGCTGCATCAAAAGCCTTCAAAGCTGCTAAGTTGATTGGGAAGCAATAAACAGCACTGTGGGAAGATAGGGCACTTGTGAAAAAAAGTGGAAGGCTGTGCTAAATGACTATCAAATGAAACTCAGAATTCCAGCCATGGAGAAAGACTATAACTGTGGGTACAGTATCTTGAGGCAATTGGGTATAAAAAAGTAATCTGACTAAAATGTCTACAGACTCTTCAAAACATTCTAATTTGTTTGGTTGTGGGGTTTTGTGACATGCACAATAAATATAGAAATAAAAGGAAGTGTTTAGAAGGGGTCTGTATGAATAGCACTGCCAGTTGGAAATAACAGGAGCATTCTGGAAGATCTTGGCTCAAGCCAAGGAAACATCCTGCACAGTTCATTTTCACTTAAAAAAAAAAAAAAGAAAAAAAAAAGTAAATCACTTTTACCTCAGCTTTGTCAATTGCAAGCAGCCTGTAGTGAATGGAACTGCTCATTGCCATGCTGAAATATTGCAGTTTATGATTATTCAGTATCACACACAATTTAACATAGCTTTTGTTTATTTAATGAGATACTCAGCTCCCTCTACATGGAGATGACAAGAACAGCCAGTCTGAAAAACAGTGTTTTATTGGCTCAAGAAGCACCATGGCCAGATTTGTGAAGCAATGTTCAAAAAGAGCTTTTTTTAAAAATTAAGATACTGTAATGATTTTCCAATAGAGACACTATAAATACTATATTTTATAATTTTTAATTTGATTATGGTGAACAAGAAGGAGGAATTTCAGGGAAAATGAAAGTGTTCTGATGCACAAGAGATTAGACTCCATTCCTTTCAAGGGCTACATTCCTTCCTGTTTCTACAACCCAAAGAGGAAATTAATTTACTGATATGAAACTCCTCCCAAAGCCAAAGGATAATTTGACTTGAGGCAGGACTATGTTTTCACAGAGATGCTCAAAGTTACTGCTATGATCAAAATTCATCACATTTGTACAGAACTGCAGAGTTAATGAGTCTCAACCCTTCTGCACCTGAGTTTCCTTGTTGATGATGACTCCTCCTTGTCCTGTGTGTCTCAAACTGAAGCTTTTCAGAATCACTTACATCTTCAGTCCTGGCATGACAATGCAGAGAAATGCACCAGGTAGGTTTATTAGCTTCGGCACTGCACTGCTCTTCTTTTGCAATGCTTCTTTGCAGTTAAGAATTACAAGCAAGATGTCTTGGTAAAATGGACTGCAAAATATCCGGGAGAGAATAATTAAAAGGAAAAAAAAAATAGCATGTATGCCAGTTTTCAAGGCACAATGAGAAATTACAAAAGTTAAAGCCAAAACAAGAGGAGGGAAGGCAATCAGCTGTTCAAGCAAAGAGAATAGTTGAAAATATGTGGGAAAGGCATCAATGTTTACTTTCTACAGTATTAATTAGCACAGTTTTAAAGCAAACAGAAAACTCTCTGAGACTGCCAGATGTTTGCTGGTTGCTTAGGTGATGGTTTGAGTTTTCATTAACACACACAAACACAGGGAGGCTGGTTTTACCAGGGAATCTAGGTAACCAAATTCTAAATCTGGCCATTACAAGTCTCTAGACACAAATTTGTTCAGTTTTACAATTTTCACAATGAGTCTGTGAAAAGTAAGTATAAATGCATGGACAGACAGTGTGTTTGGTTAGCAGAACACACCCTCTCTCACAGAATTTGTATGCAGAATAGTAATGCACACTGGTTTAAGTCGAATGGTTACAGATAGATAGGATTTTCATACATTCTGTACGCTCTCAAAAAGGTAATTTATTTCTGCATCATCTAGCATATTTTAGTACAGCAGATCTTCAAAAATTGTTAATTGCATTCAAAAATTATGTCTATATTTGGTTGTCCAAGATAATGGACAAGCGTGGCATTTAGTACTGTGTGCACCCTGTGTGTGTTCTTATCAATATAAATAATTCCATTGTAACTAAACCAAAAGTTTTTAATAAGCCACTTTAGGCCTGGAGAATCATGAGGTTATGGGCTTGTAAGAGATGATGGAAGAGGAAGCAGATGAAATTAAATGCCCAGCAGTGTACAGAAGGTTTTACTACCAGAAGCAAGATTGCTCTTGCTGTAATGTTCAGAAATGCCTGATACATACACCACCGAAGTCTCAGTATTAAAAAGTTTAGCATCCTGCAGTAAAAGCTTATCTAACTAGAGACGCCTTGAACTAAGATTTACTAAATTAACTTTCTGTACTCATCTTTAAATTTGTTTCTAAAAAGGCCTTTATTTGATGAAAATTGTTTAGTGCCTAAAAAAACCCCTGCGTGTAAAACTTAAGTAGGCAGTGTGACTGATTTCTTGGCTAGCCAGTGGCCAGCGTTGGCCCCCATCTGTTTGCAGCCTGTTATTTATTTATTGCAGTTCCTAGGAATTGATTTTACTCATGTATGATCAGAAGTGCAGCTGTTAAGGGCCACAGTTCAAATCACTGCTCGTCTTGGTTTGAGTAAAACTAAAGTATCTTAACCGCAAGGATGTAAAATAAAAGCCACGGGTGCTGTTTAAGAGAGGCTTAACCTTCAGAAAAGTTACCCCATACAGGGCCCTGCCCGTTGCCTAGAGACCAGGGGCGGCCCAGAGCGAGGCCCCAGGGGAGGGGCTCTCCTACCCCCCCCTCCCCTTGAAGCGGAATGGCCGATGCGACCTGTCCGTCACGCTGCGCGACGTGACGCACATCGCCACCGCCCGGGAAGGAGAGAGACGGCGCGGCTGCGGAGGCGTCGTCGCGCAGTGAGTGCGTCACGAGCATGTGCCGCCAGCCCATTGGCTGCGGCGGGGCTGGGCGGGGAGAGCCAGGCTGGGAAGGGGGTGGGGAGGGATGGCGGTTATTTTTAAGTTACTAGAATCTGAAAAAGAATTGATTATAACTCTTGAGATTTCAAGCTAAAAATTTCAAACGGAACAATACAAATAGTTTACATATTTTGAGCAGTACGCATGCTGTATTTGGCTTATGATTTGTAAGAGTTGCCACATTTAGGAAATCTATAACAGAATGAAATCCAAGCTTTTCTTTTAAAATAATATGTTTATCTTTATTATGCTTGTTTTGCAGGTATTTGTGGGGGTAAAAGATTTGAGCTGCAGCTGAATAAAACAAGGGCTGAAAATTGAAGGATGGCAGCAAATCCTTCAGGACAAGGTAGGTTTTAATCTAAGTATTCAAAGGGTAATACTATATGCAAAATATCACCACAACTGTAAGTTTGTTTTATAGAAAGAGCAAAAAGGGGAAGAAGGGGTAGGAAGGAGGGGCTGAAAGCAGCAGAATGTGAGCAAGCCTGAGAGAAGACACAAACATTAAACGGTTGAAAAAGACCATTGATGGCTGGGGAGCTCTGAATTACTGTGCTTTCCTTCATGCTCAGGTTATGAAGTACCTATGGTGCCTCTGGTGCTGTGGTTATTTACTGAAGCGTATGTTGTACAGTGCTTAGCATTGAACATGACTTGCAGCTCTTGCGATCTGTATCAGGAAGCAGCCAGAAGTCTAATACATTAAATGTGGGGAGCAGAAAGACCTGCACAGCAGTAGCTGTCAAATATAGATAGCAAGTGAGCAGGCATAGGAGGAAAAAACACAGAATCACAGAATCAACTAGGTTGGAAAGGACCTTGAAGATCATGTAGTCCAACCATTAACATAGCACTGACAGTTCCCAACTACACCATATCCCTAAGCATTAACAGAATCACAGAAAAATAAATATTGTAATGCTAATGACGCCGAAGTGTTTCTTTTCATGATGACTCATTTGAATTCTATCTGTAAAATGGCTCAAGATGTGGAAGTGGTCCATCTATCTAGCTGAGGCAGTGCATTAGAGGGAGCTGAGGGTCTGGGGCGGAGGTTACGGTAAATTGAAGGAGAGTCTTAAATCGCCCTCTAGAGATGATATCTGGAAGTCTTAGTGGAACTGAGGCTTGTCTCCACTACGGAAATGCTGAGGAGAAAGAAGTTTCTCAGGTGTGACTTCACCTCCTGGTTATGAGAAATGAATTCAGTTTCCAGCAAACAGTCGTCTTCATGCACATTTGTGTGTGAATGTCCGTATCTGGGGAAGCAGTCCCCCAAAGCTGGGTGTAATTCATTCTGAAGTGCTGATACTTTGGAGGGGTACCATATCACCTGTGTGGTTTCCTCCCCTTTCCCCACAATGGCCCTCTGCTTTCAAAACAAATACAGAAGAAATGTGTTGGTCAAAAAGACAGATTTTACTTACTACTTGATGAAAAGAAGGTAGTGTTTGGAATGCTCATAGAGCTTTTCTGAGGTGTTGAGGGAGGAGAACTGCAGATTGCAGATGGTTCTCTGTTTGCAAATTTTAACTCCTGAAGGTTTTGGTGTGTAATGATAAATATTCTTTTATTCTGTGAATACCAAGTCAGCATGCTTGTAAGGAACAGAATGTTGTTGTAGAGAGTTAAAAGCTGCTGTTTCTTAAATACGTGAATTTACTGAGAAGCAGAATGGGATTTTAGTGCCAGAATGCCTTTGCTTCCCTCCAAATTCCAGAGGCTTATAATTGGGCCTTGGAATCTGCTTTTATACTTGGAGATACTATTTAGAGACTCACAAAAGGAACTGTTTGTTTATCATATGAGAATTATTTGCACTAAGCAGGCAAAAACCACTATCAAGTTTAATCACCCAAATGAGCCTATAAATAATACATCTAGGAAAATGAGAAAAGAACAGGTAAATGTGAGCAAAGTTCAAGGCCTCTGTATCTTTCTCTTGGCCAGACACAGTCTAGTAGTGAAAACGATTGAGACAAATACTGCATTTTCAGCTTGCTGCATAGAACACATATTGGTACTGTTCAAGCAATTCATTCTGTCGTTTCCCTTTCTTGGACAAAAGAAATAGGGATTTACTGAAACACCCACTGGAAGGGTTATCAATGGTAGCACGTAGAAACATTAGCCTTCTACACAGGGCGACTGTGTGTCATTTTTTGTACCTAGCTGTTTCTTTCCCTTTAATCAGTACTAGGTATTTTCCTAGGAGTTAATTGAGTTTTCTGTTAATTGCACACTTGGACTACAAAGGTTAAGATTCTGTGGGCTGAAATCCCTTTAATTCATTGGCCTCTTAGGAAAACACTCTGATTAGAACCTCAAAGATGAGAAGCTGTGTATGAGTGCAGCAGAACCAAATAGGATTGAGTGACAGCCTTATATCAGGCCATTAGTGCCACATGGAACTGATTGCACGAGAGTGATTACAGCATTTAAAAGAAATGGAAAAGCTTTTAGCATGCTGTGTATTGTCCACAAGATGTGCTCATAGAGCAGAGTGGTACATTTTTGTAGGGGAGGTGAGGGGGCTGGAAATCAGCTTTCAAATTACAGAAATTACTTTCAGGTGCTTGGTAATAGGTTGCTTCTGCAGCAATACTTCATAGTACTTATGCAGCATGCATTAAAAAGGCTGTTCTTGCAGTGCTTGTGGTTGTGCACAGGAAGGGCAGAGCATACGCTGTGTGTTACTAAATTGAACACTCCATGTGTGAGTTCTCTTGGAGGAAGCTCTTGGAGATGAGAGAAATGTGACTGCTCAGGAAGAAACTGTGCTTTAGGTCCTCAAAGGTGGAAGGAGCACAGGTCGTGTTTCAGGCAGGACTGAAATTTTCAGAAAAGAAGAGTTCTAGTATGTTGGAAGAACTAAGCTCTTGAAATAGTACATAATTGTAAGCTTCAGGCTGTAGCCTGAAGGGTCTCCTGTCCTGGCAGTTGTTTATTCTTTTGGCTTAAAGGTATGTGAGCATGTTCACATAACTCAGTCTGAGCAATTAGATTTAGTATTCTGTTGAGCAAGCCTGTGTTAAAAAGGAAGATTTTGCTGTTCTCCATTGGATTATGTCATCATCTATGAACTTTGCTGCTCTGCATCCGAGTCTGGTCGGTATGCAGCCATAGTACTTGAGGGCTGTAGTGTATCTCTTCCCTGGAGAACTTTGTGACTGTAAAGCAATAAATGACTTGCATTCATCTATGCATGTAATTGTTTTCTGGAGGGACAGGCAAAATACTTATATATTTTACAGTAATTCAAGTTAATTTACTGAATTACTAATATGCCTTTGTTTCATTGTCACACAACATATTTGAAAGCATATCCAAAGTAAATTGTTACTGAAAAGTATTGATATGCAGCAGACTATTAGATGATGTTTTGTGATGCTGGTAGTCATAAGCCAAAAAGGAAATCAAAATAGTTACTCCATCCTTTTTCCCAAGCATTGTGTGTTTAATAAGGTCTTTAGATTCTGCTTTTTAAGAGGTTGCTGCCTCACTTGAAGGCTACCATTTGTGAAAGCATGCACTTCAGTAAAGAAATTGCTGTGAAATGCTTTCTGAATTGAGCAGGCAGAACAGTGTGCAGTGACAGTGCTTTTCATTGTACAGAGCTTAGAGTAGACATCTAGCTTTGAAACCATTTTTCCAAGTATAAGTGTATCTTGAACACAAAAGTGCAGAGGGCTCTTATGCTGTTGCAGATCTATGGACAGATGATAAATAATGGATATTAGAAAAAAATTTACACATAACTGAATCTGAAGCAACCGGCAGATTTGGGGGAAAATGAGATGAAAAACAAGAACTTTAAAGTAGATAAAGGTTCTTGCCATGCACAGTTAGCTAGTAGAAGTAACTGACATAGGTATCAGTGAGGTAGGGTGGTAGGATTAGATGTTAGGCTTAGGTTAAAGAGTGAGGCTTGCTGTGAGCTCTGTAAGCTACCAGTATCTCTCATCAAGGCTTGAATTTTCTCTGATTTTCTGCCTTTCACATTGAAAATATCACACAATTACAGAATCATCTAGGTTGGAAAAGACCTTGAAGGTCATCCAGTCCAACCATTAACCCAACATTGACAGTTCCCAACTACACCATATCCTTCAATGCTATGTTGACCCAACTCTTAAATACCTCCAGGGATGGGGACTCCACCACTGCCCTGGGCAGCCCATTCCAACACCCAACAACCCCATCTGGAAAGAAATGCTTCCTAATATCCAGTCTAAACCTTCCCTGACACAGTTTGAGGCCATTACCTCTTGTCTTATTGCTTACTACTTGGTTAAAGAGACTCATCCCCAGTTCTCTGCAAGTAAATTTCTCTGAAATATCAGTGCAAGTAAACTTTTAGTTCCTGCACAGAGCACATAATACAATGCTTGATGTCAGAAATAGAGGTGTCAGGAAGAAGAGTTTTAAATTAAGTGCCCTGAATCTGCTACCTTAGAGAGTAATCGGAGGATCCAAGTGCTCAGTTTGACATCTGACACTGCCATTAATCTGTTTAGCTGCCTCAGATGGGTTATTTTGTGTTAGGACTCTTGTGTCTGCAAAGCAGTGAAGAATATTAAAGAACTGCAATATTCATGAACTGTTCAAACTCAAAATAGTACAATTCAGCCCAGTTAATGGAAGTTTAAACTTCAAACTCTATTAAGAACCTCCTGTGTTTGAAAAGCCACACTTCGTTTCACAGATGAGAATCTGGTCTATGCTAAGGATGGCGCTTTTTTGTATGACTGCATTTTTTGTACAAGAAAGCAGAACAGACATACTAAATCTACACATGGAAAAATTGCTTCCTTTATAACTGAAGTAGGAAACTTCTGTATCTGTTTCAAGTTAGCCTTTATGGAAACACTTTGGTGTCCTGGGCAGGAAAGGATCTAAATTAAAGTCTCGTTTATGTATTGCCAGATATGAACTATTTTGTAACGATGACAGGTTTTCTTTCTAAAATGTATTTCTCATGTCCCACCCCCTTCATTGTTAGCTTTTAAATGGACAGGTTTTAGATTGCATTCTAAAAAATTTTAAAATACCTGTAGGAACTTCACATTGCTCAGCTGAGGAGCACTAACGTGTATGTGTTGGATATCCTCCTTCATTTTCTCAAGTAGGCTTTTTTCTATTACCATTAACAAATTTGTTTAAATTACTTTTTCAGTACAGCAGGTTGTTGATGGATGCTGTCTGAATTCTAGAGCAAGATACTTTTTTTAAAAAAAACCAAACAAACAAAAAAAAAAAACACCCCAAAAAAACAAAAAAAACCCAACCAAATCTTTCTTAGTAGAGGAGTAAGAAAAGGAAAAAAAAATACTTGGGCTTTTGAATCCCTCTAAAGTTTCTGCCATGAGATACTATAGCAAGATTCATACTAAAATCAAAGACAGTGATAATCTTTTACAGTTTCTGATCACAGTTTAAAAACAGCATTTAAAAGTATATTCTTACGTGTCTCAAGCCTTTCTGAATTATATTAAAAAGCAGTCTCTCTTTTCTTGCCTCAATCACAATATCATCTGAATTCCAAGCATGCATTTAAATTTATGCAGTTAGGGATGAACAAGCACTAGCAGAAGGCTGCTGAGCAATATGTCAGGCATTAAGCTTTTTTGGCTGAAAACTGTATAGAATGAACATACAGACATGATCACGTTAGCTCAGACCCTCTTAGAGGTACTTCAGTCATACTATTACAGCACTGTTTCCAGAATTTACAAGAAAGTAAAGTCTGGGGTAGTAACTCAGAAATGTTGAGTCTTAGCTTATTAGTGAGATCTCTCAGCCTTTGTATCTCTTAGAGCACACATCCACCTGTGTTTTAATGTTTCAAACTAAAAAAAAAAAAAAAAAGATAGTGTACAATACCTAAAGAGCAGAGAAACACTGAGGATTTGGATCAATACACTTAGCAAAACACAGTTTAAGTGGAATTAATGCCATGTGTGAAGGAGAGATTAACTGACAGGAAATTAGCAATTATTTAAATTTAATTTAAAAAATCTTAATGGGTGTAAGGATGATCATGGGTGATTTTTGCATAAAACCATAGTAAAATGTAATCTCTTTTCGAGAATTCTGAGAAACTGAGGTTCAGGCATGTGTATGTTCAGCATAGTAAAAGAAAAAGGTGAGGGTTTGATAGCAAGGCAATATGGATGCAAGTTATTATTTAGAATTGAAGGTTTCTACCTGATAATTGTCTCCTTCATTGAACCATGCCGATGAAAGGAATTGGATTATGTAATTGAGCAGCAGCAGCTGCAGATCTCTCAAAGGGAATGAACTTCAAGTGCAGCTACTGAAAATAAATTTGAAATCATTTTACCTTGACATGCTAATACTTCCCTGAAGAGTCACTGTGTCTGGCCTTCCTAATAGTTTGTAGGCTACCATTTTTTAGTAGTGTTACTAAAACAGCACTCTGGATGGAGGCAAGGGCACAACAGGCAGTGATTTCCAATAGGAATTACTTTGACTTTTTGTATGGAAGAAGTAAAGAAGATAAGTTGAGTTTTACACGTTGGTGTTTTTGGTTTTTTTTATGATAGCGTAGTGACTTTATAGTTATAGAATAGCAGCAAATTAGAGATTTAAAAAATGTATCTTCTTGCCATGAGGTGTGTCCTTTGTGACACAGAGGCCTGTAGAAGTCAGCTCTGTAGCCATTGTCTTCACTTGTGCTGTACAGGCATACAGGGACACAGCAGGGACTTGTGTATCTGGTTTATTTGGTGATTGCAATGAGATCCTTTGCCATATGAGTCCTGTGTAAGTACAGCAGTTTTGTCACTTTTTCATTTAGAAGGCAACTTTGGAAATATGCAAATGACAACTATTTCAGGCATTTTCTGAATTCCCAGAGTCACTCTACTTCCTGATGCCTTCTCTAGGTCCCTTTGGGAGAATGTTGTACAAAGAAAATCAAGGCTATGTTCTTGTATTCTGTCTGGACAGTTTAGTTTTTTTCCTCTAGTCCATCGTTGTGGTCATACTTGGAATAAGGGTAGTGTGTGTATGTAAGGACATTAGTATATTAAAACAAAAGCTTTCTGCATAAATTGAATAAAAGGTTGTAAATTTTCATATAAGCACATATGCAAGCATAGTGGTCGTCTTATTCCTATGTTACCTATGCAAAACTTGCATTATAGTGTGAATTCACCAGTGTGAGAAACTAGGCCCTATGAGTATAATGCTCCATTATTACCATGAGCTGTATATTCATTTTGTTCATTTTAAATCTAGAACCTGGTAAGTTTACTTTTTTTTGAAAGGCAAGTACTTACTTGATCATGTACCTTGTTTATAGCTCCATAGCTGACTTGGGAAGGGTTAGGATCTAAATTGAGATAGAAACTTGTATTTTAAAATGTATTAATATGTATGATAGCTTAAGGAAGCTATTTCATGTCGTAAAATGAGAAAAGGAAAAATGAAACCTATTTATTAATAGCCTTTCAGATGGTTGCAAAGCTTTGTAGATTAGTGTATTCATCATAATGTCATATTGTACGGAGTCTTTTAATTCCACAAGGTTAGAGTTGGGCCACAGAAATCAAGTAAATCTCTCTAATATTTTTCTGTCATTCCCACCAGGTTTCCAGAATAAAAATAGGGTTGCAATCCTGGCAGAACTAGACAAGGAGAAGAGAAAGTTACTTATGCAAAACCAGTCTTCCACAAATCACCCTGGAGCCAGGTATTTTATGTTCTTAGACCTGTTTGGACATCACTGATTACATCAAAGGAAAAAAAAAAAGCAAGTGAGGTGTAAACTTACATAAACACTTACCAGAAGTGTTTTCTGATCATCATCCATAACCAGTCAGAGACACCTTTGCTTTAGGAACATACAAGTATTTTAAATTGTTTATAGGCCCTGAATTTTGGCTTACATAATTTCCATCTGAGAAGAGGAGAAGCAGATATGCTTAACTGTTTTAAAGTCTACCTTAAAGAAGAACGAGGGAGCAGGTACTGAGGAAGCTAATTATTAAGCTAAAATGCTGTAAGGCATGGAAATAGCAGAGCGTTAGGTTGAGGTTACTTTGTGTTCAGAGAAGAACAGTTAGGGCAGGGAATGAGTTATCTTTGAAATTCCCTGTGTGCAAGACAAAGCCAGTTTATGTACTACAGATCTTGTAAAAGATGCTGTGTTGTAAGGATAATTCTACATGGTAAGGTATGAGTTTAAGAGCCGTCACTGGGATTTCTCCCATTTAAGACAAAAACATGAGATTGTTGTCATAAATCAGTAACTAGAAAATCACACTCTGGTTTACATGGAGAAATTGTGTTGAACTTTTGTGTAATTATGAAGTGACTGCAGTGCCATATTCTAGACACAGCATGTTACATGCAGTGTCATGTAGATAGAGAGTAAAATGCTCTGAATACAGTTTGAGTGCTGCCTGCGTCTTTCTTCAAGGAGATGCTAGGTCACGTTTAATCTCTTCACACTGTCAAAAAGCATGCAGGATATTTGGAATCATCTGAGTTAGATCTCTGAGTTAGAACTCTGTATACAGTTATTATTCAAGCAAAATTACTGATTAGAGAAAAAAATAGAAATATAGTTATGTAAAACCCCTGCCTTAATGGCAACAGTGTTTCCATACTTAACTGCAATTCTGGCAGAGCTTCAGGGTGTGCTTTTTTTCTTTAAGGAAAAATAACATTGCTAATGAGCAGAATTAGAATTTACTAATTTTGAAGGTGGGGATGGGGAGGCCACCTACAAGGCAGCAGTCAAAGCCTGCTTTGGCATGGTGGGTGATGTGTAATTTTTGAGAAGCGGACAGTTCTGTGGCAGGGATGTTGTGCCAAAGGTTTTGAGCCACAGAGTTTTCAGAAGTGAGACCACAGAAATTCTATGAACGACAGGAAGGAGTTTGATGTACTAAAGCACAATAGTGGCATGGCCAGCATAAGGGTCAACAAGTTAATTGATTTCTGGCCTTGGCATATGGGAATCCTCTATCCAAGAACATAAGAACTCCCTTGAAAAATGTCAGTTTATGATGAAGCTGTAAGATTATCTACAGAAATCATATTGAAAAGTTATAGAGTACAAAGTTAAATGTAAAATAAATACCTTCAAAATAACTGCAAATGTTATGTTTTAAATAAACTGTGTGGTACTTTTCTGCAGCAGTGAAGCTTATCTTAATATTTGTCATAAAATCTGCTCAGAGGATTGTTACTTAGCTTTCGTTATGCATTTAGGGTAAAGGTCTTTTCATGAGTGTGGCTGCTTTTAAAAAAACTGATTACTAAATCAGCTGTTGACATTGAAGCTGCTAGGAAAGGTCAGTTGATGAATTTGCTTGGATCTCTTGTTGTCCTTCATACTTTTGTCCTGTGACTCAGGAGAGCTGGGCTTTCAGCACCAGTCTTCAGAGCCAGTGTCAGAGGTAGTTGTGAATTGTCTTGTGATACAGCTCTAATGGCAGTCCTTGCTGATTTCTGTCTGGAGGATGGCTGACTATGTTACTTTAATATACAGTTGGGGGAAAAAAAAGTTTGCTTTTTATGTCTTCCTTTTTTGGTTAACAAGGTGGACAAATCTTAAGATACAAAAGCCAATAAAATCTATTGAGAAATTTTAATTTGAAACCTAATGTATGGTGCACTGCGATAGATAAGCAAAATCAATTTTAGATACTCTAAGCTATCATCAGAGGATCATTATTTCAGTTACATAAATATGAAGCTCCTTTACCATAAGCACTGATCTGCTGACCAGCTGCTGAAGAACTAGTCTTATTCAGAAGACTTCAGAGCCCTTGTTAGTGCTTCTGTTTATCACAGTTGTTTAGAACAGTCATTGAGTGACTGAGTAAAGCAGCACAGAGCTGCTGTTTTAAAAATTGCTGACATTGCCTAACGTTGCACCCCAGTGGTTCTACTGACTTCAATGGCACTCCACCCATGAGTGAAATCCACAACAGTCTTCAGAGCTGTGACTTTTCTGGGTTTAGTTTGGCATCAAGTGTTTGTACTAGGTCAAATGATACAGGTCACTCCATTTTCCTGTTCTCTCATGTTAAAAAATAGTAATTCCAACCAATAGTTGACAATTGTCAAGCTGTGAGCCAAATAAGTTTTGAGCTGTGGAAGTCATGGAACGGCAAGGACACATATTTCTCTGCAGTATGTATCTTACCATCATCTTCTTTTTTGCAGCATTGCACTTGCAAGATCACCGCTTAACAAGGATTTCCGTGATCATGCTGAGCAGCAGCACATTGCAGCACAGCAGAAGGCTGCACTGCAGGTAGGCTGATATAGTCAGGTAGAGCTTCACTTGGCTCTGTTTTAGATGTGCATCCCTTCAGAGAGCAGGCCTGCACCTAAAGAGAATGAAAAGCCCCTTTTAGAGGTTAGGTTTCATACATTTCTGTATTTGTTGCAGATGAAGTTTCTTCTGTTATGATGAAAACTTAAATCTATCAGTTCATTCTGCCTGAATATGGTTGTAAGAATGTAGCCTACAATATCATCATAGCTGTTCTGTACATCTCAGTCGAGTCAGTTTTATCATCCTTCTGAATGTCTCATGAAGTGTAGGGAGAACTAGCCACATGACCTTTTTTGGTTGAATCTGAGTAGATTCCAGTACCCTGCAGTTACTAGTGACAGGGGTAAAAGATTTGGAAAACTTACTTGTACGTTTACAGTCTTCTATTTGCTGCTATTCTACTTATGTCAGATGAGGCTGACTTTGGTGTTGAAAATGGAAATTGAGCAGGAGAGCCAATACGTGGCCACATGCCTTTCTGGCACTCCAGGCAGCATAGTTTGGCAGAGGGCACAGGAATGGGAAAAATGTTGAGATACAAATTAGAAACCTTGTTCACATACGTACCCTGTGCCTTCTTGTGTTTCTGTTAACCAGTAAGGGCCCCATATTGCTTCTCCTAAAGTGAATGGAAGCAGAAATGAGCTCTGGGTGGTGTCCTGTGTTGATCACAGAACATTGTAGGCTAGAAGGATCCTCTGGAGGTTTCCTGCTCGAAGTATGACTAACAGCAGTGCTGTATCACGTTGTTCAGGACATTGTCCAATCAACATTGTCCAATCAACTTTTGAAGTTCTGCAGGGATGGACTTCTCACAGCCTTTCTTGGCTCTGAGTCTATCTCTTTCCTCTATGTCCTGTCACCAGATATCTGAAAACAGCATAAGATCTCACCTCAGCTTTCTCTTCTTACAAGAAGCTCAGTCTTCTCACCATCCCCTTGGAGGTTGAGAGCTCCAGCCCAGCCCCCAGCTGTCTTTTTGGGTCCCTGTTGCACTCCCTCGAGTTTGTATCTTTAAACTAAACATAGTATCACAAATGCAGCCTCCTGGGCAGCTTCCTTTGGCCTCCTTGGTGATGCAGCCCACTGTGCTGGTAGCCTTTATCAGTGCAAGGGCGCAGTGCCGGCCCTTGCTAAATTTGATGTTCACCAGGGCTTTTCTGTAGTGGTGGAAGGAAGGACTGTGCATGCCATCTAGCTTACTGGAGTCCAGTCTTTGAACTGGGAAGGTCTGCATAGGATTTTACAAATGCTGTCCAGAGCCATAAGCAGCAGCTGCCCTCCTTGGGTAAAGAAGCATGTAGACATCACATGAGCAGAAGCCTGGTGTTCCATGTTGTACAGGAATGTGTCTGGTCATGTGTCATTGGTACCTGCAGCCCTGGATTGTGTGGCACTGCTGATGCACACTTCTGGCAGCCATATGTGGCAGCTGTCCCAGACCAAGACCTGTGAGTTGGTTATAGATGGGAATTGAAGCCTGGGATCTAGGCAGAGGAAAGCGATCAGGAGTCCATTTACCATGCTCCCCACCTTCATGGGATTTGCCAAAAAAGGAGCAGTAGGGAATGGCCAAGTTAATTCCCTTGATGCACCCTGTTCAGATGTGGTTGATCTAAAATGCTGGTTTTGAATTTGACTGTCAGAGTTGAGGAGCAGTCTGGGAGAAATAAATAATTAATGCTGCAGAAGCTGTAAAGTTTTAAATTACATCAGTGCTTCAGGGAGTTATGCTTTAACATATATTTTTCTCTTTTCAGCATGCACATGCACATTCCTCAGGATACTTCATAACTCAAGACTCTGCATTTGGAAATCTTATTCTTCCTGTCTTACCTCGGCTTGAGGCAGAATGAGGAATGTTGTTTCTCAGAACTGCAAGATCTGATTTTTGTCCACAGCAGGAACTGTCTGACCTTTTAATTTCTTTACTTATCTTAAAATCTTTTCTGGATTGCCTTTTGGGAGCTCTAATGATGAAAAAGCAATGTTGAACAGCAATTTTTATCCTGTATTTC
Organism: Athene cunicularia; assembly: GCF_003259725.1. Taxonomy (NCBI): domain Eukaryota; kingdom Metazoa; phylum Chordata; class Aves; order Strigiformes; family Strigidae; genus Athene; species Athene cunicularia. The sequence goes on along the minus strand of NW_020799144.1, from coordinate 7,556,946 downwards.
TATTCCTCTGTCGGGTCAAAGTCAGAGATAAGACTTCCTTGGTGTGTGAAGTGCATAGCATTTGCTCTTCCCTGTTTCTGTGCTTCCTTTAAAAAATGTCCAAACCAGAATCATCAAGAGATGCACACTGTCAGCATTTGTGTTTCTTTTCATTGTGCACAGATATACTATATTTGACTTTGATGAAAATGGAAGTTACTTTTGTCCATCAAAATGGACATAAATTTATCAAATGTATCAGTCTTTTTTTAATTTTTCTTTTTTGTATACGGGAACATTGCTAGTATACTGTTTGCTGTTGTAGTATCATCTGGTCTCAAGTCCTTAGATATAGTGTGCCTGCCTCTTATTTCATTTTGTGAAATACAAAAGTGAATTAAAGTGGGGAAAAAGCAATTGTTTCAAAGCCTTTTAACACATGAAATAAAAGAAGTCTTCTAAGTTGTCTGGACATTTCGGATGGAAAGTGTTGTCTTCAAGGACAATTCAGTTTAAAAGGTCATATTTTTCTAGTCAAGGCTTTTTCAGTACTTTGTTTCATTCATGTCTTTTTTCTTGCTGTTTATATCTGTGATAACCAATTCCAACTCTGTGCTAAGAGACAATACGTTGATCTTAATGTAAATTATTTTGGAATTGTGGCATACTACCAGGATAAAGTAACTTAGAGTGAAAAATAATACTTACATAGATATTCTCTTACCTCCACAGCTTTACTAATACAATTATACTAGTACACTGATTGCTTTGTGTATGGACGCAAGTTTTAGAAAACAAAAAGAACAAGAGAACTTAAGTGAGAACTAGAAATCAGAAAGCATGTGTTAAACTGGTGCCCATTTGAAGCAGCTCTGTCCTTTGCAGAAACTTAGCTGTCCTGTGAAGTTTCCAAGGTTGTAGTCTACAGATTTCCTTAGTGACATGTGGGGTATCCTGTTCCCATCCCCCTTGCAGGAGATTGCCTGAATCCAGTAAGCACTGCTGAACATAAGCCCTGATTAACAATTGAATTCCTCATGAGTACAGAGGGACAACCAAGAGATCAGTTGCAGGTATGAGGAAAATGCCACTGCTTTCATATTTCACAGTTGAGTACAGACCCTTGCAGAAGCTGTAGGATTTTGAAACATCTTCAAGAAGGAGAATCTTGTGGAGGAGGCCTGACAGAGCTTGAAGATGTACAATTGTAACATCAACATATTGTGTGCTTTTTTTGAGGGTTTTGATGTGGTGAGTCACTGGAATGATAGTTTTTGTGGACAGTGGAGAAAGGAGTACTGTCAGTTCTGTTTGCAGTGATTGGCTCTGTGTAGCTTTTAAATTACCAAGAGTAACTTCACCGTGAAGCTGTCCTGACTACTCATTCTACAGTGTGAGCTGAGCATCTTAGATTCTTTGAAGAAAAAGATCTGCAAACCTTTGCGTGTAGAAGAGGCAGCTATGAATCAGTCCAAGCTTGGAAGCATACAGAAGCAAAGAAGGTAAGGCAGGAAGTTAAACTTTCGTTGAATTTAAAAAGCAGGCTGGGTGTTTTAAAGTTAAACAAGCTTTTTTTTTCTTGAGAAGTGGCAAGAGAATGTCTGATTTCTCTAGAAACAGACCCTCTGTGCTAACAAATTGAACTATAGAATATCTGTGTGTTGCTGCACAGACTGTATATGATCCAGACAATGAAACAGTAAAGATCCTTCCTTGGAAAGCTATAGTTGCTTCACTGAAGGAGTTTAACTTTCTGGCTGTGTTGTTTCCATCTTGAGTATTGAAAGATCTGCTTTTGGAAAGCCTGGGCCTGAGCTCAAAGGTGGAGGTATTTAAAAGAGGGGAAGAATTGACACAGCGTTGTAATTTTTTTAAGTTGTTATGCCTCAGATTTTTCTGTGTAATCATGAGGGACTTGGTGATATATGTAGATACAAGTAACTGTCAAAGATACAAATGTTGTATATGGAAGCTTCTATCTTAAAACCACAGACTGTAGCAGTTAGTGTCAGTTACATCAATTTGTCTTGCCACTCATACTTTTTCTTTTGCACTGTTAGTATTAAAACCATTAATCTATCCCTGTACAGTAATTTAAGCAAAATCTTTTCTCCTGTTGGAATTGCATATTCAAATTCCAATCATTATTAGTTAGAATATACCCAAACCAGGAAGAGTCTGGGATGTCTTGCTCTGGCAGTAATCATTAACTTGATCACATAAAAGCAGGCTTGTAATCTCATGCTGACCTGCGTACCTATAAAGTATCTTAACACACATAATCACCTGAGTCATTTTATTTCATTTGCTACAGTAGTAATCGGCATTTCCACTCAACACAGGTGGTTGATGTAGAGTCTGTATTAGAGTTGGATGGTGGGGTGAGAGCAGGTCACAGTGCTGGGTATGTCTTGCATTAAACAGATCAGATAGATTGGAGGTGGGCTAACACACTGTGAGGTCAGACTTTTAAGTGATAGCAGAGTCATAGTCTGTCAAGAACAGATGAGCTAAAGTCGTCAGATCTTGAACTGAACCACAGCTGCTTCCTTCTTAGCTCTGCTCTTTTTCTTACACTATACAAGTTTTCTCTCCACACCTTTTTTTTTTTTTTTTTTTTTTTTTTTTTTTTTTTTTTTTTTTTTTTTTCTTTTTTTTTTCCAAAGTCACTCACCATTCCCTGTGATTGTAGGCTCTGGAAAATGCTCACCTCTAAATCAGAGAAACCTGACTGTAGAACCCCACATGATTTCCTACTACTACAGGGTTTTAGTCTCCTTTTTTGGTTAGTATTTGCACTCTACTGATCTCTTAGAAGCACTGTGGTATGAAACTAATCAGTAGTACCTGACATTACATTCAGATTTTACGTCAGAAATGGAATAACCTGTGAAAGTCAGTGGAAAGAAATTGTACCCCCTGATGTCACTTGCCAGGAGCTTCCTAATTGCTTTGATGCGTTCAATCAGTTAAAATAGCTAAATGCTACTCTTGCCTTCATGTCCAGTCAGCACAGGACAAGCCAGCTGTAATTTGCAAGTCCCACAAATGTACCTAGGTACCACTATCTACTAGGGAGACACTTCGGATGGTTCTAGTCTTCTGTTAAACCACCTGTGTCACTTAAAGGCTGGAGGTCATTTATCATTTTGCAGCACAGCAGAGAGGTCAGTCCTCTGACCCAAACCTTGTAGAAATGCATGAAGGCCAGACTTGCCATCCTCTTTAGAAAGAAGAGGAAGGTATTGATTATCAACCAGGCAAGAAGGAACATGAGCTTGAGCTGGTGGAAGGAAATGCAGACAACCGTGTCTTACAGTAGACAACTTTTTGTGGCTTAACTTGCATTTGCAGTGTTTGAGACAGACCACAAGGGCTAGAGGAGGGTGATGAGCCTATAATAGTGTGGCATGCATTCACAGACGTGTGAGCAGGCACTGACTATCTCAATGCATCCTCTTGAGCATTATGATATTTAAAACAGGACTTGGTGTATTCACCAGGAAGAAGCATTGCTGAGAATAGCTGTCTTACGCAGGTGATGTTCTTTCACCTTATATTTGCTTAAATGTATATTCAAAATCAGAAGATGCCTGAGAAAGCAGATGGATGATTCCTATTGGTCGAAATTATGGCACTGATGATTCCTCCTGTGAAACCAGCTCGAATAGCAAGTTTTCTGGAAGGACAGGGTCAGTGCACTGTGTGTGGACTTCCGAAACCAAAGCCAATTCCCATGTCCTAGGGAGCAGATAACCAAAAAGACACATAAACCTTAAGGGAAAAGCTAAGAGGAGGCAGCTCTGCTGGGTGGTCTGTGCACAGACACCTCTGAAGGAGGAGGTGGAGAGAGAAGGAAGTATTGTCTGCACCAAGCTTTATGTTCCTGATTTATGTTTTGCTAACACAGGGAAAATCCTGTAGCATCTGCTAGTAACACACTTGTGTGTCTGGATTGTCTGGTGATCAGTGTGTTCTGAAACACTTTTGGAGGTTGTAGGGTATCCTTGGGTGAAGATACACTGTATGGATCTTTCGGTAGTGAGCAGTAACTTTGAAGGCTAGTTGGCAAAGTGGATTTCTCAAAGCTTGCTCCAGTGATTTTCTGCATTTTTTGGAACCACAGAGCTTGCCCTATGCTTCTTGTTTCCTGGTTCTTGCTCTTGATAGAAGGAATCAAGTGACATACTTTCCTGGAGAAATTCTTTTTTACACTCCTTCCCTGGATACAGGTTTTTTGGAGAGGAAGAAAGCAGGTTAAATCCACTGAGTGGAGAAAACTTGATTAGTGCAGTGGGACATATGAAAAATGATATCTAACTACTGGTAAGAAGATGGCTCTGCTCTTCTCAATTACTCCACTCTGCCAGGTTCATTCAGGCACTGAATTATAAAAAGTGGTGACACAGTTTTCAGCCTGTTCTCTTTAATGCCCCTAAGCTGTATAGTTTAGTGTTAGTGGATACTATTTTGGGCATGCAGGTTTTGTACATTGTAGAAGTACATTAGAATGTCTGTCTGCCTTGGATGGCTGTAGACCTTCTCCATCTGTCAGTGGGTGGCCACTTGTGGAAGTGGGAATAGCCAGATGTGGGCCCAAGCCAAAGCTGCCATCTCCAGCAAGAGCTGTGTGCAGCTGACTGACAGCTGGGACAGAGTTACTGCATGTTCGCAGCCATGAGTTATTACAGCATGTCAAGAATAGATACACCAAGATTCATATGTTTTCAAACTCTACTCTAGCAGATTGCTTGTTAGTCCAAGGAAAGCAAACTGGCCATGCGTTGACCTGTGTACAGCTGGCTGACATGCATGCTGCAGTGCTAGCAACCCTGGCAGCCCTTCTTAAGAACCAGGTGGTTTCTGTCCCATCCCAGTGAAGGCGTATTGTGCTGGCTTGGCATGAAGCTACTCCATTCTGAGTGATGCTTGCTCCCCTGGACTTTGTGGTTTTCAAAGGCTAAATTAATCTCTTGAGCTAAACCTGGATATCTGTCCTAGTCTCTCGTGTGTGCACAGAGAATGTTTTGGCAGATTCAGGCCTAATCACTTTCACATTTAATATCTTAATCTGTCAGTTTGCTCTGTCAGCAAACAAGTCTGATTCTCATGTTGTTTTGGATAGACCATCTTTTGTTGACATGTTTGTTCATCACCTGGCGCAGTGGAGACCTGACATAGACATGAATATGCTTAGCACAGGCAGTCATTTATAGTGGCAAATACTGCTGGTTCAACCTCTGTTACTGGTCTTTCAGCCAAGCATTTCTAGAGCAGTCACAAAAAAAATTATTCCCATTTGTAGTAATATCCCCCATGCTACTTTATACCTTATTCCAATGATAGAGACAGGGTTTCAGAGACCTGCCAGTATCATGTCCTGATGGGGCTTTTAGCAGTGGTGCTGCAGTACATCAGAAGAGAGGACAATGCCAGCAGCACTCAGCAGAGATTTCTGACAACGCAGTGTACTCACATATGTTAAGGGTAGCAGGTGATATTCAGCCATCTAAGAGTGGGAAGTCTCAAATCTAATAAATGATTGCTTATCCAAAATCCCAGTTCAGTGATAAACTCCAGATCTTAGCAAACTGCTTGCCTCAATGCATGGCTGAAGACCTGTCAGTACAGCAGCTGAGCCCTAAAGTAGGTGGGAAACATGGTGGGTGTTGTTCCTGTCATTATTACTTTTCAGCCTTTCCATGCTAATGTGGTCTGTGGTTCTAGCTGACCTGTTTATTATACCTTTTTAGTCTTTTGTAGTCTTTCCAGAGTTTTCTTAAGACTTTGTAGGTAACACCCATCAGTGCTACCATTTCTTCCTTCCCATCAGCCTCCCTTCATTGCAGTATCTTTTACCTCAGCTACATTGTTACACCATAGTAAATGTGCTTTAATGAAGCTTCATTTCAGTACTAAACAAAATGTAATTACATTTCTTGAGGGATGCAAGCAAGACTGGGATCAGAAAGTTGCTATTGCGAACTCTGAGAGTCTGTTCAGCTGCGTAAAGGTTCATGACACTATTGGGAAAGCAGCTCAGCATCACCCTCATATACTCAGATTCATTGATGAGGAAGTTGTCTTTTGCAGCACTTAAACAATTCTGTTACTATTGAAGAGTGACATTTGATTGCCTAGAGCTTGGCAAGCCAAGTCAAAAGAAATGCTGGGTGATTCCAGCTTGAGCTCAAGCCTGATGACACAATTGAGGGATGCTACATGATTTTGATGCACTTCAGATTAGATAAGGACCAACACCACGTGGTAGAGGTCACTTCAAGCCATCTCAGTCCAGATGGCCTCAGTCTGCCTGCCCTTGCCCACAGAGAGCACATGCAGCCTGCATGTGGGCAGTCTGCCTCATCCCCAGGCCCTGACCCAGTGTAAGGCAATCGGCACAGTGCTCACGGAAACTTACTTTTGCCACTGGATTGTGAGGGTCAGAAAAAGGAGGCAAAGCAGGTGAGTGATGATTGGATAAAGGTTTCTCTTGTGAGCCTAGGGGCTGCAAGGTTTGATGCCAGTGCATAGTTTTCCAATATAAGTTTGCATTGTGCATGTGGGAGCACTTCCATCCTCTTAGCCCTGGAGAGGTCTCAGTCCCTGTTTGTTCTCCAGAGACAGCCTTAAACTCCAGTTCTGCCAGGAAAGGCAAATGTCACCTTAAATGCAAAATGATGGTTAGACCTGAGTGAGGAATACTTCTCCCTTTCCAAGGAAGCTTTTGGGACTTCAGAATATTCTTATTCTGTGGTGGTCCTCCTCAGACCATCTGAGAAGACAAAAATCTTAGACGTAAAAGTTCACCAATCAGTGATGTCTGAGTCTGTGCACCACTCCATCCAGGCCTGGAGTATGAACCTGACCTCCATACCACAGGAGAGTGCCTGGATTCATGCTTAGAAAGGCAGTGTGCTTTTTGATCTCCTCTGACAGCCCTCCTTCCCTTTGTGATAAGTGGTGACATAATCATGGAACAAGGATGTGGGCCAGGTGAGACCTGGACCCACAAAGTAACAAGGCCAGTTTTGCTCCAAGCTGATGAATATTCATCATCTGTCTAAACAGGATCAGTTCTACAGAGGGAGGTTGAGAAAGGTGCAATAGGAGAATGCCTATCTCATGCTATTGAGCATTTTTATGCGTGGTCAGGACAAGCATAATGCCAAATTGAAATGAGAAGGCTACATCTCCTCTCAGTAGTTTACCCCCAAACTGAATTAATACAGGGCTTTTCCCTCACAGGACACAAATTTCCATCAGATTCACTGCCTCCCAATTCTATGATGTGTGTCCAGTATGCATTGTGCATACCATGTAGATATGTCATTATAGATCTTTCTTGCTGCTGATCTTTTTACCTATGAAAGCCAAAGCCTGACCCTCTTTCCCTCTCCCTTACTCTGTTTTTCTTCCATGTAAGCTCTTTTGTACAGTATTGGTTTCAAATGGCAAATATACCTATGGGATTTCCTAACACATACAGTATAGTATAAATTATACAGCCTTCTATCTGACAGCCAAATTGATTTCAGAAGTATCTCCATAAATAATACTTGGAATAAGTTACAAAAGCAACTTGCAGTCCCCCATAAATGTGACAGCTTTTCAAAACTGAGACCATTTTAATGAGGAACAAAGCAAATCACTGAATCACTGCTGTGATTCTTACCAGTCTGACATACAATGCATTATTTACTAGCAAATGTTAGCTTTTCTGCATCTCATTATGTGAAATACCAACATTATGGGTGAGAATTGTGTCTTTAATTCCTTTGTGTTCAGTGTCTGGATTTGGAATTGAAAAGTATTGAAAACTCAGCTGAGGAGGGAATAATCCTTTGGTGATTTAGGGATTCCAGTTGCAGGTAAATCAGTTGAAAGATTTTACTCTAATCAGTAGGCAGATGATGATTGACAATTATGCTGTGGTGCTCTGCTTCGTTCTGATGTGGCAGGGGAATGCCTTATCTCACAGTGGAGCAGTCCTTGCAGTGAGAGTGTTTGTTCCAAGTGCAGAGCCCCTCTGACATTGTTCTGTCCCCAGGTTTGTGGAAGAACATTATCAAGCAGTAGCTGCTCTTGTTTGCCTCACTGAACAGAAACATAAACTGAGTCACAGAAAGGCAAAGTGCCTTGCTGAGGTCTTCTAGTTATGTGTTGGCAGAGTGCAGGTGAGAACCCAAACCTCAATATACCAATGGCCCATCAACTGCCTTCTTTTTTCTTCAGTATGTGCTGAGGATGCCCAGTGTCTCACCGGCTTGTACCTGTGCTCTGGGCCTAGCAGATCTTAGTGGTAAGGTACCTCAAAAAGAAAGAACATCCCCCCACCTGCCTATCCACACTACTGCACATCCCCTCATCTTGCGTTGTAGAAACATGTGCATGTTTTTACAGTTGATAAGTGCTCTAATGTCTGTGGGAGGGATGAGCTTTTAGCCATGTTATTTAGATTAATTGTAGAGCTGAACACATACAGTGCTCTACGAATATATACATTTGTGTCACTGCGGTAGTGATATATTCATTTAGCATGTGTAACTGCTGTTTGTCACACACCTTTAAACTTCCTTCCCCACTGTTCTTTCATCACAAACTGCCCTCAAGCACATTTGAACAGGAGGGTAAGCCACTCAAGCAGCTTTTAAAAATTATTTTTTATTTCCTTTTTTCCCCAAATATTTTAAAATATCTCTTTCTGAGGATCAGTTGTCTACACCTAAAAACAACTTTAGATAAAAAGGTAGTAAGAAGAATTACACTGGAAGAGAGCTGAGAGCATTTCTGTAGGGACACAAGTCTAGAAGAGCAAGAGTGCAAAGGCCTGCAAAGAGAGCATAGTTTTTTTCATGTCTCAAGAAACTGTTTTGAAGTGGCAATGCTTTTTGGACACCTCATACCTGACCTGAGATAGTGGTCTCCAGAGAAGCTTAACAATACCCTCACTTGACAAGAGTGGTCCCAGACTGTTCTTCAAGACACTGTCAGATCATTCAAAGGTTACGTGTCAAGGTAGGAAGCACTTTAGCATCCAGCTGAAAAATTCCCATGAGCTGAATTTACAAGCAGCAACAGCACTATGTGCTGTATCCCCTGGAGACGTAATCCCATGCTGCTGCTTCGTACAGCACTGGGGAATGAAATCCCCAATATGAGTTGTAGGGCATGTTTCCATTCAGAGTGTTGCGACCTATCCCAGGGAAAGATGACTCCTGTAACAATGTATGATAATTTCTTTAGACCTGCCTACAAAGCTCTGAATCACACCAAAAAAAATGCCAGGAGTCCCACTTCTGAGTGCTGATACCTGGCATGAAGGCAAGTGCACACAGTGCAGCTGAAATTCAAATTGGCTTAAGGCAAAAATTTACATTTTTCCCTCCCAAGTGTAGGATTTCCCTTGCTTCTCAGCCTGTACCCATATGATTTAAATGGTCTTCCTCTGAGACCTCTACGAACTTAAACCTGTGCAGGTCTTCTCTCTCTTCACTGCACACAGTGCTCAGAATTTGCTGTGGAGCATCAGCACCACGTACAGTGTGGGATATTTCTTGCTGTTACTATTATAGTTATCCCACTCAAGCAGGGGAGGGAAAGAGGAGTGAATCTGCATTTGTTCACAGGCTTACTACCTGCTGCAGCCCTAGGTCTGTGGCTTTGGTTTGGTTCTTAGCAGTCAACAAGCAGAAGTCCCAGTCCTGATGGAGTGCCTAAGTGCTGAACCCACAGTTTCACTGCAGCAACCATGGGGCACATGTGTCACTGGAGGTGGCTAAGACATGGCTTCTACTGCTGTGGCTTTGGGGACAATGTCTCTGATGTCAGAGCTCTCTGTGGACTACAGGCTTCTTATATATGGCTCTTGGAGCTGGTTGGAGCACACTCAGATCTCCTGCAAGTGTCTCAGTGAGTGATCAGGAAATATCACATTGTTCCAGCACTCAGAAAAAAGCCCATCAGCTAAAGCCCCCATCAGGGCTGAAACAGGCTGTAGGTGAAGACAGTAGCTTCCAGAGCGTAGCTCAAATGTGAGACCTCTCAGAAATTGCCTTCAGCTATTCCAGCAGTCCCCTTAGGACCAGCACTACAAAGAAGTCTTACTTCTCACTGTGATTTAGTTTAAAGACTCCAAGGTGGCAGTTCTTTATGTGTTACAGAGAAGTATTTACAAAGAACACAAGAAGGCAGTGTTGAAACTGTAAAAATAAATTTGCAGTAATGGGATTTTTATAGAAGTCTAAGGTAGGCAAGGGACATTTCAGAATAGTATTAAAGTATCAAAAGTACAAACCATATCAAGTGCAAAAGCCAATGCTATTGGTGTGGGAAAAGTGAAACTCCTCCAGGAGTGTGTAAAACATTATGTACTCCTCCTGTCATTTGGCTTTCCTGCAACTGCTCTATTTCTAGACATAATAACTAAATAAATGACACCTAGTGCCAGACAAATTTTCATATGGTGTTATATACAGTGAACACATTCATGTGTCAGGCTGGGCTCCATTTAGTATTGCAGCAGTCTTCAGTAATGACTGTCTTTACAGAGGTCACCATTAGATCCCATTAACCTCTATAACAGGCTGATGGCAAACAGTCAGAAAATAATCAGTGTCTGATGAGAAAGGCTACAAAGCCTTGACGTGGACTTCATGTTACTAGATCACAGGGTAGTGTCTGACTTGGCAGGCAATTATATGTCATCCAAAAAAAAAAGAATGCCAGCACTGCTGGGGAGAGATGCACCCACAGATGGGAAGGAGCAGGTATGGGCAAAGATGGTCCAGGGCCATAAAAACAATACTGCCTCATTAAGAAAGGTACCAGTCACAAGGCCATGATGGGAGGCAAATCAAACATCAGCCAGAGAGACTCCCACCAGGGAAAAGCAGGCAGCAACGTCCCTATGTGGCATATTGGGAAATTAAGAACTTGATGGCTTTGCTAGAAGGTGTGAAGAGTGCAAAAGGCCCCCAGTCTGTAGTAGCCTCGGGGCAAGGGAATGTGCTTCTTCCTTGCAGGAGCAGGGTTTTTCACTGGAGGGGCTCTGCAGCCTCAGGACAAGGCAAGCCCTCACCAGGGTGTTCAGGAGCCCTGCGAGCTTTCAGTGCCAAGCAGTCACTGAACAGCAGAGGGTGGCTCTGCTCTGGGGCCAGGGCTGGTGTGAAATGCTAGGGAGCAAAAAAGACTGGCTCAGAGACATAGTGCACCAACAACCATTTGCAGGATGGCTCCTTGCACAGCTTTGAGTGCCACTGTCAGAAGGACTTAGGTCTGGAGAGTGAAGACTTGTGTCTTGGACCGCTTCTTTCTAGTATATCCTTGCTTCTGACAAGCTGGGATTGCTTCTGATGAGCAAGAGCTTGCTTCTGAAGCTGATGCCAGCTTCAGCACACAGGTTTGTCATCCCCAGTTTGTCCCCTATTTTCTTTTAAGTTTGCTCAGATGCAACTTACAGCTGGTCAGTAGCTGTTCATGTGCTTCATGAATGCCTGTTTGTAAATTTAGGTGTGTCCTTCATGAATAGAACAAGGTGACCACATAAGATAGGAAAAAGGAGTGGCATGTTTGTCCAAGCTCTGACTCCAGCTTGTCTCAGCTTGGGTGTCATGTCAAATTGATGCCAGACACAACAGCTTGTCCCTGTGGGGACACTGTCCCACTCACTTTGCTGTATTTGAACAGCAGAGTAATTAACATGGCATCACTCAACTTGACAGTGAACCCTCTGCTTGGGTAAATAGTGATGCTGCTCCTCAGATCTAGTCCTCCAGAAATCTTGCCAACCCACAGCTGGTCTCCCAGTTTGTGGGTGCAGCTGCACCCCAGCAATGCAGATAACCCTAAAAAGCAGAAGGCACTGGAGCAGACCAACAGACCCTGCTCTTAAGGAGGATGCTTAGCAGGCTTTGTGCCCACTCAGTGACTATCTCACTCTTGGGAAAGAGGCTGCTTTGCAGCAGCAGAGCCAGACTGCAGGAATTAGAGTGAGGTCCTGTCCTCCTGATTCAGAGCAAGGAGGACCTCAGCAAGATGCTGGAGGTCTTGGGTAAGTTTTTGCTAGCAAAGTGAGAGACCCTCATAGGGCAGGGTTAAGGGTTAATCTTTCAAACAGAGCAGAAATCCAAACCATGGACTCTCCTGAGCTGCTCCTAACATACACTGAATATTGGGAGAAAGTTTTAAAAAGCAACAGCTTTCTTCAAAAACCCCAGATTACAAAGCTCCACTCACATTGTGCACACTGTTTCCAGCTAGGCTGTCCTTCTATGCCACCAGAGCAGAAGGCAGAAAGAACTCAAAACCACAGAAAATACCCCAGAATTTTCTACATGACTTCTTCAAGTAAGACTATGCACAACAGCTTGTTCTCCAACTACCATCACACCTGTGACCTTGGCTGGTTGATGTGGAATACATTCCTCCAAGCTCCTGAGAGACCAGTGACTGATATGGTTTCCTTTGCGACTGATCCCAATTAAAGAGGAAGTGGTCAGAGACCTACTACACCACAAGTCTGTGGGACCGGATGGGATACACCCAAGGGTGCTGAAAGAGTTGGCAGAAATGATGGCTAACTGGGGAGGTCCCATTGGAGCGGAGGGTGGCAAATGTGACACCCATCTAAAAGAGAGGCAGAGAGGAGGATCCAGGAAAATATAGAGCTGTCAGTCTGACCTCGGTGCCAGGGAAGGTCATGGAGCAGGTCATTTTGGGTGCCATTAAAAGTCATATAATGGACAACCAGGGGATCAGGCTTCATCAGCATGGGTTTATGAAAGGCAGGTCCTGCCTGACAAACCTGATCTCCTTCTGTGACAAAATGACCCAACTATTGGATAAGAGAAAGACTGTGAATATTGTCCACCTGGATTTTCAAAAAGCATTCGACACAGTTCCCCATAGGATTCTCATAGAAAAACTGGCTGCCCATGGCCTGGATGAACAAACAGTCTGCTGGGTCAAGCACTGGCTGGATGGACGGTCCCAGGGCGTGGTGGTCAATGGAGTTAAATCCAGCTGGCGGCCGGTCACAAGTGGTGTTCCTCAGGGCTCGGTGTTGGGATGTGGTGGTGCAATTCTTACCCCTCCCTGCGCTCCTTGTTGGGCTGCTTGGTGCCAGGTGTGATTCCATCCACATTCCCCCAGGCCATACACCAATCTGTGGAGATAAGGACTGATAACCTTGACCAGCCTGGCTCCTGCCCCTCCCAATTGCTTGGAAAAGGTTATAATGGCCCATCATCTCCTGATGGCTTGACACACCTGTGCCTGGGATGTGATCAGATGGAACAATAACAGGGTTGCATATTATTCAAATTCTTGTGCGACTGCCGGAAGGCACCAGATAGTATTTGACAAAAGTCAGTTATCTTGGATCCTATAAACTGCGACCACCAGAGAGACCCTTTGAGCTCTCCTGGATCGCAGCGGGCTGTGACCAGCATCTCCCCTGAGCTGGGACGCCTCTCAGGTGTCGTCTGCTCCAGACGGAAGGCCAGGGAGAAGTCCCCCCGCTCGAGTCTCAATTATCGCCCGCTGAGGAATGCCGAGGCATTGGGAGTATTTGCTCTAAACTCGAGAGGGAAATTTTCTTTGAGCTAGCTTCTGTTTCACCTGTTTATTGGGGTGTGTGTGGGTGTGGGTATGTACCCTTACCCTTGTTCCCGTGTGCTTGTCCCTTTTGTGTTCATTTTACCGAACCCAAACCCCTTTGTTCCTGTATGTATATGTCTGGTTTGTGTATGTGCATGTACATATGTGTAGAAATTAAGGTACCGTTAAGTAAGTTAGAGTGAATATTGTCATTTTAGAACCTGAATAAGTCGCTTTTCTTTCTGAGCTATTTTGTATTGACAAATAGTTGTTAGTTATTAATAAATGTAGATTATTTTCCTAAATTATTACCATGTCAATACTTTGTGACATGGGACCATTTCTGTTCAACATCTTTATTGATGATCTTGATAAGGACATAGAGTGTGTCATCAGTAAATTCCCAGATGACACCAAGTTAAGCGGGAGTCGATCTGCATGAGGACAGGGAGGCTCTACAGAGAGACCTGGATAGATTGGATCGGTGGGCCAACGCTAACGGGATGAGCTTCAACAAGGCCAAGTGCCAGGTCCTGCACTTGGGCCACAACAACCCCCAGCAGTGCTACAGGCCTGGGGAGGTGTGGCTGGAGCTGTCTGGGAGAGAAGGATCTGGGGGTTCTCATTGACAAGCAGCTGGACAGGAGCCAGCAGTGTGCCCAGGGGGACAAGAAAGCCAACGGCATCCTGGCTTGTATTAGGCATAGCGTGACCAGCAGAAGTAGGGAGGTGAGAGTCCCCCTGTGCTCTGCACTGGTGAGGCCACACCTGGAGTGTTGTGTCCAGTTTTGGGCACCTCAATACCAGAGAGATCTCGAGGGGCTGGAGCAAGTGCAGAGGAGGGCAACGAAGCCGGTGAAGGGCCTGGAGAATAAATCCTGTGAGGAGTGATTGAAGGAGCTGGGACAGTTTAGAGTGAGGAAGAAAAGGCTGAGGGGAGACCTCATCACTCTCTACAGCTCCCTGAAAGGACACTGTAGAGAGGTTGGTGCTGGTCTCCTCTCACAGGGGATTAGTGACAGAGCAAGGGGGAATGGCTTTAAACTGCAACAGGGGAGGTTTAGACTGGACATTAGGAAAAAAATTTCACAGAAAGAGTGGTCAGACAGTGGAATAGGCTGCCCAGGGAAGTGGTGGAGTCACCATCCCTGGATGTGTTTAAGGGTCGTTTAGATGAGCTGTTGGGGGATATGGTGTATGGGAGAACTTTGCAGAGTAGGGCTGGTGGTTGGACTCGATGATCCCAAGGGTCTTTTCCAGCCTGAATGATTCTGTGATTATGTGTTTTAACTAGGTATGAGAAGCTCCATTTTGAGAATAACTACTGTGTCTCAATTTCACTTCTCTCACTCCAGCATGACATAACTCAAGCACATCTCACTGGTTTTCCCCAGACAGACTCCATTTTTCTCACAAACCTCATCAATGAGGTCAGCAAAAGCAGCCTTATCCACCATACATATCTACAGAAGTCAGAACAGGCTCCTTCAGGTAGATCCTGACATGTCTTGGCAGGACCCTAAGAAAAGGGTGGCTCACTCAGGGACTAGTCATGCTGCAGCTGTCCTGGGGATGACTGAAGGCCCTCAGCCACAAGGTAGGGACCTTCTCTGCAGCTGTAGGACTTTCTCCATCCCCTGTTCACTTGGTGTCTCTGGGAGGGGCTGCTCTGACCACCCTCCATTCACTCCTGGAATCCCTGAGAATGAGACCACTGGGAATAGTCTGTGATTCTCTGCTTCCTGCATCCACATCTCTTCCTTAATGCCATCTGTTTTCTCTCTGCACTTCTTGATTAAACATCTGTTCACCTGCTTCTTTCACAGTTGCCCAGTTGCTTTTCCCACCTTGGCATTAGCATCAATAATGAGAGCTCTTGTTTCTATCAGGGAACAAATAATTCACAAAGATGTAGAGCTCAAGGCAAGGTTTTCCTTCAGAGCAAAAAAATATGCAACAAATAGCATATATTTGATTGTGGCTCTGCAGACCCTTCACATCTGGAATTGAGGCTGCTGGTTGAGGCTAGGAGGTATTTCCCTGTGTCCTGGTCTGAGTGTTCTTTCAAGCAGCAGTTTTTCTAGGTAACATTATCCTGTGCCTTAGACTCCTTCATGGAGATGTGAGTGTAGGATTTGCAGCTGTCTGTCTCCCTTCCCTAATTTTGACCTGGTGATCAGCAGTCCTGATTAGTTCATGTTTCATCTTTCCCTTGCATAACAGTGCTCAATCTAGGTCATGGGATGAGCCAGACATGCCCTGCGGACATTGCAGTGTCAGTCTTCAATAGGAGTGATTCCTTCTCACTCTCTGTAGTGAATAGATAGCCTGTCTACAGTGAAAATTGCAATTACCCTTGAGCCAGCATGGCAGTTAAGAGACTTCCAGTCCAGCAAACTGGACTACAGCATTGCCTCCCAAAGTATTCAGCTCCTTTACATTGGGCCACGCCAAGAGATGAGATCAGCAAAGAGATAACAATGGAACACAAAAAAGCACAGTGCATGGATTATTTTTTTTTAAAGTAAATGATACATCTTAAATGATTTTCCCTTCTCATTCACCTCTGAGTCCATAGGAAACTTGCAGGTGGATTACAAATGCAAGGTTCTTTGAACGCTGCCTATGTGCAGGTGTAATTCTGCATGGCCTGGCTCAGGACTGAGATATGCGGCATTTTTGGTTTAGTTTTGTTTTTCAGGAGAGATTAGTGACTTACTAAATAGTATTGACCAGATAAGGTCTGAAATCAATGTTCTGAGTAACTGAAAGTCTGCCAAAGAATGGAATGCTTAATCAATTGAATTAAATTTATTTCTTACATTGGACTGAGAAAAGCATTTTCTTGAAGCAAAACTGAAACATCTCTTAATTTCAACTTAAACCAAGTAGACTGAATGCATCACGCCAGATGCTCTGCTGGCTCTGTGTCCTCATAAATTTAACTGTCAGGAGGACACATTTCAAAGTGAAGACAGGTACACACACACACACACACACACACACACACACACTTACTCTACTTAGTTCTCTGTTCTGTGTAACAGGAGTGTCTGCCTCCCTCCTCAGCACAGATCGTAGGAGAACATTGTATTAATCATCCATCCCAATGACAGAGTATTAAAACATCAGGTTTGTCTGCTGTAACATGCTTAAGTGCACAGCCCCACCCTGATAAGGAGAGATGTGTGCGTGTCCCCTTTTACCCATGCCAGTGGTGGTTATTCTTAGCTGTGCCAAGGTCTTCCAAAGTATCTAGCAATTATGAATGACCAACCTGACACTCTGCAGAAAAGCCTTAAAGGTCTCAAAATCATAAGACCTGAAGTCTTATGATGCTAGTCACTCAGCTAGGCAGTATTTTGATAATCTTGGGCATAATTCTATAGCCTGCCAGGGTAAGCATTTGCCTCACATCATAGACGTGTTTGGTCTGGGGTGAATGGGGAGGGAATGCAAAATAAAATCTTGGCAATTAACAGCAAATTCTGTAATCCTACCTACTTTAGAACCTAGAGTAGGGAATAATGCTCTGCCAGCATAATCTCTGTGGTCCACAAAAATTAGTAAGGTAAGGATTTGCTAAGTGCTCTGATATTGTAATAGAAGAGGTATTTTAAAGGAAGGTGTTGAGTGCAAGAAGCACCCACTGAATAATGAATGCCTTGCTGGAAGTCTGCAAGAGCTAGCTTCTCAACAAGGACAGAGCACAGCCCAGCATGTGAGACATGGCTGCAAACAAAACTCATGGCCCAGCTCTCCAGTGCACCACAGAAGCAGAAGGCTGCTATGAACCCCATCTACCTGGAATTTGGGTGTTTGGGCACAGAACAGATGATACCTGCTTTGACTGGAAATAGGGTGCCAGGGGTGGTGTTTATTTGTCCTTTGCAGCATTTAATTATTGTTAATAGTAAAAAAGGGTAAGTGTCCCACTTGATATATCCTGATTTTCATTTTGACTAGGTGATTCTTGAGTGCCCACTCTTAAAGGACTCCCAGAGGAGTTGCATTTATCAGTAATGATCTTGCAGATGAGGGGTGCCACAAGTGTGTGTAGCTGAGAGAGTGCCCGTACTCTGCTGCTGACCTGCACTGTGGCATTTGGCAAGTCATATCACACCTCTTTAGGCCTTGTCTTTTTTCCTTTTGGTAGGACTTGCTTCACAATGGAAAGTCTCCTTCAGATAAAACTAAAATACTAATGTGATGCTGGTCTCATCAGAGCACATTAACCGTTGCTGAAATACAAATAATTATGCACTGGGAAAAGAAATCAAATGGGTTAAATACTGTTAGATAAAACATAGGTTTTGGGATCATGGATTTGAGGAACTCCCAGAAAAAAAGGACTATAAGTACTGAAGAAGAAGTTTGGCTAACAGGCAAATATTCCTTGTGATAAAAATTCACAGTTAAACACCACATGTTCTTCCCCATATCCAAGCAATTTCTGTAACAGTTCAGTTCATAATGGTTCCACTGTTTACAAAGGTGATACTGCTTTTATTTCAGAACAAACACGGCTTGTAAGTGAGAAAAGAGACATGAAAATGGGAAACTCAAAGTCATCAGACACAGGAATAAGACATACTGTGAGACAAAATCAATACCAACACTTCTTCACAAAAGCACTCAGTAAGACTTTTTTTATCTCTTTTTCACCCACTTTATGTTACTATTAAAAAACCCCTCATAAGTACCCTGATGGACTGTGATCATTTCCTCTGTGGTATCAGATGCCACTGCAGGAGAACAAGAATAGGACAATAAACAGGATAACTCAAAGTCAGTTGGAATTGTATGATACCTATCAACCCCGGGGATTTACTCAGTTTTCATACATAGAATATTCAGCCCTTTGCAAAATGTCGAAAAGGAACTATCCTCCCACTTGGGATATTGGACATAAGCTAAATGCTTTCTTTGGATATTTATTGACTTTTACAAACAACATATGCATGGGCAGAGGAATGCTCTTTAGTTACAGTCACTGGTCTAGTACCTTGAAACTGTTGGGGAGAAGAGGGAGAAGCTTGCAATTGCTGAGAGAAACCATAGCAGTCCCTATCACCATGCCTTAAAGCAACCAGTCCTACTGCTCTGTATATTCCCACCGCTCATATATGGAACAAATTTTGCAGAGGTCTGAAACCAGGCAATTGACCACATCTCCTGAAATGCCAGGTTTCCCCTAGGCACATGGGCAGAGAAGGGAGCTGAGGTCTTCGGTCTTCTCTAGGAAACCTTCCACCCTATGCTGCCCTAGGGCCAGGAATCAAGCCCACCACAGAGCATTCCTGATGCACCAAATACAGCCACATCAACTGAGCAAAGAAATTAAGGGAAAAAAACCTCTAGAGATTAAAGGAACAGCCACTGGGCCTTCATACCTCCTATTTGTGCCTAAGGAAATATCACCATGGCTGCTTTTACTGCCAACAGCCACCAGAAGATCTCAGCTGGGAACTGCTTAGTGGCAATGACTGAAGGAGGAGCTCCAGCAGGGCAGCACCTCTGAAAAACAGGCTCCTTGATTGGATGTGGAACAAAGAGGCTGATTTTCCGGGTGCAGTCAGGCTTCAAAATGGTTTGTGTTAAAACAGCTTCTTCTGGTCCTTTCAAAGACTAGTAAACCCTGTCCCAGCCCAGCTGCTACTTTTCCTCAGTCCTTACTGGTGATTTGCTCTGTAGGACTCAGAATGGCATTTTTTAACTGGGAATGGCCTTTACCATTGCCCATGAAACAAAAGAAAATGATGACAAATAGCATTTTTCCTTTGGGAGCAATAGCCACCTGAAACTGTGTTCAGGCAGAAGCTCCTGTTTCCATCACATGAACTTGTCTGGGAATCCTAATATCCTCTGCTTTCTCCAGAAAAGGCTTTCAAGGCTTCCCAGGATCAGACTTAAAAAACCTTAACAGATGGAAATAATGTCCACACCCTCTGAGGGTTGTAGGTAGCAACTTTCCCTAGTAGATGTTTCCCCTGCTGAAGTTGATGCTACTCTGTGTTTCAATATTTGGTGAATTACTTTCTTAAAATTAAAATAATGCTGTACAAAAGCATTTAAAAGACAGGACCAATACTATATTTTACAACATAGAAATCCTACAAAACAAACTAATATTAAAAAAAAAAAAAAGCATTCAAGAAATTTGGGGAAGGGAGAAGCTGTCTTTCAAAAAACCAGTACAGCTAAATGTCATTATTTTATCTATGTAATCATGTACCTATTAGAATGAAGCTGTGATTTCAAGGTGTTAAAGGGTACTAGAAAAGCAATGACTGTATAACAGGCTTGGTAAACCTCATCAATCCTCTCAGAGCCCTGCAACCTGGTAGGAAAAAAACAGCCATATTTTTCCATTAGAATAGAAGCAGATTGCACATCATCAAATTGCACGTCCTCAACTCTGTTTTAGGTCATCCAGGTTTTCTTTTCTGTGATTTAAAGGCTTGCCACAGTTCCAGCTGAAATGAAGTTTTCCTTTCAACAGAAAGTGGACCAAGCTGTAGATGTAGAAGTTTATGGCAATTATTTTTACAACTGACTGCTGATTTTTGAAAGTTACATCACTTGGATGCCAGACATGAGATACCTTAGAGTGCTTTGATTTTTCAAAAGAAGCTGAGCATTTGACTTCTGATATAAGCCCCCTCTAAGATGTCTCAAAATCTGGAGAGCTCCAAACTGCTGATTTTTTGAGTCAGGTGCTCACCATTTATAAATGACTGGCTGAAAATGCTGTCCTTTGGGGTGCTGTAATTAATGTAATCTGTTTGTTGGTTATTTATTAAAGCCAATAGTAGTTTCTAGCAGCACCTACAGATCCAGTGTAAATGACCAGGTATCGAAAAATATCTATATTTACAGTACGCCAAACAAGTGGAGAAAACTGTGAGTCATCAAAAAATATGGTTCACTAGAGACTAACTTTAGTACAGTAGCTCTGAAAGAAAGCATAGGCACTTCTCCTTCAAGAGTTTTCCATCCCCCAAACTTGGCTTCCTCTCTCCTAGCTATGCTTGCTGAGGAGGAAAATCCACAGTATACACATTGATGCCCCTGGTGAGGATAAAGCTCTCCACCACCTCTTTGCTTGGAAGACCTGGCAGTGGTGGAGAAGACCACTGTTCTCCTGCTTTTCAGAATAAGGTTGTATTCATCCCCAAAATGGAACCACACCATGTGCAGTCCTCCTCAGGAAGAGTTTAATGTTTTGTCTTTCCATTTTTTCCTCTTGTTTGAAAGCAGCTCACCCTCTTCACATCACACCAAAGCTAGTGGGGCAAAGCACTTTCTTGGGATGTTGGCTGGTGACATCAGACAGAGAACAGTTACTGGTAGGAGCCAAGAGGGACAAGCTTCCTGGAAGCCTGAGTGGAGAAGACAAAAGTAAAATTTTCACAATGCTCCAGTTTCTCTTTCTTTGCCAGCTGGGGAATGGTACCCCTGAGGGAGTGAAGCCCCATCCTCTGCTCCTCATAACAGATGTTCCCCACACCTCTGACCCACTTCTGGGCTGTCAGGTAGAAGGGAGACTTGGCCTCTATCTGTGTCGGGGACTGGTGTATGTACATGTACTTGTAGAGGAGGCAGTATGGGCAGAGCTTGTGCCTCTTTGAGTGCTCATGGTAGATCTGTCCATAACACACTCTGTTTGTGTTCATCCTGTTTCCTTGCTCCACGCTACCCATTCTGGAAAAAAATGGCCTGTTCTGGGAGTCTTTGAGCAATTCAGTGACACCAAACATTAAGTCTGTGTGTTCCTGTAAGGTCTGTGTGTTCAGGTACTGGCTGTTGTATTTCACCACTGTGGACACCAGGGCTACAGGGCTGTCATCTCCCAGGAATCCCGTCCTTCACATCTCTTCCTCATCAGAAAGGGTGAAGTAGACAGTGCTGCAAGGGCAGGCACCAGGCATCTCAGCCTTGCTCAGGACCTTAAGGTTGTCTTTGAGCTTTCTGGTGGAAGAGCTGAAGGTGCTGCTGGTGACAGAGAAATCAGCACCAGCATTCTTGAGGATCTGGTCCAGGCCTCATTGGATAGCATGGAGGGATGTGGCTAGAAAGTCAGACCCATCTGTTTTCTTCTCGGTGACTTAGAAGTCTTCCAGGGGTTCGCTGAGCTTCACTGCTGGGGTCTGGGACAAGAGGAAGGGGAAAGATGTGTCATTGTACATATGGGAAGGAAAAGCATCACAGGTGGGGAAGACACGTTTAGGGCTTCTCCATCCTCTGGCTGAAGAAACCTGCAGCAGCTTCCACGCTTCCCCAGAAGTTTGTTTCTGGGCGGCCCTAGAGTCTTGGAAAGAGGCTACATGTTTATCTATGCAAAAGAGATGGAATGAAATCCCATGGAGTATGGATGCTCAGACAGACCAGATGCATTTCACTGCCTGGCACCACTTTTGCACCAGCTGTAGGAATCCAGATTCAGAAGAAAGGAGCCAAATTCCTGGGTTCTCTGAAGTGAATGAAGGTTTCGTTCACACTGAGGTGTGACTGTGTGCAAAAGTGTGACCTACCAGTCATCTGTGATACTCTGTATTTTTGCAGTAACATGGTACATATGGAAAAATTTCAGGTGAAGAAGGAGGTGCAGGAGAAAGAGAAGCAGGGTGAGGAAGAAGAGGAGAAAAGGGAGAAGTAGCAGCATCTTCTTCTTTTGGCCATGAGATGTCAGTATTGTTGCCTGTCAGACTGGTTTAGCCTGCCCAATATCCTGGACCAACCTAACAGAGAAACTTAGTTATAAAAATCTGAGTGGGGCTCTTTGGCCCTTAGCCACAGTCCTTACTTTTGGTGTGTGCACGGATTTTTCTGGGAATTCATTTTTGGAGAAAAGTCCTCAAATGCTCTGAATTGCATTGGCTAGCTCTGGGAGCCAAAATCGTGCAAACAATATGTCCTTAGGGTAAGAGCAGGAAATCTTGTCACGTGGCAGCATGAGGCCAAGGTTGTGTATAAGTGTTACGTACATGGAAATCTTCAGGGTCACCCTGGGTTTCTAAGCTACTGGTTCAACCATAAAGGTAACAGGGTGTGAATTAGAAAAGGTTACAGCTTTGTTAAGAGAAACTTGGAAGGTCCCCAAAACCACAAGGACATAAAGAAGGCTGAAATCCCATCTCTTTTCAAACTTTATGATAACTTCATTTGACCAGAGGGGCTGGCTCCCATCACTGAGAAAACAGTATTTTGCTAAGTTTTCTGACCTTAGTGATGTCTATGTAATCTCTGAGTCCTTTGATCATGCACCAGTATCTCCACACGTTGAGAACATAGAGGGTGGCCTTGGTGGTGTTGGGGCTTACACAACTGATACACAAGTATTTGAGGTCGTCATCAAGATTAAAGACAGGAAACTTGTTGAGCTTAGTTGAATATGATAGAAAACAAATAAAGCTTGTCCTCGTGACATGCTGCCACCATTGCTATATAAAAGCAACTTGTATTTTTCGCAAAAAGTGAGGAATTTAAGAAAGATGAAACACAGCACTTCCCTGATGATTTCCCATGAGTTTGTGTGCTGAAAACTCAGGTGTGGCAGAAGGACCACCAACATAAAGTCACCCTAAGGTTGCTGCAAAGCTAAAAATGTACTGCCACACAGAGCCAGTAATAGAGATGGAGTAACAAAGCATCTTTAACCTTCCTGCAGAAATAGTGGGAGAATGACAAAGGCAAAGGTTTTTCCTTTGTTAGTCAACTCAGGAGCAGGGATAAAACTCGTCCTATTCCTATACAGCCTGACTCTGTGCTGCTGGTGTGTCACAGTACCATGGGTGTCTGTGCCAGCTGGACAGACCATGCTAACCAGGTAGCATTTTTCCACTCACACCCACTTCCTGCTCCCTGTTAGCACAACAAAATAGGGCCCTGTTGCTTCAGTGGACCAAAGCAGGTACATCTTGATGAATACCATGACTTAAGTGAAGACAGGCAGTTCAAAAGGAAAGCATCAGCCCCATGGGCAGGAACTGAAAGTAGAGGATTGATGGAGAACCTTTTTATAGATGTTCAGGCATTTAATATCCTTTATGAAAGGGTAATACATTTTTATGATACTAATATAATTTTATTATATTCACTGTACTTTAAGTCTACTTTTTATAGGGCTGAAGCTAATGGATTTTGCAGCCCAATGCATGTTAGCTATGAAAGGTTGCTCTCAACATCCATGCACTGAGCTAGTGATCCCCATGGCGACCATCTCAGTGCGGCAGGAAAAGAGATGGTGTACACTCAAGAGGAGGGAGGTGTTGGATTTCTCCTTCTAACCTTCAATTCTGCAGCCACAGCTGACCGTTACTGCAGCCCCAGAGGAATAACTCTGCACGCTAGGAAGAAGTGATTTTAAAAATAGGTTTCTATTGTTGCATCTTTTGCTGTTAATGTATGTAAAAGGTAAAGGAACTGCATAAATGCAACTGAAGAACCCACTGCAAGCAAAATAAGCTGGGAAGTTGAACAGATGCACCGTGCACAGGCTAACAATGTAAGTATGTTGTCTGATCCTCTGAGCTCTGGACACTTCTGTATTAGGAATCCTCAGTCTGTGGTCTGCAGAACCTGATGGCCCAGGGTCTCCTCCTGAAGACTCCAGGAGAGATTGCTGGAAAAAAGTGTGCCACACAGAAGGCACATCTGAAAAATGCACATTGCTGTGCAAGCCTGTTCAGGGGCAGAGGTCTCACAAACTGAAGAGATCCTCTCTTCCTTCTGTACTCTGCAACTAGTCAGTGGACAAAAATAGGACTTCTTTCCATCTGAAAGGTAGGCTGCAAGTATTTTTTCTAAACTGAGCTGTACTTGCAGACTTTGCTGATGACAGATGATCCTCCCCTGTCTGTGCTGATGACCACTGCCTGTGGTGCCTGTCAGCCACCTTGCTCTCCTACTAGCCCAGTGATGGTGCTAAGAACAAGGGTGTTGTGACAAACAGGTGGCATGATCTTGGGTGGAAGTTCCTCTGGCCAGTAGCTTCACGAACTCCGTGCCATCAGTTACTAGGTGGACAACTCTGCTAAAAAAAAGGCTGGGATTCTCATAGAAATGATGAGCTGTTGAGTCACCAGCAGTCTCCTGGACAAGGGTTTGTCCTCCTTGTGCCCTCAGGCCTTGCTACAACTCTCTAGCAAAGACTGTTCAGGCACTGTTGCCTCCTTGCCAGTAAGCGAATCTTAGGTCAGTTCTGCATAAAGCCTCGCACTTCCTGGAATGTTTGATTGCCTAGCCTGTGGGTTGGTAAATTCACCCCCATACCACATTTCCCCACAAGTTGCTTGCTCCTCTGCTTCTGAAATTGCCACCTCAAGAGCTGTCACTGGCTCACACTGCTGGCTCACACAAGGACTCCTGAGACCACCAAGAGCATTTTGGGAAACAGCCTAGTAAAATCAAGAGCCTAACCATACAATACCAGTTGCCCTGCAAGATACAACAGCACCAGCCTCACTGAAGTTCTCATACTGCAATTAATCTCACAGGGATTAATTAATTTCTGACAGGCCGTGGTTTGGAAATTATGGTGGCCATTTCCTGACTCACAGTATCACTTGGGCAATTTATTGAACCACAACAGAAGACAGAGACTTAGATTGCTTCTGGCTTCCCAAGGCAGGGTTTATCATGTGCTAGGAAATTAAGTCAATAGTGCCTGGTTTCTCCAGATTATAGACTTTCAAACGGGGGCATCTGGTTTGAGCTGAGCTCTGATACTTGATAGCGCTGACAGGAACAGCTTCTTATTAGTGCTACTTCAGTGCTGAACTGGGACAGTGAGTCAAGTGCTGCACCGGAACAGGATACACAGATGGCCATTCAGGGATGTTTCACACCTCATGCATGGTGATGCCCATTAAAGTCTGTATCACCTTCGCCTTTTCTTCCCACTAGACACCTTGTCCTCATGAATTCGGAAACTACTAAAATTGGCTTGAGTTGCTCTACAGCTTGGAAGTGTAGCCAGATCAAAGTAATGGCTACTGTGAGTAGTGTGCAGCTCTAATACTTGCAGCAAAGGAGTCCTGGCATAACAAAATAAAAATGAAATAAAATGATGATGTTGTGGTGGCAGGCACATATCAGCTGCCATGTATAAGGGTGTTGTATCATTAAAAGGCTGTAATAAGTATTACCTGGTTTTCCACTCCTGCAGGAAATAGATCTTCCTTGCTTCTATCTGTTCGGTTTTCTGTTTGTTTTTGTTTTTGTTTTGGTTTTTTTTTTTAATCAGCATAATGAATATTTGCTTTCTTTTGTCCTGGAGAAAATAATTCATCCCTTTCATTCTCAGACAGGTGAAGGAGTCCTGGAAAAGGCTGGGACCTTGGTTCAGAGATGCACCACTGCATGGGCTCTGTTTAAAGATAAGGGTATTCCCATCCTGCCTTCATCGCTGACTTCAGCAGCCACATACCAGATCACAAAGCTCTTTCCCCAGTGTTGCCTGTCAACAGCTGGATAATGCTCTAAGAGTTTTAAGTGTCTGAGTGCCACCTGGAGTATGTGTTAGGGTGTTGGGACACCACCAGAAGATATTAACAAAACCTACACCCATACCCTGAGTGTGGACAGGAGTTCTTGCTGGGACCTGTTGGTTTTGTTTGTTTTTTGGAAAAGCATTAAGCAGCCAGGAACACACATCCCATATCCAGAAGGGCCTTGCAAACACTGATGCTCTGGGTTATAATTACATCAGCACTTGCAGGTTCTGGATCAAGTTCCTCAAGACTGCATTTTTATGTGTGTAGCTCACAGGCTGCCGGTGAAAGCAAGCAAATCCTGACTCAATACTGCTGTAGGTACAGCATGAATAACTAACACAGAGGAGATCTTGCACCTAAATCCGGGAGTGCTGCTCCCTCATGCCTAATACACCTTTTGCCTCCCTCTTCCTGGAGGTTACCTGAGGGTTTATACTCAAACAACACTTCAGGTGATGTTGGCTAGGCATATGAATACATAGCACTTGAAGACCTCAGTAATGATGGTTTCTTTGTAAAAGTCATCCTTGTGTTTGGTTCATCTGATGCTACACTCTCAGCAGAAACCTGCAAAATGACACAAAACAGTCATCTGCACAGGCACAAGCCCTCTTGCCAAACTTCTGTCACTGAGATGATACATCATACAGGAAAAAGTAGTTGTATTTGTCACCGCTTGCCAAAACATGCACACACCCTACATCTATGCAGACAACTGTGCTATTATATGATGGTTTGTAGGGACTCCATGCCAGATCTTTTAAGTTGAAATGCACATGGTAACTGTCTAGACACCTAATGCTCTGCTTCATGCTGAAGCCAGGAGTTGTACTGTATGTGCTAGGTGAGGGAAGAAGAGGGAGGTTGCCAGCTAGTAAGATGCCATCAAAACTGTTGAGGTTTCAGATCTGATTTCTCTTTACATCTCTGCATCTTCCTCTAAAGCAAAGGCAATTCCTCACCCAGCGGCTGTTGCTGTTCATGCTGCAAACTAGCGGTCACTGTCTCAGTAGCAATACATCAGAAAAGCCAGAGGACTGTATTCATTCTCCCTCTATGTAAGCAAACATACTAGTCCCCCACCCATCTACCCTAAATAAAGAAGATAAAGATATCTGCCATATCTGGATGTTCCTAAAATCCCCAGATGCTACTCATTTGTAACTGGCCTTTACTCATTTTTGTGCTAGCCCATGCTGCACAGATGCTGACACATATCACAGGCTCCTGTCAGATACCAGTGTTGTCCAGAAAGAGCAAGTGATTTTAGACACTGTCTAGAGGCCACCCAACTCTCACAAGGTGAGCAGGGAGACACTCCCTTCTGGCTTGCAGGCACCAGGTGTCTGATACAGCGCCAATGTGGCCTGACCGATTTCTGGTCTGCCAAGCAGTTTAATGACCGCATTTTACAACCATGTAACCATGTCCCTTTTCCAGAAGGGGCTCCAGATGCAGAAGTCTGAAGGACACAGATGATGTGTAAAGACGAACCCCAAGGCAGTTGGCACTGCAAAGGATACAGCTTAGCTGTCTGGTTTTGTAGGATGTGCAAAGCTTGTGTGCTCAACAGTTTCCTCAGGCAACTGTCTGCACACAAGAACATGTGGCCACTCTGAGCCTCCAAGAAGTTTCTGAGTGTCCCTTACCAAGGTCCAGACACACAGAAATCTCCTTCCAAATGCAGATGAATGGCACCATCTTGTATCACAGGGTTAATGACTCCATGGCTAGCAGGGTTGTATCTCCTTAACACCCAGTGCTCCTGCCTGCCTTTCCCTGGGTATACATTTGAATCAGGGTCTTCTCCAGCCCTGTTCTGTTTGATATTTTGCATAGGGACAAGAATAACTAAAAATGTATTTGCAAGTACACAAGGAACTCTGAGGTGAGTAACCATGCTATATGCAGATTTTGTCTTCAAGCACTTGCAGGCGTCATTTCCTCACAGCTTTCAGAGGAGCAGCCATAAGCATGTCTCATGTGCTGCCAGTCTGGCGTGTGCATTCTCTGCCAGGTACCTGTAGGAATGTGGCACTTAGAACAATGTGTCTGTACACAATAGCTCTATCTTCTTATGCATAGCCATTACTAGGTTTTTTTCTTTCTATTTATTCTCTCTGAGAGCTAGTCAGTGCTATCAGTAGTGAAGGCTGTAACATAGGAAACCGTCAGGCTACTCCAAAAAGAAATCATGTGGATCTTTCCAGGGATCAGGGATACCTGCCAATTTCTATTTGTCTTTGGTGTGTATTAGAAAGCAAACCACCAGTGAGTTACAGACGCCACTTTGCCATCTTCAAAGCCAATGTGAAGCGGCAATGTGCCATAATGTCCCCGAGCAACTTCCGCATCAGTTGCAGTCATGAGATTCTTAAGCAACGTCTCAAGCACAATGTTCAGATATATTCAGCTGCAACCAGGAGACTTCATCACATTTGTGAGATCATCCTGGGGAAGCACTTCAGATTACCCGAGTCAAATTCCTCAGTGCTGTTTGCCTACGTACCCAGAAGGCCTGAACCCTGCAAGACTGCACACATGTATGTGCACACTGCTGCTGGTTATCCTTGGGTATGAGAGCAGGAGAGGACATGCAGCCAACCTATGGGCTGACGAAGCAGAGCCATTATTAAAGTGCAGTCTGGGTTAAATCAGTGTACAAAGGGAAAAGTGAAAGCAACTATTATCAGAACTTTACCAATTTGATGAGCTGAACCTGTGTTAACTACATTAACCATTACCACCTGTATACTCACTTTTAGACCAAAGGAAAGCACATTAACTTCAACCTCTGAGGAGAGCTTAATCCAAGCTATAGAGTTTAAATCAACAGGTTTACTGGGCAACAGATAGCAAAAGCACCTGGTAGACCCTGGCCATCACCTGTCCATGCCTCACTTCTCTATCTCTTAATCCAAAGGCTTCCATTTTTTCTTTCCACTTGTCACTGAGACCATGGCAGGACCTTTGACACCATGCCTTTTACATGCTGTTGTGCTGAACAACAACACACAGTCCCACCACCAGCACCAAGCAGCAAGAAGGGGATTTACTTAGCATCATCTGCCAGGTGATGGAAATGCAGTCCCAGAATAGCTGGTGAAAATCATATTCCTCTATCCCTCACCCATCGTGTCACTTAGCTCCTACTGTCCTGCACTGATGTCCTAATGATACAGAGAAATGATTACTTGTTTTGAGACTTATTTACTTATAGCAAACTGCTTAGAAACTTATTTACTTATAGCGACTTATAGTATTATTTATAGTATTTTTTAATATTGCTAAGAATCCTGCTTGCCCAGACTGTTCTGTGGAATTTTAGCAAGGACTACTGTGTTCGTCAAAACAAAGCAGTTTAGTGTGAAAATCTAACAAGAACTGTAGTGTTCAGCAAAATACCATGGTTTTGTCCTTGGGGAACTGGTGTCTCTAACTAGTTGGAATCTTGGTAATGAGTAAAGATAGCCATATACAGATGGTAGAAGTTCCATTGGTTCTCTTAGGTAAGATAGAATGAATAAACCAGGGAATCTGCGCATGCTCCGGGGAAAAGTACAAGGTGAGGAAGACTACAAGCCTTCCTCCCAAAGACGCCCCCCAGGAGGCAATGGGCAGGTGCAAAGAGAACATAAACTGCTGACACCAGCCTCTAGAACTACCCCAGCCCTACTCATGCATATATATATTTGTGTTATGTAACCCAATGAATATGGACACTCTATAAGTTTTTGGTAAAGTGTGTGGTGGTTATGCAAGCTTTGTGGAGAAATCCCCCTTACACCCTGGCCAGAGTAAACATACCTGCTTTATAACTCTATTTGAGTTGTAGAGTCTATTTTCTGCAAGTCACTAACACCAACACAGATACATTGTTGTTCCCTAGATGGCAGTTCCCTGAGTGATTTGGCTTCTTTTTTATCATGTTCCTTTGGCAGAACCTGAGACACTGTGACCTCCAACACAATTGTCATCCCATGAACAGCAGCACAGTAGAATTTTGTTGGAGCTCTCAAGGGATTTTTCCACTTGGTTTATTTATCTTTCACAATATAGGGGCTTTATTACCTTTAGTTTTCTGGTCATTTGATTTTAAAACCTCTTGAACAGAGCAAATTCAGACCTGACAAGTAACTGTCTTGACAAATGCCTATCCTTGGATGCACATTTAATTTTATTGAATATTAAAACAAAACTATGTAGAGAGTAGACCTTACTGCTGAAATTCTAAGTGCAAAATGAAAAATTTCAAGCCAAACTGTGCCTTGGAATTGATGTAACCAGATGAAGTTCAGGAAAATTACTTTAATCCAGAAAAGGCTCTCAGGATGCAGGCTTTCAGTCCTACTGAAGTGAGATTAAATGAGCACATGGTTCAAGTCAAGTTTGCTTGTAAGTACATTCCTGAGCAGGAAAGGACTTAAGTAATTGTTTAAATGTTTTCCTGAAACACAACTCCAGAAGTTAAAGTGAGTATGACAGAAACTATTTCTTAGTGAGCCTGTTGGCACTCTGCTAATCAAAATGCATCACAGGTCCATAGGAATTTCCCAACTATGCTGATACTTCAGAAGCATGAGACCTATGATTTTTTTTATACAACATGCTTTGAAATGCCACGTATATTGGTTTCACTTGATTAAAGAAAGCAGTCAACTTTGCAGAAACAGTTTATTAAACACATGAGACTTGGTCGCTACACCTAATTACAGACAAAATATTGTGAATAAAGCATGCACTTATCACAGACATCAATGACTATCTTGATTATTTTTTAAATCATCTTTAATTCTGTAAGTTTAAGGCTGTACCAATATAAATTTTTAAAAAATGAAAATAAAAAGTCACACTACAATTGTAGCAAACATTGTACAGACAATGAAATCAATTTCTAATGCAGCAGAACCAGACTTCTTAAAGATTATCATAAGGGAATAAAAATGGAGCTGAAGTGCAATAAAGTTCAGAATATCTCCGGAATTTGCAAATCAGTAAAAGTGAATGTCATACTCCAATTAGCACACAACTGAACACATTCTTTTCAAAAGCCTCATTATCTGACAACTGTGCAAGGGATGACTCAGACATCATAAAAAAAAAAAAAGAAAAAAAAAAAGACATTGGTTTTTCTTTGTTATTATTGAGGGCACTTTTGTATTCAAACACTAAAAGAACATTTTTCAGGGAGATATCTGATTGAAATGTGGCAGACAGCAGTACAACATACATTTGTTTACTCCATACCAATTAAAGATGAGTGGAGTGTCTTGCAGTAGGAAAAAAAAAAACAAAACAAAACCCACAACAAAAAAAACAGTTCTTAACTGACACAAGTGACAGAACCTTTGCTGACCGTATTGGTCTTCACCTGTGAAGGACCTTACCCTGTATGGAGTTTGCGTCTTAAAAATACACTGCAGAAAGAGCAATATGGCATCCACATGGGTCAAAATTTACCCAGCTGATGAGTAAAAAGATTACCAGCCCTGGAAACTCGGGGATATGGGGCTCAAAGTAGGTTATGAAATCTTTCCTCATTTACAGCAATGAAGCTTTTTTGCTTATTTTTCTCAGGTCACTGTGCAACGCCAGAAAGAAGGTAATTTGAGGACAATGGGTCTGAACAGGTAGCTCTAAAAATGGACTGTAATTGACAACTTTGCTCACATTTCAGAAAAGATCCAGTAATCTCTTGCTTCCCCTCAGATACTTTAGATTTGCAGAGTTTAATGCATTAAAATGCATCAAAACATTACTTCTGCCTAATAAACCATTGTGTATATAATCTCCCAAATGCAGGGCAAGACATCTGTGTAAGAAGGTGCCCTGTGTACAGAAAACTGCATTTTGCGTGGAAGATATGTAGCACTGCTCATGCTAAAATCTCTGCCTGAAATAGCTGATTACAGCTGGGGCTTGTAAGGGATCTGAAAAAAGATAAATCCCCAAATTACACTGGGGTTTGAATGGATAATTCTCTCCTGGCTCCTTTCAGCAGCACAGCCCAAGATATATTTTTTTCCTGGAAAAAAAACCCAACCCACCAAACAAAAAGAAAGCTTGTCCTACAATATAATGCACTTGAGACAGAAGCAATTACACAAGCAATTATAGGACTGACAATATGTACACTGAAGGCATCACAGTGACTGGAAGGTGGTCTCTAAACCAGCTCACCACTAGTATCATCCAGATTGCGTCTTGAAACCACTGAACCATGGTGGAAAGGAAATACCACTAGAGACTCTGACATGCCACAGGCAGCAGGCTAAATCCTGAAGACAGATCTGCTCCTGTAGAACTGTAACCACATTCCCAGCATGCAAAGTGCTAAAGGATATTGATTGCTTTCCTGATTGAAATCCAAGCTGAAGATAATGCAAATATATCTAGCTTCACAATGGAAGAGAAGATGGGGGAAAAAAACAGCTGCTGTGCTGCAGGAATCTGAGGCTTTTTTTTTTTTTTTTTTTTTTTTTTCGAGTTGGGCCAACACCTGGAAGAAGCTAGGAAGACCAATTGGTAAGACAATTAGTGCAATTGGCCGGACTATGAAGACTCAGATCTAGTTTTAAATAGAAGAAATTCAGGAAATAAGACTGTGTATCACCGCCTTGCATATTTAATATTAGGGCCACATATGCAGGAGTTCTGCATAGTCAAACCTCTTCACTCAAACTACTGGGAGCACCTGTTCATGTATAAATGGCTACTAGACAAGCAAAACAACGGAAAAACACATTATAACTGGTCACAGCTGGCTTGTGATCTGTGAGGAGCCTGAAGCAGCTATCTTTAAAGGACAACAAAGGGCCCTAACATTTCTGAAGAGAGCCCTATTCTCTCCAGGAGATGGGAACTAATGTGCTGCAAAAGGCTTCTAAGCACCCTAATCACTTGTGAAAGGTTTAGGTCTTCAGCCGGGGTTTTCAGTTCATCAGTTTAGTGGGACTGGTTTTCAACCTATTACATGGGATGATTTTCAGTGTGTTCTGGGATGCATTCTTCATTAATGCTTTTTATAAGAAACACAAAAAGAAACAGCTACTTTGAACACATTGGCATAAACTTTTTTTTTTTTTTTTTAAGTATTTCACATCAAAAGGGTTGTCTTGCTGGGGAACATTTTTAAGTATTTCACATCAAAAGGGTTGTCTTGCTGGGGAACAGAGATGGCTTTAGACCAGCACCAATAAGAATGAGTTCAATGCACTCTTATTTTCCCAATCACACAGTTTTTCTGGCAAATCGGTATTCTGATTTGAAAAGTCTTTTCAAGAGATGTAACAGGCTTTCATCTCTCAGTTGAGATGGAAAAGTGGTGGTTAGTCTTTTCTTTTTTTCCATACAAAATACTGTTTTGAAGACCATCCTAGGCAGTTGACCATGCCTGGTGGCTGGGAAATGCGCTAGGCAGATTAACATCTCACATTTCCCTCCTGTCTGTTTCTGTTGCATGATTACACTATGGTATGATTCCAGACTGTCAAAATCTTATAAAAATCAAAATGAATGCGTTATGAGTCTATTTGCTGTATTGCCAGATTCTAAGCAGAGGGTGGAAAAGGAGCTGAAAATGCAGTGTCAGAATTTCGATAAACAGGACTTGTCTGCCATGAAAGCAGTTGGAAAGAACGAGACCAAAAATCTTGGGCTTGAATTTCATCCAAGTCTCATTTGGCAGCAATGCATGTCTTCATCGGAGGCGGAACAGGGACTGGAATCCACCACTTGACCACGCTGACACTTGTTTACAAGAGCAGGCCCACAACTGTTACGAGAGCTAACAGTTTCTTATGGTAATCAGGATTGCTTTCATTAAACGGTATTTTTGCGTGCTCTGCAATGACTTGAACAGGCTTGGCTAATCAGTGGATCCAAGAGGATCCAACAGGAACTTTTGAGTACCGTGCATTCCCTCATACCCCTCACATTCACAGCTGGCAGACTGCTGCTGCAGAAGGTGTAGCTGGGGAAGATGGCTTGTTTTCAGCTCTATTAAAGGTTTTTTTCCAAATGAAAATTAATTAAGAGAAGACACTTTAAAGAAAGATGGAGAGTTCAAGAGTTTTTTTCTATTTTACTTTTTTTTAAGCTTCAAGCTGGTAAGTGATCATCTGTGCAGAACAAGATATTAGAAGTTTGGCACCTCCTGTCTACCACAACATATTGATTCCTTCTACAGAAGGCACTAAATACTGGCTTAAAACAGGAAAAAACAGCAGAATGCAGAGTTTTACCATGACACACACAAAAACCTGCTAACTGGCACAGCTTCATAGTGCAGTTTTCAGTTACCTACAAGGGTGGTGATTATAGCAGCAATGGTTAGCATTTTTACAAGTACCACATAAATGTACAAATGTCAAAACATCTAGAAAACATGCAAAATTTCAACAGCAACATCACTGAATCACACAATGCATAGAAATATTAATTATTATTTGGCAAGACAGTGAATCTTTTTCTTATAAAACAAAACAAAAGCATTAACAAAATCTACTTTTTTACAAACAGTTCTTAAAAAAGTTGAGTTGTCACTGAAGTCAGTGAGTGTAAGTTAGCCTTAGAGACAGGTTTAACTCTGAGAATGAATTGGTCACTTAGGAGAATTCACATTGTTTGGTGGAAATTTGGTTACGTTTAAGCAAAATATGTTTTTCAGTGGCTGTTTTGGAAGAAACAGTGCTAATCTTGTCAATATATAAAATGGGAGAAAACACCTTCACATTAAAAGATTAAAAAGATTAAACATTGCATGCAGGGAAAGATAAAAGCCTTACTTTAGCTGTTTCTCCCGAGTACTGCTCACAGTGAGACCAAGGGTTGTCATAGCAAAAATGCTTTTCAAAGGCAGTTAAAGCCAGTGGATAATTATAATTAAAACAAACAGAAAAGATTTCCTAATTCAAATGTAAAACAAAGTAGTATATTAAAGGATAAGGATTATGCTGCCTTCGTTAGACAAAAAGACAAAAACTTCCATTGTGTTTGCCAGGTTTTCCCACTGCCTTTCCACCATCTTCATCACACTTAGATATTCTGCCACTTCTCTTTCTTCCAGTCCTGAATATTTGGTCTACCCTGATAGGTCTCAAGATGATTCTGAGGCAGATGGGTCACATGGACAAAACCAGACACTGACAACACAACCATGGCCAAGCAATATCTTTTCCTGCATACTTCAGACCCATTTGTTCCAGTGGGGCCAGACATGTGCGTACAGCTAACAGCCTGAGCTGGGCAGCAGCAGGCAGCACAGACATACATTTCTCACAGTGTTCTGCAGAATGGGCACCAAATCTGCTGTGGCAGCAGCACCACCCGGCTGGCACACACTGCCATAAAGGGGAGCAAAACCAGGTGCTCAGCTTTTCCTTCCCTGCCAGCATTCAGACTCCATTAAGACATTTCATGCCATATTTTGTCTGCACATCCCTGAATGCTCTGGGTATTTCGTTTCATATCCATGCGCCCAGCCTTGTGCAGAGGAACCCAGTCTTGCAAGCTGCCCACAGAGAAAGCTCCCACAGAAGGCAAAGCTTGCAGGATCTGAAGCATAAGCACCAGGCAAAAAAGAAAGGCCTCCACAAAGCGTTTTACACTGCAGTCATTGTTCAGTGCACCTTCAGCCCCACTGTCACTAGGAGAAGATTTGTCTTCCTACGCAAAAGTCACCAAATCATTTTGAAGCCAGTTACTATTGCCTTGCCTTCTGCATCTACACTTCACACACACTGCTGCAGATACAGAGGCTGAAGTATGGACTCTGGCACTGGCTTGTTTTCAGGCTGGAAATTTGACATATACTAAGTGTATTAACTGTCTGATAGAAGAGAAGGAGGAATTCTGGCAGGAGCAATGTGGGGTAGACCAGGGTGATTTAGGACAGCTGAGAACATGCTATAATGATAAGGAGAACAGTCTTGGCAAGATTACAGCCTTCAGAAAGCAGATCAAATTCTAGACATGAGTAAAGTTAGAGTCATCTTTGTTCACAAAAATAACAGCTGAAGTGTCAAAGATATCTGCAAA
This sequence comes from Athene cunicularia, assembly GCF_003259725.1. NCBI lineage: Eukaryota > Metazoa > Chordata > Aves > Strigiformes > Strigidae > Athene > Athene cunicularia. The sequence goes on along the minus strand of NW_020799144.1, from coordinate 7,520,833 downwards.
ATTAATTTAAAGAGTTTAGTTTTCTAGTGTAGGAATAATACAATATTTTTGTACAAAATATTTTGCATTTTCTTCTCATCCCCTCACTTGGCTGTTTTTTCTTGACACTTATGGACTGTATAAAACAGTAGTAACCAAAAAATGCAAACACAGATTCTGGAAGCATTGTGAAAGAGCTAAACACCTCTTCTCATTCCCACTGAACCTCTATCCCACTGAAATTTCAATGATAGCACCTACCTCACCAGTCTCTTAAACACTGTAAACAAAGCATCTATTAATTACAAAAGATGACACTGAAATCTGAAAAGGTACTGATTTTTTCAGATCCTAGTGAATGCTGTGTAATCAATGTTGAGCACAACAATAAAAGATTAGGCAAAAGCATCCTAATCCCTTTGAAACAGTAAATCCATTTCTAATGCACAGACAACTAATTTAATGGCATTTTTATAATAAAACAAATAGTTGGTAATGCAGACAAAATTCTAACAACCAATTCAGTGAAAAAACAGAGGAAATAAATTGCTTGCTTGAGACAGAGACTCTAGAGACTATGTCAAAACCCATCAGTTCATGTAACAAGCACATTTCATGCCAAACCCATTGTTTCCCCTTTCTGATTTGGAATTAAAGCCATCACCATTGCTTTAAACATGTTTGAGTGAATGGCTAGTGTCAAACTTTTCAACAAGCTCACAGGTGTCTCTAAACTGTGGGGCTTTTTAGCTTTCCAGTATTTCACCACTGTAAATGCCCCTCTACTTCCTGTTTGGAAATGTCGAGGTGCTGGAGGACAACATCAGAAGAGCTTTGCAGGGCCTCAGCCTGAGACAGTGCAGGGGGGTGGAACAGGCTGACCCCTGGTTTACATGAGTGGAGCTGGAAGCCGTGCAACCACACAACTTGCCAAGGGCTCAGAGAAACCCGACATGTCCTCAGAAGGGTCACTCCATCGTCGCCTGAAGTTATGCTTCTGTGAAAGCGGTGAAGCAGTGATGTCCCTGGTGAGGTCCCTTAGGTTTCCAAAACCCTTGAGGAGGTATCAGCCCAGCCTCATGTGTCTCTCATATGCTGTCCATGGGGAAAGCATCATCATTTAGTTGTGCTTAGGGCCTTCCCCCTTCTTGGTTTGCAGACACCTGGCTGATAGGGGTGTTCTTGACAAGCTACCCCCAGGCTCTCAGTTTTTGGAGTGGTGCATCGACACCCATGCTGGCTCTGCACAGAGCCAACAGATGTCCTGGGAGACACCAGCTGATGCAGTACTGTCCCCAACCACCAAGGAAGGCATGGCTCAGCACATGGGAACCATCACCAGAGAGCATAGTTCAAGCTTTTTGACTAGGAATATAGCCATATTTAAGCTGGACTGCCTTCTCTCCACACTCCTTCTCAGCACTGAGAGGCAGATTCAGCGCAGACACATGAAAGCACAGAAAGAAAATAATATACATCCTTTCTCTTAAGCACAAGGACAGCAAAGCAGCCATCTCCTCACACCGACGTTTAGCAAAGAACCCTCATTAAGAAGTGCAGATCCACTACCAGTCACATTTCATAGTGAACAGCTGAGTCCTTCTTTACCCTAACCCAGAAGCATGAATTGGCTCATTTCAGGCAAATCAAATTGCATTTCTGTGTCCTGTAAGCTCTCCTTCTTCCCACACATTCACACTGCCTCTGGGAGTTCAGGGAGTCAGAGGGGTCCCCATGCTCTGTTGCCTCACCATGTGATGATCTGATTTCCATGATGCAGTGAGCCCAAAAGTTACGTACTGTTGAGGACCAGTCATCTCAATCCTATTTTAAGGGAGTTGGTGGAAGGCCAAGCAGCACACAGACGTGGGCCTGGTCCTCTACACAGGAGTGAATTTCATCTCATTTAATGAATTGAAAGCGCTCTCACAAAAAGCAGAAGAGAAGAGAGAGGGAGAGTGCTTCCAGCACAAGAGATGCGAGCCTCCAGAGTGCTCATGTGCAGTATCCCACAAACCTCGCGTACCTGACGCGAGGCGGTCCGCCCTGAGCGCATTATCCCCAAAGCAGAAGGTCACTTGAAAGGCAGGAGGGAGCTCTCAGCCAAGAGCCACCCTGCACAAAGTGGTCCCCTTGCCCCATGGTGCAGATGCAAGGATGTCGGGGATGGGGAGGACCAGTCAGTCAATCACAGTCATTTGCAGCTTATTGTCAGAAGGAATGAACAGCCCATGCACCACATGTGCTAGTCGGGTCAGTCAATGCACTTATGGGATGTACTCAGACACGGTGACAAGAAAGGGTAAATAGAAGCTGGACAGGGAGGAAACCTAGTGCAATAGGAATCTCAGTTTCCTTTAAGGCTGTTTCAGTCCTTAGGGCAGCCCAGGTTCTAGAGTGGCACACCACCTGCTCTTCCTGATCCCCTTCTTCCCACCGCACATTGCTTGCGCAAGAACAAGATCTGGTCACAAACATCTGAGACGAGCATGCACAGCAGTATAACAATGTTGCTTTCTAAGAGGGCAACTACGCTGTAGACTGAATACCAGTGCACAGCAGCTTCTAAACAGAAAAACACAAAACAGCTTGAAAGTGTTGATATTCTTCACAAAGGAGAATGTGCAACAGGGACACTGATTCCATTATTAGATTGTCCTATATGTCAATAGCCTGGATGCTGCTATCATAGAATTATTGCACTATGCAAATGAAAAAGTTATGTGCTGTTATTTTAGATATCCCTTGTAATTTAGTCTACAATGTAGTCCACAACAGTATTTCATTCTCCTGTACTAAAAAATACATTTTGTTGCATAAATACATATTTGAAAATTAAACAGGCAGTTTGCAGCGCCCAAATTTCAAAGACTTCAGTTCCAACTACCTGCATGAATACATGTACATTGTGCAAACCCACAATATCATAAATACATGCATGAGTGACTAATAAAACAGAGCTTAAGCCATCCAAGTGCCCACAGCTCTGTCCAGCTAAATGTGCAATCACGTGAACAGATCCAAGTGCATGTATTGTGCACAGCTGCATCCAGATCAGTCCAGTGACATCCATGTATAATCCCCATGTCTGACTCTTGGTTTGGTGTCATGAGAAGGCCACGTGGGAAAGGCTGCGCTAACATTGGTGCAGACTCCTTCACACTGTGTGCAGGTCTGTGCTTTGGCACTCTGCCTCTTTCTTAAAGCCAAGGCCAAACTTTGCTCTTGGTAGCTCCCAAACCTCCCAAAAGCTGGTAAATGGTTCTGAAGGCAATCAGTACATCTGCAAATGATTCAGATGGATCTCAATCTGATTAGCTTTTTGCCGGGTTTCCAAGGCTGCAGTAGCTGAGCCAGGCTAGTGACTCTGTGATACTGGCAGGGGAACACACACCTCCATCTCCCCCACGTGCTCTGCACCTCAATTTGTGAGCAGATTCAACTCTGAAATCTGGCACAAAATAATCTGACTTCCCCTTTTTCTGTTGCATTTTTTGCTGGGCTAGTGAGTTGAAATGACTCACTGAAGGGGTTTTAACACCAGACCAAAGAAAGGTGAGTGGCAGGAAAAAAGGGAGAAAGAAAGGAGAGAGTCCCATTTTGGAGCCAGCTACCTCCATCTTATGGAAACCACAGCCTTACTGTGTGGGGCAAAAGCTCAGCTTTTACACTGAAGCACAGGATGACAGCCAGTCACCTGCACTGTAAGCCAGCCCACCCAATCACCAGCTTACAGACTGTGCTCGATGGGAGCAGTACGGTGTTTTGCCAGCTACCCTTTTATTTCATGGTAAAAGGTACTCAGTATCAAGAGCCATGGTAGGAGACCCCAATCCTTTGCTTAGGCAGTGAGGAAGGCTTGTAGCAGTTGGCAGCACTAGCCCCTGGCCACACTGCCATGTCTTAGCATCAGGAAAGCTGCACACTGATGTTGTGAGCTTGCAACTTGCTGGTGGAGCAGGTTTGACGCCTTCAGAGTACTGTGAGACAGTTACAAGCAACTGGGTTGCCAACTGTCAGCTGAGCTGCAGCAACTGGGACATCTACTCTCCCACCAGCATGAGACAAAAACACGAGAGTGGTTTAAATCAGAAGTCTCCCTCCTAGTCAGTTAACAATCCTCCCAAGGCCTTAATACAAAGAATTCATTAAGCTGTGGTCACCTGATTCCTTGCAATTTTCCACCTATGAAGACTGGATAATATGTTGTGCAAAATGCCCTTCAAAGCTAATGATTTTTTTTTTTTTTTTTAAATATGATACTACTTGGGTATCATATACTGGCCCTATGTGTTTAACTGCCCCCTGTTTGGGGCAGCCCCATCAGAATTTGCCAGGCAATCTGCACCAGCTGGAAGCTGGAGTTACTAGAGATGTTGCAAAGCAGAACAAAACTGGCCCTATAATATTGAGGCTATCGTACTCCACAGCTTATCCCCCAACCAAACAGGCAGAAGTTGCTGATGTGACCTGCTGAGCCAAGGGTATCAGAAATGTTGCCTCACCCAGCACATGGGCTGGACGCTAGCACAAACCATCCTAATACTGTGGTAAATGACTCAGACAGTATGCAGAGTCAAAAAGTCATGGGAAATGCTTTTTATGACCTCCCAGCTGAAAACCCAAGAGTGCCCATCTTTCTTCTGGGTCACTGAGCATTTTTGGCATCTCACAACAGAGCCAAGGTCTGTGCTAGGGCTGAATTACAGCACTGATGTGAAGCAGCACTTCAAAGACCTGCTTGCAGCACAGCATATCGGCAGCTCCTCATAGACAAGAACAACTGTGGAATTACCATACTAAATAACTCACACAAAATAGCCCACTCTGAAGCAACACGCTTAAGGCATACCTGCAGATGTGAACCATTACCAAGTTCTGAGCCTGATAATAGTGTGAGAAGCAATTTGGCTATAAGGTCTGGTTTCCAGCCTTGTAGGGCTTGAGGGTAGACACAAGACAGCTGCACCTTGGGGTGGCTTCTTTCCCCTACAAGCTCAAGGCAGCTCTTCCCAGCAAAGAAGGGTGATTGGGCAGGGGAGGAGAGGTGGGAAGCAGAGATCTGCTGCCCCAAAAAGACCAAGCTTTGTGTTGCAGCACAGGAAAGGTAAAGTGGGGAACTACGTCAGATCCTGCAATAGCTGCCACTGGGAAGTGCTGAGATGAGTGCCAATAGGAGAGAAACAGAAACCAGAGACTTTACTTAGAGGCTGGCTCCATGGTTGAGCTCCCACCTGGCACCCATAGGGAGCTCCTTGGCATGGTACCCCCCGCACTCCAGCACATACTAGGAACAGCTGTGTGAATCTTTAGTGAGAAACAGCAAAGAAATCCCACAGAGAGCAGCACTGACCTTGAAAATCTAAGTCTATCACATTAAAAGAACTGCCATGAAAAGGCAAGGCTGTGCAAACAACAATCAGATGGCTAGCCTCATTTGGAAGCTGGGCAGCCCGAGCCTTTTTGTGCTTCTTTCTCCTTTACCTACAAGTCCGATTTGCCATTGTACTGAAAGTCATGGGCACAGCTTGCACTCACTTCAGTAGTGTCATGATTTGGTCTCAATCCCCAGAATCAAGTCACAAAAGCATAGCTCTGCAGAATGAATGACCGCCTGGGCCCATCAATCCACTGCCTACCCTACAGCCTTGAGAGACAGCGGCCTGTAACTCAGAGGCTGAAGATTTGGTGGCTAGACTGTCATGGCATGCAAGACCCTGGGACCATCGGCACTCAGGAAACCCATACTTTGTACCAGCCTTGCTATGTGCAGAGCACAAAGAGATCAGAGCCAGCCTGTGTCACCTGCAGGAAGTTTTGTGGGAAGACAGGTATTTATTATAGTGGAATCTCTTCTCTTAGACCTTTCAGTGGCACATCTGCTACCTACCCCACCTCCCAAACAGACCTTCAGTAAGGCTTAAGTGAGGTGCAGGCTTTGTGCCTTTATTTTTTTCTGTCTGCTACCTTTGTTTCACACTTTCTTTGGAATTAGTGATGATTAAAGTCACTGCACAGTTGCAGATCTAAAGAATATTAAGGATATGCAGGAATGGGAAGGGAAAAAAGAAAACCAACAATTAAAAACACCAAAGCAAAGAACACCCTCAGTAACAGTTTGATCCAACACCCATTGGAAGTCAGCTGAGGTTGACTCTTCCACTGACTTCAGCGGGCATTAGATCACCCCAGCAGACTTGTCTAAAGCCTCATCACAGCCTTAGGATATCCTACTGGAACACAGACTAAGCTGAATTATTGGAGAAGTACTGTACATAATTTTAAAGGTCAAGAATTATAATAATTCACTGGAATACTGAATTTTTTAGTGTTTTCCTCATACTTAGAGCAGAAGAACAACTATATTGCAAGGCCAAATATTGGAACAGTAGCATTGATTATCTCAAGGCTTTAAGGACCAAATTCTGCCTTCAGATTCACATACACATCTTCCATCGTCTGCAATGGAAATAGATTATGTGTAGCTGACTTAAATTTGTTTTCCAGCACTTAAAACTATCCAACTTTTAAATTTTTTGTAGTAAATATGAAATTATCATTACACTCTCTATGTTCTTTCTGCAGATTTCAAATGATGGCTTAAGACATATTTGAAGTTATTTTTTTCTGTACAGTTTGTGGTAAGACTGTGGTTTTTCTGCACTATTGCATTCCTCATAATACTGAAAGAGTGGCTCTAAGTCAGTAGATTTTACATTAAGTATACACAGTGACAAAATACTAAAAACCCATGCTCAAACAGTTAAAATTATGTGTCTGACAGTGGTTTTGCCATTAAGAGTTTTGCATGTTGTTGAAAACAATACTTTTTAGTCTAAAGACTAGCAACATTTTGATCACAGAAAATCATCATCAAAAACAAAAGTTAAAAACAGTCTTCAGCTGACTTCAGGATTTTTTTTCCCATCTAGCATAAATGAGCCTCAGGAAACAAAAAAACCAGACAAAAAAATGTGTTAAATGGTTTCATGAACTTACATTGATGTATCTCTTATTTCTTGGTCTTGCTGATCAAGAATAAGCCAGCAGATAAGAAGCAGCAGCCAGTGGTAAGTTTGTCTCCTCCACTCTGGGAGGTCATGTTAAAATAAGTTGAAAAATGATTTAAAATAGAATTGCTATGTAAGCCTCCCTGGGGATTTAAACTCACTGATGTGTGCATGTTCAAAATGGTATTTCCAGTCTATCTTGTGTTGCCTGAGAACCGTTTTTGTCCTTTTAAAATCTGCATTTATATTATAATCCATAAGTACATTATGTTTTTGTATTAACACTATAAATACTATGTTAGTAATACTAAACTATTTCTATTGACTTATTTGTAAAAAGAAAAATATATTATATATTTATATATTTTTATAAAGTGAATTAACACTGGAGAAAGGGCTATGGGGGAATAGTGTACAATCACAGTTGATGTGTATTATTGGGCACAAATTCAACACTTGAAACAAAAAGGAAAAGAAAAAAGTGTTCATGTGATATCCCTCTTTCAAGCCGTGTCAGAGGAGGAGTCATAGGATGCTGACACTATGAAGTTGCCAGTATTGGAGTGGCTTGCCATGGACTGGGCAGCCTGCTGGCTCAAGTTATTGCAAATCAGCACCAGCTGGTTGCTCTGCGCTTCTGAGAGGGTGCTACAGCTCTGGTAGACGCTGAAGTTGGTCTTCCGTCCGGGGATGTTGCCTTTCTCGCACATCGTCTTTACCATCTTGGCAAGCTTGTTTTTCCCCAGGGCTTGGCAATTATACCAGTGAAGTGCGGCCAAGTTGACGACAGGTTTGATGGACAGGTAAAAAGGCGCATCCTCATAGCGCATGGCTGGAGGCCGCCTCTGGGCATACTCCTTATAGTCTTGCACAGGGCAGGTCTGTGGGGAGTGCTGGGTGGCGTACACCCGGGAGTCTGTTCCGCCTCTCTTGCTCTTGGCATTGACATCTCCGTTGTCTGGCCCCATCCACTCCAGGTACTCCAACCCAGTTTCTGTCACTCGCAGTCTGATGTCTCCCCACTTGAGGGTGGACCCATGGAAACCCGTGCAGTGTCCAAATGCCTTAGTGTTGTTTAGCCAGACAAGATTCAGAAGCCCTTCAGGATTGTATCGGCTCAACAAGCCTCTTTTGCGCAGGATAAGCTCATCAGCAAAGGTGAGCTTCATGGATTTGTGTGGCTTGTTTCCTTTTCCTTTACACCTCAGCTCTATCTGCTTTTGCTTTAATGCTTCCTGCGACCTCTTGAACTCCTTATCCCTCGTAATACTGTATCCATACCTGTGCTCTTTGAGATACCGCTCCAGCCCACACTGATAGTTGGCCAGACTGTTTGGCTCGTATTCAGACCCATCCTTCTGTCTGGCATCCACAAAGAAGGAAGCAAGGTAGGCATCAAGCTCTTTACAGGGGATGACGTAGATCTCCCGGGTCTCAGAGGGGTACTTGGAGATGAGAAACTCTCGGAAATTGCGGAGAGCTGTCTGTGTGCTGCGAATGGTCTTCTCATTCTGCTCCCTGCTGAGCTCCGCTGCTCTCTCATCCTGGTCTGAAAGAAGAAGAGGAAAGACAAAAGAAAGCAGAAGCAATTAGTTTGTGTAATGCGCTTTTCCCCAGAACAAACACCCTTTAAAAGGGAAAAAAAAAAAGCAAAAAAATTAAAATCAATTTCAGAAAGAGCACTGAAAAATATCATTACATACCTGTTACATGACTGAACAGCCAACTACAGTTTCACAAATGATGTACTAGAGTATGGCACAAAACCAAAGTGAGCTCCTCATGACACTAGGGCACAGTTTTGTACATGAAGATTTGTGTAAAACAGTGGGATTAGAGGCAATCTGCTTTTTAGAACAAATGCAAGGCAGAAGGATCTGTGGATCCCAATGCTGTGTGCAGGGCCCAATCGGAGTAATAAGCCCATTCTGAATTGCTTCATTTGTGAATCCAGACATTGTACTGGTTCCATTTTTTTTTTCTACAAAATATAGCTAAGGCATGATATTTATGACAGTAAAAATTATCTTTAATCAGACACATTTTAAAAAAGCTAAATATAGACAGAAATGTACAGTATGAAACAGTACAGAAATGTACAGGATGTGCATTAGCAGCACATCCTAACAAAGGAGTTGGCAGGTAAAACTACTACACAGCAATGTGTAATTTACAAATGTACAAGAATTTTAAAAAAGTAATTAATATGCTCACATCAGAAGATATGGAAGAGAAACATGATTATAGAGTCTTTCTACATAATCAAGCTGTACCTTGACAGTGGAAGTATAATTTTGACCTTTTAATTTTGCAGAAAAATAAATTCTGGAAATAAGTTTATATTGCTCTATAAGGCTATACTTAAAGGTCCTTACAATCAATGACATATCAAACCACAATATTCAGATGCTACCACTATGAAGGTTGTTACTGACAGCTGATTTTTGAGCTAATCATAAGCTAAACATAAAAAAGAAAAGCTTTTAACATGTAAGTGATGTGTGTACTTAAGGACAGTTTTCTTGCAAAAATTTGTCTGTACAAGGATGCAGACTACAAGCACATAGGTGGAACTGGCCTTATGAATGTGATTAACCTTAAAGGTTTTAAAAGATGAACAGCAAACACAGAGAAGGAAAAATGCAATTATTTGACTATTTTCTGCAATTGTGAGTGAAACATTCTTTTTTTCTCTGTTCCACTAAATAAGCAGAAGAGGAGAAAAAAGCAAGTTCTTTTTTGATCTATCTCATTGCAAAAACCATGCGTTTTGGTGTCCTTTCATCAGTGCCATCGTAACACTCGCCAACTGTTTCCCACCCAACATACACACTACAAAGTGGTATACAATCAGGTGAAGATCCTACTGCCTCTCTGTCACTCAGGCCAGGTCACATAGCACACCCATGGTTTGCAGCAGTGCTCAGATGCTTGTTCCTTATGCTCACTCTGCCCTGCAAGACTGTTAATGGAGAAGGGAGCAGGGAAAGAAAGGTGGACCTACCTCTTTTCCTAGTCTATCTGCAAGGTTTCATGTGGTGCAGAAACATCATACGCACAACTGGGCAGCTTCCCCTTCCACCCATCTACAGAGTGACTCTGAGGAGTCTTCATTCCATCACCTCCATACCACAGCTGCATATAGAGGCACAGGGAGTGACTTGCCAGCAGGCCAGAAACAGGGCTGAGTTTATATCCCTGGGGACCAGATCCTGTGTCTTCACTGCAAGGCATCCACTGCATCCATTGTACTCAGTGAAACCTATTGAGAGGGGTCCTCAAGCCCTCTGTAAAACACAAAGAATCAGAGAGTCTGCAGCTGAGGTCTCTGGAGGCTTCTGCAGCCATAGAGCACTGAGGTTTGCTTGAACTGTGCTCAAGGAGAAAAAGAAAAGGTCACCAGCCTGTTTCAGAAACTGGTTTTAATATTGATGTCAGTATCAAAGAGCTCCTAGCAGCCTGCAGTGAAGTCTCCTCCTTTAGGCAATGTATAGGATAAATCCTTTTATTATGGCTAGATGCAGACTGGAAATAAAGAGACAATGATTGAAGCTCTGAAACAAACATTTACTCCAGTATCTTGTTCACTGCACCCACCACCACTTATTGTAGAACTGTGTAAGTAATCAGTGCTTTGACTGACAGCCCACATTTTAAGTACTGTTTCACTATAAACAGCACATATAACAGCTCAGTTTTACACATGTCATCAATCACTACTTCTTAGAGGATAGCCTGTCACAACACAGCAGTGACACTCAGTCAGTCATTTATGTTATGGCATCTTTCCTTAATATGCAAAGGGAATTGACACATCTGCAGCTAACAGTTATAAAACCCATGCTGAATTAAAGATGCCCTGAAGTTGCATAAAGCAAAACAGTACCCCAGAAACACTGCATTCCTGCAGTGTTGTGGTGTGTTACTCCACAAGGCAGGTAGAAAATGTTAAAGATAATGGGTCAGCTTCTCATCCAGCCATATCAGGAGAGCTGTATCAATTTTGACTGTAAATCCAGCCTGCAGTAGTAGTGGATTATTCTCTTTCTTATGAGACCATTCAAAATCAGGCATATCTCATAGCATAGGATGACTGCAGGGAAGCAGTGAGACCCAATGGACAGAGTCTGAGACAGCCAAAGACATCAGATGTCAGCTGAGCCACTGTTATCATTTGCATATGCTTTTCATCCACAGCAAAAGCAGATGATGTGGTTGAGCCTAACTTAACTAAGACAGCTCTTTATAGCCTAGGACAGCTGAGGAAGAAGACATAATTCTTCATGTCATTAAAGTCCTACTTCTTCATTTCAGTAAGATTTCATAGTGCTGAAAGAAACTACATAATCCATCTCCCACTACCATGGAAACAGAAATTGTATCCAGGCATGCTTTTAATACTGCTAAATTTTGTGTTTCTTGCTAATTTCATAATCTTATTCTCTATTATGGTGGTGGTTGACCCTGGGCAGCACCTAAGCACCTCACAGACACTTGCTCACTCCTCATCCCAGAGGGACAGGGACAAGAATAGGAAGAGCAAAAGTAAGAAACCTGTGAGTCAAGCCAAAGACAGTTTAATAACTGAAGGGGAAAAAGAAACCCAACTGGCAATGAGGCAATGGCAATCACTCACCACCTCCCACAAGGAGACCAATGCCCACTTCCCCAAAAAACCACCTCATTTCAGTTTTTGTTGCTGAGCATGATGTCATAGGGCAGTGAATATGTTGGTTAGTGTGGGCTGGCTGTCCCTGTTGTGTCCTCTCACAGGCTCTTGCCTACCCGAGACCTCGCTGCTATGAGGACAGAGTGGGAAAAAGAGAAAACCTTGACACTGTGCAAGTCTGCCTCATCAACAGCCAAAACATTGTTCTGTTATTAACACTGTTTGAGTTACAAATCTGAAACACAGCAGGGAATCAAGAAAGTTAACTTCATCCCAGCCAGACCCCAGTACAATTATGCCATCTGAATCACCAATTAAACAGTGCCCAAGACCAAGTGCACCTTGCATCCTTTCCCTACAGGACAAGAAGAACACAAAAACTATTCCCTGGGTGCAGTCCGCAAATGGCCCTTGTGAAACACTTACAACAGACCCATCTACTCTACATGTCTCTACTTCACCTAAAGGAAATAAGCAGAAACAGAACCAAAGACCTTATCCCAGTCTGGACATTTGGCATTGATTGCTTCTGCTTTAGCCACATGGCCTTGCAACCTTGCCAGAGAAGATTAAGATGGTGTAATGTCATTTTGTTACTTACAAATCCATCCAGACTAACACAGAAAGAAAGGCTACATAAAAGTACTTCAATCACTAAGAACTCGAGACTAAAATGCGCCTCAAGTGCCATCCCAGTGAAAATTACTGAAAACACAGGTGGGGATTGTGTTGAATTTGTGTGGCGGGGTTTTTGGTAGCGGGGAGGGGGCTACAGAAGTGGCTCCTGTGAGAAGCTTCTTGAAGCTACCCTGGCTCCAAGTCAGACCTGCCTCTGGCCAAGGTTGAAACGATTAGTGACAGTGGCTGTGCCTCTGTGTTAACGTATTTAAGAAAGGGAAGCTGAGAGGGAGTTGGGACTTTGAGGAGGAGTTAAGAGACAGACACCTGTGCAAACACTGAGGTCAGTGGAAAGAAGGTGAAGGAAGAGGGGGACGTGTGCTGAAGCTGGGACCCCGCCCCCTGTATCCCATGGTGAGAGGGCAGGGCCGCCCCCCTGCACCCATGGAGGTTACCAGAGGAGCAGAGATTCGCCTGCAGCCTGTGAGGGCCCCATGCCTGAGCAGGCAGATGCTCTTAAAGGAAGCTGGGACACTGTAGGAAGAATTTTTCTCCATCCCAGCACTGGGGAGCAAGGGGTGAGTGAATAGCTGTGTGTCACTCAGTTGCCCTCTGAGCTCAAACCACAACAGGATCTACATTAGTTTCATGACTACTGCAAACATAATTATATTTGCTCTTGGGCCACCACTGCTCACTGTATCATCAACTCTGCAGTGTGCATGGGTTCCAAAACTAGGTAAAAGCATGAAAAGAAATCACAAAGCACTCCTCAATACAAGAGAACACCTCTGTATCAGAAAGGCTGGGAGCTGCAAATTGCTGGAGGATAGGAGTGGGGAGTTATTAGAGATATTCACACCTTTCTTATAGTCTTCTGTAGTTGTCTGTTGTTAGGCTCTGTTAGGAAGACAGATACTCTCATGTTATGCTCTAATTTGTTTCAGCCAGTAAAATGGTGTGAACTAGCCAACCAAAAATTGTAATCATTGATCTATCACATGAAGCTATCCTTAATGCTTTTTCCTTGTCATAACACAACCTTTGGAATTCATACTGCTTTTATTCCTGTCTTACAGACTAGGAACAGAAACATAAAAAATAAATTGCATTGGAGATGCATTTCCTGAGGTCCTGCCCTGTCATCTGCATCACAGAACAAATGAGCTCTGGTGTTTCCTATCTGATCCAACTTTGGAGTTTCTTTTCCAAGAAAACCAGAACATGGCAGAAAAAGCCAGTAAAACTACCCTACTGTGGAATCTGGGGTAAACTCCCAACTAGGTTTGAAAAAGTGCCAATTAGTTTAGATCTCCCAGTTTAAATGTAGCCAAAGAGATAAAGTGACCTGGCAGAGATTAAACAAACAAGTGGGAGCCAAATGTTCCAGGCTAGCCCTCAACCATGAGATGATCCTTCCTACAGAACAATAGTTGTCTTCTTATTTTGTCATAATCTGATCTTAACACAGCCAAGACTTAACATTATCAGCAGTTATCATATTCAGGGTGGTTTTTATTTCAGCTTTCGCACATCCATACAGACTCCCTGAAAAGGATATAACCTCTAATTATGTATGGTGGAGGGAAAGGCTCTTGTGTTCACAACAGATAGATGCAGATTAATGTTCAGAGAGGGTTTGCAATGTTAATCATGAACCTGAGCTATTACTGCAAACAGCCTTAAACTCAAATTAAGGTAGGCATAAGATTTCATAAGTACATTAAAAGTAAGGTGGGTTTTTTGGTGGTCATCACATCACCATCCGAAGCCTTCTCTGCTCAATGAGTGTTCTGACTAGGAAAATACTTCTGCAGCAGATCTGCTTCCACCAAAATACTTTAATTCAGGTGAAAAAGTCTACATTGTGCACACAAGGCACCATGTATCCTCACAGTGGTGCTAAGTGCTCCCTCTTCATAGCCCAGCACATTGCAGGCTGGCTCTTGCCCTTGCTCTGCAGTTATTGAAAAACATCAATATCCAACCCATGGACCACGGCCACATACAGCCCACTAAAACAGCTAATGTAATCCACAGCCTGCTCTGACCCTTCTTTTCCCCCATCACATCCTGTTGCAAGAGGCTATCTGCAGGTAAATGATATTTAAGTCGACAATCGCAGAGGTTGAACTGTTGCACAAGGGAGGTGTGGTCAAGTCATGGCAGCAGAAAGGTGGGGGGACCCTCTGACAAATGTGCCTTCCTGGAAGCAGTGCGATAGCTCCCCTGTCAGGAGTGGCTGAATGCTACCGCTGTACCACAGCAACCTGGAATATCAGTACTCTTCCTTCATACAGAAATTAAAGAGCTGACAGTTAGCTTTCACAGTATCACAGAAATAACCGAGGGAAAGCCATTCTTCCATCTCACCACTGAAGAGTGAGGGTAAGGTCTCCCAGACAGAAGTGCCTCTGAGCATTTGCAGAAACACCCTGAGATTAAGAGACTGGGAGAGCTAAACACTAAAAGAATAATTTTTTGGCACTTTTACTATCTGGTATGGACTAACTTCCTTGGGGCAACTCCTACACAGATGCAGTATTCAAAGGCTTAAATCAAAAATAAATATGTTGTAATTATTTCATATCCAACAATAACCCTTTCTTTAGGAAGTCCTAAAGCCAAATAAAGCATACTTCCTGTGCCATAATAATCATACATATTTAAGCTTGAGCTTGGTGAATCAGAGTAAAAGGAGGGGGAAAACCATGTGACTGTCTGGAAACTTTCATCAGATTTTGATGAAGTGAGGAACCTTAAGAGAATGGATGCAGGACAACTAGGAGAGACACTGGACAGGCAGGATAATGCAATGAAAGGGTGGGCTCTCAGCAGGAGGAACTCTTAAGATAAGGAAGGAGCTGCAAATACTGAGTCCCAAGATAAGGGATGGGACTCAATGAATACTGAGTTATCATGATTATGGAAATACTAATTGGGTAAAAAGTCACAAGAGGAAGAGAAGGCGTCTTCAATCTTAATCCTGAAGACCCACAACCACCAGGGACCACTGCACAGGTGTATCTAGAAGACCAGGGCAGAGCACATGAAAATGACTTCTTAGAACTCGTTATAATAAAACACACCTTTTTGTGGAGAGATCATGAATATGTACAGGTGTTTCTGGAACTATCACGAATATGTAACACTTTATTGTATAAAGCCAAGTCAAATTACCACAATGGGTGTGCCCGCTTGTGGAGGAGCAATCCCCCGTGCACCCAGCGCTGCAATAAAGAATGATGCTTTCTAATACTATGATTCTGAGTCTTAGAGAGTTCTTCTTTGACTGGCTTTTTCTATCAGTTTTGGCGACCCAGATGGGACTCTGCCTCTGAAGCTTGACAGATCCTGGGATCATGAAACCTCAGCTGGCACTGGGGATTTCTTGGAGAGGAGCCCTGATCCCTGGACTGGAAGGCTGGAAGCAAGAACTTCAAATTGTAAGTAAGGCATTCTTTGCAGTTTATGGTTTTGGAAATTGTAGTTGTCTATCCATAAGTTGCAGGTGCATAGCCGTGCAGGATAGACGTGAGAAAGTACCCACGAGTGGGAAAGTACCCACAAAAAGAAGGGATAAGTCTCCCTGACAGGGATAAGTCTTCCTGGATTGAATATTGTGGCATATGCTTTGGTGTATTTGGTGTAACTTTGTATGCTAAAAGGAAACAGCTGCCACAGAACAATTACCTTGAGATCTCAACCTATATGACTGTGTGAATTGTGAGAGTGTGAGACAAACGATTAAGTACAAAGTGAGTGTGGAGTCCAGATCCACGGTTCTGTTATCCTGCAAGGGGTACAGCCAGAGAAGGATGAAGTGATTGATAAATAATTACTATAAATATGGTCCTTTTACATGTATGTTTCTGTTGCTATTTTCTGCACATATATTTTGCTAATTTTTATATATATATATATATATATATATATATAATGGGGGCTGGGAGTTTCACTAGTGGAATATTAAAGAAATCACCTTTAGGCTGTATTTTACAACACTGGAAACAAAACAGAGGCCCTCCTGGAGGGTGTCCTAAAAGGGAAGATTTGATAAAGTATTGTAATCAGTGGTGGCTTTTATACAAGCTAGGTGAAGGGGTAAAGTGGCCAGTGAATTGGGACTTTGAATTATTAGACACTGTTGCAATTAATGCTTTTTCTAAGGTGGGAAGGAAAATGGGATGAAGTAATGTATGCTGATATGTTTTTCACATTGCGGCAACAGCCAGATTGGCAGGACATAGAAGCAATATTACAAGTATTGTTTGACAGTACCGAACAAGATATGATTCAGAAGGCAGTACAAACACACTTGCAAGTTCAAATAACCTCAGACACATTACAGGAGTGAGTGGAACAGCACTTTGGCTTGGAGGATCCAAACTGGAATCCTAACAATCCAGATGATAGTGAGATGATCACGTGATACCAGAAGTTAGTCCTATTCAGAATACAAAATGCCACTCCAAAAGCTGTTAATTGGTCTAAGTTATATGAGATCAAACAGGATAGAGATGCATCTCCAACAGACTTTTAAATCAGCTCAAAGCAGCTAGGAAATACACCACTTTAGACATTGGGTTAGAGGAAGGAACAGGACATTGCTTATTTATGGGGCAGGCATTGGATGACATCAGGCAGAAGTTACAGAAACTACAGAGAGCAGAATCTAGGGATTTAAGAAACAATGCTGGATGTTACTTGGAATAGAGTGCTTGGTGGAGACAGGAGTAACCTTCTCAGTTTTATCTACAAAGAGGCATGAATTAGGATCAAATATAGTAGAAGTTGTTGGTGTAATAGGGAGGGCAGAACAGAGACCATTTTTTTAAACCACTAAGATTTAAAATTGGAAAACAATGGGTAACTCATTAATTCCTTTACCTACCAGGAGCTCCAAAACCTCTAATAGATTGAAACCTATTAGAAAAATTAGAAGCCCAAATTAAATTTAAAAATAGGGATGTAGAAGTATTCATACCAGATTCTAAATATGTCCAGGCTTCAATATTTTTGTTACAGGAGGACAAATTGGATAAAGAAGAAATACCAAAAGAAACAGAAAAAGCAGTAATCCCTCTTGTTTGGGCCAGAGAGGTACTGGGGAGATCCCAGAAGGCTGAACCTGTAAAAATAGATTTAAAACCAGATTCAACACCAGTAAGATTGAAACAGTATCCCTTGAAAATTGAAGTTAGGTTGGGATTGTTACCTCTCATATAAAAATTCTTAAAATATGGTTTATTGAGAATGTGAATCTACATATAATACCCCCATTCTGCCAGTAAAGAAATTGGATGAGAAGTCATATAGGATGGTTCAGGACTTAAGAGCCATCAATCAAACAGTACAGGATATTCATCCAGTTGTAGCAAATCCCTACACTCTGCTCACCACACTGACAGATAAACAAGGATGGCTTACTGTATTAGATTTAAAAGATGCCTTTTTCTGCATTCCTGTGGCCCCAGAAATCCAAGACTTATTTGTCTTTGAAGGTGAAAACCCAGAAACAGGGAGAAAGACTCGGCATACTTGGACTGTACTTCCACAGGGATTTAAGAACAGCCCAGCGATTTTTGGAAACCAGATGGCTAAAGAACTTGAAATTTGGTGACTGGAAAATCAAGAGGGTATTGTTCTTCAATATGTGGATGATATTCTATCAGCAGGAAACACCAAGGAGGAATGTTTGCAGTTGACAATCAACCTTCTGAATTTCTTGGGGATGAGAGGTTACCGGGTATTGTGAGAAAAAGCCAAAATTGCCCAAGAGACTGTAATGTATTTGGGTTTTGAAATTTTTTAAGGACACTGACAGCTGTCAGCCAAGAGTAAAGCAGCCATCTGTCAACTACCAGAACCTAAAACCCTTTGGGAGCTGTAAACTTTTATTGGAATGACTGGTTGGTGCCATTTATGGATTAATAATTATGGATTGATGGTAAAACCACCATATGAAATATTGAAAGCTTCTGCTGATTCTTGTTTAACATGAACTGAGGATGGGAGAAAGTCCTTCAAGGAATTAAAACAGGCACTGTTAAAGGCACTAGCACTGGCATTGCCAAATCTTGAAAAGCCTTCTAAACTGTTTGTCCATGAGAAGAAAGAAATAGCCCTGGGATTGTTGGCACAATTTCACGGGCCCTTACACAGGGCAACTGTATCTTCTGTAAACAATTGGACACTGCAAGTCAAGGATGGCCAGGATGCCTGAGGGCAGTGGCAGCAACAGTTTAAGGCCCATCAAGCAGGAGACAGTGAACAACAGCGTGGAAATAGATTGGCTGATGAGGCTGCTAAACGGGCTGCACAAAAAGGCATCCTAACAGAGGTTCAGGCGTTAGTTCCAGAAGATCAGTTAAATTTACCAGAACAACTGAATTATGACAAACAAGATTTAAAATTAATTGAAAAACTAGAGGCTGAAAAGAAGGAAAATGGGTGGGCTGTGACATCTTCAGGCCTAATAGTGATTCTGTATACCTTACTAAATGAAGTAATAAGAAAAGAACACAATTCTGTTCATTGGGAAACTGAGAACTTTTTGAAGCATTTACAAGGCTTCATTTTGAAGCATTTACAAGCCAACATTTATTGGCTGAAATATGGTGGAAAGGGTAAGATCAGTTACTGAGAGGTGTGAGGTATGTTGTAAGAACAATCCCAAAACTCAGAAAAGGTTTCATTTTGGAAAAATAACAGAAGGGGAAGCTCCAGGTGAGTATTGGCAAATTGACTTCACTGAGTTACCCAGAAAAAGAAGTTTAAAATATTTACTAGTGTTGGCAAACACCTACACTGGGTGGCCAGAAGCTTTCACTTGCTGTGCCAACAAAGCACGAGAAGTAGTAAAGATATTATTAAAGGAGATAATTAAAGGAGATATAAGATATAATAAGATAATAAGTTATAATAAGATATAATTAAAGGAGATAAAGGAGAAGTTTGGAATTCCAATAGTAATGTCATCTGATAGGAGTCCTCATTTCACAGCAATCATCACTTCAGGAGTATCAAGGGTATTGAGTATTACTTGGGATCTGCATACCCCCTATCGACCACAAGCAAGTGGTAAAATAGAAAGAATGAATTACACTCTTAAGCTGCAAATAAGGAAATTCTGTCAGGAAACATCAGTGGATTGGGTACAGATTCTGCTTCTAGCTTTATTACGAATAAGGGTGCAGTCAAAAGGTAAACAACGGCTGAGCCCATATGAACTTCTTTACAGGTGGCCCTATTAAATCCCAAGTTTGCCTGGGGAAATGCAAATCCAGGGGGAAAATGATGTATCCAATTAAAAAAATTCTCTTAGGAAAAGTTACACAGGAAGTAAATAAATCTGTGGTATTGAATAAATCTTTAAATCTTGATTCACCAGCTCATTCCTTCCAGCCAGGGGATTGGGTCTATCTCAAATCTTGGACATCTGAGCCACTGAAGGAAAAATGGAAAGGACCATATCAGATTTTGCTGACAACATTCACTGTTGTTAAATTAAATGGCAAGGACCCTTGGATACACTTCCATGAATTAAGTAAGCTCCAACACCATGGACATCTCAGAAGGAAGGCCCTCTAAAGCTCTGACTCAAAAGACAGTAACCATTTTGTTGTTATAGCTGATAATTTATCAAAAAGGTGCTTCACAGAGCTTCAGGACTCAGTGGGATGGTAATACCACACTTTGGGGTTCCAGTAACCATATCTTCTCTTAGAGGCCAAAAGAGACTTGGGCTAGATTTATTATTTGCTAAGGAAAGAGGTCAATCAGGAAAAAAAACCCACTAAAAAGGATTTATCTCAAATTTGGAAACAGATAGAGATTTCACATGAAGTAGCCCAAAATAATCCATCCTAGGGATTTTTTCAGATTTGGGAAAAACTCATATCTTAGTTACTGAACTTTGCCTGGTTAAAACAGCTTTTTGTAATTGGTGTGCTATTGATTATAATTATTTTTCTTTTTGCAACATTCGTTAGATTTCTTTTAGTGATGTCAAAACACTGGGGACGTTTACGTAAATTGGAGAAAAAACATCAACTTAGACATAAGCTCCAATCAAATATGTATTCTAGCAAGATGCAAAGTAGTAAAAGAATTTACTACTAGGAAAAGAAAGGGGGGAACTGAAGTAAGGAACCTTATTAGCAAAATGGATGCAGGATAACTAAGAACACTGGACAGGCAGGATAATGCAATGAAAGGGTGGGCTCTCAGCAGGAGGGATGGATGCTCGCTCGGACACTAGTGTTAGCTTTCAATGTGCATTCACTTTCACTACTTACTCACCGCAACAGCCTGAAAAGATATGAAGTGTAATTTGGCTGCTGGCAAAGTCAACAGTAAAATTCACATGAATATTAATAGGACTACTGCACGATCCTCAGATGACAAAAAATTTGAGGCCATGACAAGGTATTAAGAATTTATGGCCTCCTATAACTGACTGCATCAGCCTTTTACAAAGTAGATACTAGCAATCACTAATGAATGGTGTAAAACAGCAGCACTCTAGGGACTTTGATTTGTACAAGGTTCCCTTCCTTCTCCACCTAACTGTATATGACATCTGAGATATTTCAACCCAAAGGTTCTAAAAATGCATTTTCTAAATCAAAGAAGTCTTAATTTGTTCAAAGTACGATCTACACTTCACCTAGTCCAGTTTTGGTTTTGTCAGAGATAGTGGAGTAGTCGCTTATTCCCATTTTAGCTATTAACTTTACAGTAGGACTCTTATATAACTGACTGCGGTTCAAGAACCCAAGTCTTCATAGAGGTGGAGGATATAAAAGCCACGCTTGGAGTTTTCTATACTAAAAAGCTAAAAACATTAGAAAACTTTTTTAAAAAACATGAAACCCCTTCCTTTGCAAAACAGTTGAAGAAAGTTTAATCAGTTATGTTTACTTTAACACATCATTGCTCCTCTTTTAGATGTCAGGTTAAAAAAAAAAAAAAAGAGGTAAAGTGGTAAGCTGCTGGAGTTGACAAGTGGCAAAACACTACCTAGAATGTGAAGCAACGTCAGCTTTCTGTTGAGCATGCATCTTTGTATTCAAAGTCATTTTAATCTTATAATAATTTCCAACTAATTTATGGCTAGCTCCACTTACAAAACTCAGAGTACTAATTCAGTTTAAGGCTAAAGAAAGAGATGGTTTTTGCCGATGATTTTCTTCGGGTTAAATACTTAATTCTGGAAAATAGAATTCTTTTTTACACAGGAGTTTTTAGCAACACAATGAAATGTTGCCCTTTCAAAGCATGTTATTTACTTCATGGTCTGTGGTAGAAGAAGTCAAAGGAGTATGTCAGTGATTGTCTAACCTACCCTGAGAAGAGGAAGCTCGATGATGCACAGCAGAAGTGATGCACTCATTTTCCAGGAAGACTTGGCACCAGTCCAGAAAGTGTTGCACACATCCTCATCAGAATATCTATTTGTCTGCCAAATAAGTTTCCAATTCAGCAAAGCCTATTTTAAGTGAATTCTGGATTGGGGTCACTGTATTTAAGTATATGCTTATGCAGAAAGGTAGAAATCAATCAACTGGACTGTATGTTTAGAAGGTGGAAGAGGGGCACAAGTGAATAACATTTATATGGATAACATGACTTGATTCAAAAGTTGCCAAGATAAAAAAACAAGCAGAACTAATCAAAATTGAGAAAAAACTGTAAATAACTGAGAAACATATCCTTTACTGAATTAAGCTTATAACTTAAAAATTAATGAAGCATTAGGGAAAAACCCATTTATCTTATAATAAAACAAGCTGCTACATTTTCCATAAGGTTTCCACCTTTAAATGCTCATACAGAGAAAGACAGATTTACATGTGTAAACAGATCCTCCAAGCATGGATTGCTCAGCCAGCAACTTAACTACTGTGCTGGTTTACACAAAATCACAGATACATATTTATACAGCGTTTTGGAAAATTTGACACAGTGGAATTTTGTGCTGGTCTACAGTAGCAAGCCCTGTGGAAGAATAATGAGAAACAGAACGCAAATGTGTATCCTTTTGCAGTTTAGTCTTCTCTTTATATGCCCCATTCAGTGTGTTCTCAGCTTCAGCCTACCCCAAGTTTTAATGTCATTTCATTTAAGATCTAACTTTAATAAGCATAGTTGAGAAAAGCAATGCAAGAGGTCTTGAAGGGATGAGCCAGGGCTATGAAGTTTCCCTGCTTTTGATGCCCTCCAGATAGCAGCTAAGCAGCAGAGTTGGGAAATATGGGAAGGAAATAAAGACAAGAGAGAGAGAAGGGAAATCAGAGCAAAGGGATGTGAAAAAAAGAACAGCACTGAAGAGAGACTAAAACCAGATGAGGATCCTCATCATCTGAAATACAATTTATGTCACTTTCAGAATGAGGCAGTCTAACTGGGGCAACAAGTAGTGAAACAGATAAAGGAGTATGTAATAAATATTTTATTACATTAATCATAATAAGCTGCACTTGGCCAAGGCATGTTCTTAAATCAAGCTGAGAATGTGAGCAGTTTCAGACTTAAGAGTGCAAGGCCCACATGACTGTAATTAACATGATAAATCATGCTGTGGAATGCTCTACACAGGCTGAGAGGGCTTAGCTGATATATTGCTTATTAAAGACTGTAGAAATTTCTCCCTCTATTTTGTTAAAGTACCATTGGTAGTGAATCAAAAGATACCCTCCTCTGTTCTGGCTGAACTATCCCCTACAGATGTAATAGAAAGCATGTGAGAAGCATGTGCCATTGAGTTGTGGTAACACAGACTGCAACATCCCAAAGAACTGCATTTCACTACCTTTTCTCCCACCCCCAACTTTAATTTAGGAAACTACCCAAATTGTCTTGTTACTGAGCTTGCAGTTTTATTTCTGATTTTGCCCAACCAGACCTTTCCACACTGTATATTCTCTAGTACAAGTGAAGCGAGCTACAAAGGGCACAAACTCTATGAAGAGCTTGCAATTTACAACCTTGCCTAACTAATGTCAATGCACACTTTTACACACTTATTTCCTTTATCTTCACTGGGTCAGAGAGCACAATTTAAGGACCAGTTCTTTACACAATTCTCCAGAGAGGATGAAGTGCAACAGCTCCTAAAGTTGATTTTTTTGTGTCTGCTTTTCTGTGCTTAGCCTGTGCTAAGTGTCCTCCTCACACTCCAGCAAAAATTATTACTTTGAACTTCACTTCAACCTTTGCACACACAACTCCCACTATATTAGGAAGGGGTGGAAATTCGAACATGTGAAGGTCCTACAAGGTTGGAGGAGACTCAACAGCTGGGCAGAGGCCAGGGACATGAATACATCCCAAGCTGTAGAGAGGCCACAGACCTCAGGTATTAGATACTCTGCTAGGCAGCTGCTCACATGCTGCTGACCAAAAACCACAAACTTTGTTCCAGACTAGCCACAGCATGTCCTGCCAAATGCCAGGACAAGGACACCCAAGAGACACAGGAGGTGATAGAAATTCTGCACAGAGAGGAGATGAAGAAATAAGAAACACGCATCACAACCCGAGCTGCTGAACTTGTTTATTTACATCCTTGAATACCTGTTTAAACTTAAACACAGTTTAATTGGACATTTAGTCACATTTTAAAGCTCCACACAAGTATTTTTAAACAAAATGAGGTATTTCAAATTTTTTTCTAGCTATGTACACATACAGAGAGCATACACACACACAATTGCTGCTCAGAATACTATTATTTCTCTTCTGTAATTATGTTAGGGGAGAGGAAACAGGCAAAAAGGCACTTTATCCAGAGAGAAAAAAGAAATATTATCTCTGCTTTATTCTCAGATTCACATCAGCATACAGTTGTGAATGCTTCACTGTAATGCCAAGAATAGTTCTTTTGTCTGTTACTGACTATACATCCAAGAAAACAAATTAAGTCTCAAACAATTGCAGTGCTTCATTTCAAAAAAATCCCCATGACCTAACAAATCCACATGTCTGAAGGACAGAGCTCACCACAACCAGAAGAGTCCTCCAAGTTGTGGACAGAATTAAATTATTCCCATACAAAAACAACCATGCTTCCGTGACTCATTCATGCTTCTATCCTTGAACAGTCACAGTAGTAAAGCAGACATTAGGCAGATACCCACTTAAGAGAAACAGAAAACTGAAGCAGGCTATTCAAAAATCAGAGATGAACGTCGTCATCTTTCACAGGCTTGATCTTCAGGTACAGGTATGTCCTGCTTGAAACAATTCAGTAAAACAGAACATTCAGCTTTTCAACTGGGTGGTAGGACCCGAGTCAGAATAGCTTGGAATTTTTTTTTTTTAACTCTCTGAACAAAACAGAAGGCCATCTTTTTTCTTTTTTTCCCCCCTAAGGACAAATCAACAAGAGATTAAGTATTACTAATCCATAGCTGTATGGTTCCAAGTGATGTTTTTCATCATGAAAACCTAGTTAACAAAAAGCAACAGACCCCAGTGTCACTGTGAATCTGAAGATAATCCTTAGTTTAGTCAACAGAAACACATACAGTATTCCTCTGTGTGTGTGTGCACTTACTGTTTAATTACAGTTAATGGGAGCAACAGGTATATGTCAGAAGCCAATGCTGCATTAACGGTCAATTATTATCATAATTAAACACATAACAAAACTTTCAGACTCAAGGTCCTCAGCATCACTTTTTAGATATCATGCATGCAGGAAGCCCTGCTCCTGATTCCTTCCAGGGGCAGGGGTCAATGGAATTCAGGACCTGGGACCTGCTGTCTTTAACACAACATTCATGTTAGCAGCATCCTGCCATTTTTGCACAGCAGCATTGCTTGGCTCTAAACAAATATGTACTCATTTGGGAAACAAAAAAAAAATTCTGCCTGCCCATACATCCCAGAGACCACTAGCCACATTCAAGCTGTTCAGAACAATGAACATCAAGAACAGCTTTTGTGTGACCAGTCCATGTAGTGACCCAGCAAGAAAGATTCATCAGGGAAAGCAGGCATTTCAGTTTCTCTCTTGAATCTGAAGTAACAGCGAGGTACAAAACTTTATGCAAACAGAATGAGCATAGGCTTTCTATGATAAAGTATGCCTAAATAAAGCCAGATTTCAGCATGTTTTTCTTCCAGGATCAGATGTTTCAGCAAGGACTTCTGTGCCGTGCCAGCCACAAAAAAATCTACCACCATGATTATAGTATTTCTGGAAAAATTAAAACAAAAATTGGTATTCAAAATTGTTATCTTGCTTAGACAGAAAATATACAGAAAATTGTACTGATTTGTTTCATGATCAAACAGGTTCTAAGTTCACTGCAAGCACAAAAATATGGCATGACAAAACAAGGCTCGCTAAAAGGGAAATAATTTACCTATGAGGAAGATGGCAGAAATTAGAAGACACTGTGTGCTTGTGTGCTAGCTTCACAGAACAGTTTATGCAAAACTGGCATGTCCCCATCATGGACACAGACAAAAAACCCTGTTCCTCAGGAGTTTACTGACGCTACTAAAAGCTTCGACCTTGAATACATACATGAAATACATCTGTAGATATATTTACTGAAGTACGAGCCTCACCCAAAGTGGAAACAGAAAGAATTCTGACCTAAAACATCCCTTTCCATCCCTTCACCCATCCAAAGCACCAAAGGAAAGTGCATGTCTGAGGCCTTTCCAGGGTCTGTGTCTCTTGGCCACTGGGCTGCATCTCCTTGGCAAATTGTAATCTCATCATGCCTTGCCTCTTTCTTACTTAGAAACTCAAAAATCATAAGATGAAAATAGCTCCAAAATTAAATAAAGCAATTGCAAAGACCACACACACACACAAAAAACCAGATCTCTGATAAAAACACCATGTTAAATAACAACCTTCTATTTCCTAAAAAATAAAGTGATGTTCAGTACAGACTTGTCCAGTTTACTTTGTTGCTTTCATAGGTTTTCAGGACAGCTAGAACCAGCAGAGTCCTTATTTCCTTCCTCTATCAGAAAACACAACACTTTGCATGGAACAGTAGCCTGTTTAAGCCTTATGAAATGCTGAGGCCTGGCTGCAATAGATCTTTGAGGGTACAGATTCAACTCCTTCCTAGCTACAGGCAAGCAACTCCCACAGACTACATGGAAACTACCATTCCTTACCTATTACAGAGGATCAATGGGCCCATGCAGCTTTTATTGCAGGAATACAACTCCAAGCCCACCCCCAAAATGTCTCCCACACCAGACTACTTTCAGCATGAATACCCACGAACAGTTTCCTCCAAAATATGTGTATATATCCAGTACCACTGCTACCGAGAGAGATCTGTGTGCTGGAGGTAGTTCTACTCAGAGAAGTCCATAGTAAACTGAGGAAAGAAGCCCTGGCATCAAGAAGGGCAGCAGCCTAATCTCTTGTGTGGACAGCTGCTTTGATAAATACTTAATAGTTAGGACATCAAGATCACCCTCTACATGAGAAATCCACTGCTGGTCTTCAAGACTGCAAAGAAGCTGGCACAAGCCTTTTGTATCTGGAAGGAATTTCCACTAAAGAAAATACATGTGGATCACTGAAATGGTGATAGATACATTTTGAAGTACAGTAACAATCTAAAGATGTAGCAATACTTGATGAGCCTTCATTTCAGTGTTCTCCTGAAAGAATTAGTAGCTTGATAAATGCTTCTTGTAGGAACAGCTTCATAAAACACACTCTTGTATTACAATTATTAGTACTATGGTTTCATAATTTTTTTTTTGGATTGTCATGCTATATACCCAGATGATAAAAATGTATTTTGCCAAGGCTGAATTTATCCTTTTTATGAAAAGCTGTCCTGCATTTAAACAGAACACCCTTACAGTATTGTAAAGGTAAGTAATATGAGCCACATTATAGAACTTCTAGAATAAAGCCCCCATAACATTAGTTTATAATTCAACAGCATTTGGATACAGATAATTAAGGGTGGGAGTGGGCTGACAAATCAATGCTGCCACATCAGAAGGCAGTGGCAGTGCAGGAGGTGCTTAATGAATTTACTAGCTTCCTTTTGCTGTTTAAAACTATAATCTAATTCTATGCTTCTAAATAAGACAGCCCTTGACACAGAAAAAAGGACTATGCTTTTTGTATTTATGTATCTCAGCACTTAATATTTTTAGTTCAGCTACTAGAGCAAGTATAGATGCCAATTATGGGACCTAAAGAGTCACCAGTGGACTCTGAACTTCAGTCCAACACAAAGAGATTGTTTCACCCCTACATAAACTGTTTGCTTGACCACATGCAGCAGCATATGTCCCTGGAGGCAGGCTTCAGAAGTCGTCAATCTCTGTATGTTAATTAAATACACAGACCAATCAGCAATTATTTGAGTATTTCTAACTTACTTTTGACGTGATTGCTTGCCTTGTGTTACATTCATTCTTTGCACAGTTCCACTGGACTTGGAAGAATTAGAGCAGGGATTAATCTGGCCTTTCTGTATGTATGGCTGATGCTTTATATACCTCTAAGACCTTTTTTTTTTTTTACTTTTGAAATGTGCTGACACATTTTTTCCCTTGCAGCATAAACAGTGATTTAGGAGTTTAAGCTAAACCTAGTCAAAACTGGCAATTCATGAGGTGTGGGGGACTTCTTTCTCCTCACTCTTGCAACATTTTGATGCTCATCTAACAGCTCCTAAACCGTCTTTACAATCACATGAGGATCTCAGCTCTCACTTAACCCCACACAATTGTGAGGGGTGGTGATGAAGGGAGGGGTCCTAGGTCTTTTGACTGCAGAAAAATACTTTAAAATATCCCACATAAAAGCTCTACATCAATATCAGACAACCCCCAAATGTACTGCATTTTATAATGGTCATGTTCAGACCTGGAATCTACAGGGATGTCCACACTGCAAGTAGGCAAGAGTGAACCCATTTTGGGTGCCAATCATGAAAAGCTGCAATCGCTGTTCACACATTCCCATGATGAGAGCATAGGACCAGAACTAGGATCTTTGCCCACGTCACTAGGCTAAGGTGATTACTGAATTGGGATCCTGACATACCAGCTACAGAAAAGAAAATAACAGTGGGGAAATCTCAGAGCAGAGACATGAAATTCAACAAGGCTACATACTGCCCTCAGCGCAGACCAGGGCACCATCCATCACAGCACAAATTCAGCTGCTAACACCGTTCGATAACCATGGCAGAGGCACAGTGTGCAGCATACTAAGAAAGCAGTGGTGCTTGGGGACAATGTGTTTCCCTTCCACACTCTGCAATGCCTGTACACATAAGACATGATGCAGCAGCCTGGCAAATTCAGCAACAGATATGCATGATGGCATTGTGATGGTACCCACGGAATATGATTTGCCACATCTGACAAACAACAACCCTAATCACTTCATTTACGGGACTTCTTTAATTTTGCATTTCTATTCATTAGTCTTTGCATTCTGTACATTTTGTACATGTGTATTTGACATTTTTAGTGTATCCTTATGGAACTCTTTGCCCCTATATAGTGTTGGACCAGAGATGTCTTGCTGCAGTGTCTTGTTAATCCTAGTGTTCAGGGGAAAGTGAGTATTCTTCATAAGTACTTCAGCAGTTCTGCTCTACAAAGTAAGTCCTACCTCTCAGAATCAAAGCTTGCCTTCCTACACAACAAGCTCTATCCTGCTTTGAGCCATAGTCCTCCATATCTTTCTGCAGAAACACCAGATCTTTTCCATTCATTATTTCAGATGTTCATATGTCACTAATTTCTCTAGGATGCACTGTACTGCAACCTAAATAACATAGTTTTACCTTCCATCTTCACTGGTGTGACATACCTTGACCTTTCTGGTTATGACATAAAAAACAGACCAAGTATTAGCACAACAGAAAGCCAAAAGAGGGTGTTTGGGAAGTACAAATTGCAGAAATTTCCTGCTCTCCACCACTGCAAAAATCTCTCTCCTATCAGATGTAGGTCCTCTGAGTTTTTCAGCTTTTCAGCTAATTTGTTCAGTCTTGAAGGTTTTATTAATAAGAACAATCTGAAAATTCACAGTTTAACATATGAAGTTTAGCAAAAAATAATTCAGTATATTCCACAATGCTTAGATGGAGACCTGAACTTAAAAGAAATCAGTGCTTAACTTTACTGAATCTTCACAGGGATGCCACTTCACTTCTTAAGACATGAAAACCTTTTTCCCTGCTTACACGTTCACTTGCCACAGTTAAAGAGTAAAAATGAAAAAGTAGTGTTTGAAAGAGAAACTCATCCAAAAGTATCATGTGGCTTAAACTGGCCTAAACTAACGTACCATCAAGATTTTTGATTTAATGGAAAAATCTCAAACTTTCATGACCTATGAGATCATCACACATAGAAACTATCAGCTGTGTCTTATACAAATGAAAGGCCATGTGACTTATGCCAAAACTCAGAAGTAGTATTTCTTGCTGGTTGGATAGCACCCTTTAATCATAAAACTTACCATTTAAGGTCTTAGTCCTGCAAAGATCTCAAACATACAACCAGTTCTAATGGGATCAGGAGCTAGGTTTCACCTATTTTAAAGCAACACCTTGTAGGGGATAAGGCAGAATTTAAATTCCCTGCTTAATTTCAGCTGTACCTTTGTGTATTTGTCAAGCATCCGCTGAATCTACAAACTAACAAAAGCTCTAGGCTCCTTAGTATAATTATTTTCTGGCTTTTTTTTTTTTTAACATAAGAATTATACTCAACCTTCTTTCTCTCCATTTAGGACAGAAACATTTTAACATAAGACAGATAAACATCCTCTTGTAGTTCAATATTGCTCAAATTTTATGTATCATTCACCACTTCCAGTACATTAGTCTTTGTTAAGAGACTGCAATAAAATCACTGTACATGAGCAATCATCCTACTCTAGTCTTTAATCTGACCTCCACATTCTATCTGCAAGAATCTGCTGTGCAAAACTATGCATCTAATAAATTCACTTGCCAACATTGCCCACTTCTCTGCAATTTCAAGATTTATTACTGCTAGTACTGCTTTCCCAAAGGAGCAGGCTCTATGGAAATCAGAGACTTTACTGAAGTGAATATCAAGTTTTAGTCATATGTCAATCATTTTACCCTAGTTAAAATGTAGCTACCTCCAAGTACAGCAACAGCATATTACAACACCATACTAGGCTGAGGAGAGGAACTGCGTAACACTGAAAACACTGAGAAATAAGTATTGAGAACAGGAGGTTTTGAGGGTTGATTTACACAGTAGGTGTAAATCTTGATGCAATCCTACTTTGTCCTCACAGTGAGATGCTAGACATGACCAACCCTGCTCTGGAAACTATGTAAATGTGAAAATGTGGTGCTGTGTCCATTTTTGTAAGGTATAACGCTAAGCAGTAACAAGTGCTAACCTTGTTAGTTAGGCTTTTGAAGACCTGGCAAAAACAGTTTGAAAGACTTTGGGGTTTTTAATTAATATGTTGAAAGCAAATCACTCTCATAGATAATACACACCTACAGGGACAAATTCTGCCTAGGTTTGTATTCCATTTTCCCACCTTGCAAGTCTGAGACTGAGCAAGTTGCAGGGGCAGGTTGGTAGACACCAGCTATAGTATATAGAGCAGTAACATGCTATAAACTGAGGAATGTAGAATAAGTAGGTTTACCACGCAAGTTGGATTGACATCAGGTATCACATCTCTCATTTAGTTGAGTAGAGTCAGTTCTAAACCAGATGGAGTTTGGCAAGGGAATTTCCAGGAGGGAAGATATGTGACAGGACTACTGTAAAGTAACATCTCAAAGATGCAGCCATGCAGAAACAGGTCCCAAAAGAGAATTTGCTTTGCTGTAACTAAGACAATTATCATCCTTTCTAATGCTTAGTGGGGCTTTACTTAGAAAAACTGGGTATTTAACTTTGCCCACTGTTTTATCTGGCATCAAGATCTGTAGGCTCTTGTCAATTAATGGATTTACTAATGTTCAACCAGGTTTCAGGGTATCTAGGTTGAAGTATCATCCAGGCTGTTAAAGTCATTGGTTTTAGCACTTACAGTAACTGTCACAGGGACTGCATATAGGTAATTTGTTCCCCCCTCCACTATCTGGCTCTGCTCTGACTAGACACTCCTAGGTTGAGCCAGCAAGGGAGCAGATGGAGAACTGACTCCTGCCCTAGCCTCCTCACATGGCATCACACACCAGCTAGAAGAGCAAAACCAGCACTGTCTGCCCTCAAGTCCAGACGGAGCTGGTGAGTCTGCTCAAGAAACAAGATTTCCTCCCCCTCCAGAAGACCTACATCTAACACTGAGTTATTCTGCACATAGAATAATCATTCAGCAGAAGTACGCTGCTTTAACACAGTCTTTATCCAATAATGGTGATCTGTTTGTGCCAATTCTCAGTGCTTTGGCAGCAGTAGGAAATGAAAAAATGGATGCAGGATATGAGAACTTCCACTGATAATGGGGGGTGTGTGTGGAAATCAATTTTGTCTCTTGTATTAAAGTTTAAGTGTATCAATTTCATGGTTAAGGTTATAGTTCTTCTCATATGTGCAGGCTGCTCCAATTTACAGGTCAGGGAAAGCACTTAATAAAGATTTATAGAAGTGCAAGCCTCTCTCCAGATGCTCTCCTTGTGCCCCTCCATGTCAGACATCACTATTCCAACAGGGTGAAGGCAACACACAACTCTCAACTCTGGGCTCCACTGGCTGAGACCACTTGTTGCTGGCTCATTAAAAGAGTGCACAGGTGGCTTTCATGTCCTCCCCACCCCATGCACATAGCAAGGTGGCTGCATGGCCCCTCCGATGACACAACTGCACCCAAAACTAGACCTATAAACCTGTCCTAAAAGTGCTTTCCCTGTGGCAGCAGTACATTTTTTCATGGGGAGTGCTCCTGGCCTTTGCTCAGTTGAGGCCTTTCAACAACTCTTACAATTGGAGGGTGGTCTCTCTATCTACTGACTTACAAGTCAGCAGGATCAGGGCACCCTCCTGCAATGCAGCACCTCCTTCCTGGCTGACCCCCTGCCAAGATGTGCCCAGGGGGCCACCCACAAACCACCACCAACCCTCAACTCCCACCCAGCATCCTACCTGGCATTGACTGCACCACTGGCTCGGTGGTGGTGGTGGAGGCAGCATGGGGCTGCTGCTGACTGGAGCTGACCTCAGGCTCAGTGCTCACCGAGGGTGAGCTGTCCGCCTCGCTGCCCAGGAGCGGCTGTGGGGCAGGTGGGAGGTTGTTCTCAGTGGCCGGTGGCTCCTCCTGACCAGGCAGCTGCAGGGCTGAAAGGGGGATGCTGATAGCTTTCCTGGCATCAATAGTGTTGGAGCTGTTAGCTGACACCTGCCGGGCAGTCACAGGGGTACCATCCATACACTGTGCCAGGGAGGCCAGGGGCCCCCCGGACAGAATTTCTCTTGTCAGCTGGGACAAGCTGATGGGGGAGGTAGAGCGGTGCTGTGGGTCAGGGTTGGGGCGCACAGCAGGCTGGGGCAGGGTCTTAGAGGTGCTTGGGCAGGAAGGCCCAGCCTGGGCCCGAGGCTTGGATGTGGGCATCTGTATCAGAGCCAGGGCTGGCCCATGGGCACCAGCTGTCAGCTCAGCATTGGCCACTATGTAGTAGTCTTCGGGGAGCTCTTTCTTGATCTTTTTGGTGGTTGTCTCACTATCACTCTCGTCAGTAGTCTGGGCCTGGCCTCTGGTGTGCACACTGCTGGCCAGCCGCTTGCAGGGACCGGTGGGAGCCTGCTGGGGATGCAGCTCAAAGTCGCTGTCCTCATCGGTGACAGAGGACTCGCAGACCATGTCAAAGATAGTGGACTCATCCTCACACTCCTCTCCAGGCTCATCCATCTCTGATGGCTCACTGAATGAGAAGTCACAGGACTCACGAATGCAGGTATATTCCAGTTTGGTCTTCTCCAGCCGGCTTGGGTAGCGCTCAAGGGAGGTGGTCTGTGTCTCTGACGACACCCCCATTATGCTGGAGCTGTCAGAGGTGAAGCTGCGGCTGTCCTGGAAGCAGATGACCTCCTGGGAGCCGGCCCGGCAAGTGGCAGCCAAGGGCCAGTGGTAGGCATGGCCAGCACTACAGCTCCACATGGCTATCAGGTTGTCATGGTTCCCCACAGAGAGCAGGTGCTTGAGGTTGGGGATGAGGTTGCAGATGGTCCCGTGGCTGTGGGCCCAGCTCACCAGCTTGGAGAGATTTTCAGAGGAGGTGTGAAGGCAGTACTCCATGGTACAGGATCAACAGTGCCTCGCCACTGGAAATGAAGTTGAAAACACAGTTCAGATCACAGATAGGGTCTTGGCACTCAAGAGGCACATGCTGCAGCACGCATGAGCTTGACTCGCCTTCAAACAGAGAGCAAAACCCTGCTCTTCAGCACTCCCAAAGCAAGACCACATTTGCATGGGCAAGTGAAACATTGTAAGCTCAACTAAAACCCATTTCACTCATCTCATGCATTCCAAAACACATTTCTCAAAACAGTATCTGCTTTTAAGTGGCCTCATTCCTCATTCTGCCTGCAAATAAACTGCCTTTAACCCAAGGGAAGGAATACCACTGCAATACACAACTAAAGTAAGATAAAACAGCTTTTTAAACAATCCAGTTCAGTATCAGTGACAAAATGATTTCAAACTTAAATATCTGAAAATGCAAATGTAGCCTAAAAGACAGTGATTATGTCTTCATATTTAGGAAATCAAAATCAAATAAAAATCTTAGAGAAGCATACAAATCATTTTGAACACCAGGGTGGTAATCAAGCACCAACTCTAGACACTCCCTCTGCACCTCTTGAAACTTTCACATTTTACATCATTTATGCACCTTTCTCAAGTGCAGCAAATATCTCCTCTTCAACCAAATTCAAGAGGCATCAAAATGAAGGCCAGAAACTTTAGTTTTCAACTTGAGGAAAAAACAATCAAGTTCACCCTTCACTGTGCTGTACTGAGTCATCAGTTGTCCAAAGGCTTAAGAGAAGCTTAAGGCACCTGCAAGGTTTAAGTCATAACCTTCCTTATATCTGAGTGTTAACCTTTTGCTCTTATTATATTGTCTATTTTCCCAGACCTAAATCACAATTATCTTCAAGACAAACACTTGCAATTTTCATCAGAACTATTTAGAAATTTTCAGCACAAGGCATGGACCACAAGGTCTCATCCCACACAAGACTGCAAGACCTCAACTTCTCAGGACTTCAGTGCTAGGACTTTCTAGATCTTGCAGCTGTTTCTCTGATCCCTATTTCCTTTATCACCATAAAAAAGAAGACAGTGAAACATGATGCAGGAGATGCTTCCTTTAAGTAAACAGAGGGGAAAAGTAGGAAGAGAGAAAGTAAATTTGAAGATCAACCATTCTTTCAATAAACAACGAAGAGCAAGGAATTGTAACACAACTCAGCTAAATAGTGAAATTGTTTACAGGTAACTTCTTAGACTGTATCTTTCTTTTCAGTGAGTGGTTTACCAAGGTATCTTGTATCAAAATTCAACCATCTGAGTAGTAACCTTCTGTATGTAAGCATGGCTATAAGGTATCTCTGGAATTAATGACACGGGGCTTAGTTACTACTTCAGCAGTGAACTGCTGGGACTGAGGGACAGGCAGCTGTGGCAGCCCCAGGCACTGGACTG
Source organism: Athene cunicularia (assembly GCF_003259725.1). NCBI lineage: Eukaryota > Metazoa > Chordata > Aves > Strigiformes > Strigidae > Athene > Athene cunicularia. The sequence goes on along the minus strand of NW_020799144.1, from coordinate 7,485,879 downwards.
ACAGACTCAGGCTGAGCTGAAACAAGGCTCCTGGGCCATGGGCAGGAGGTGAGTGGGGGTCCCAGGGCAGGCTAAGCAGTCCTATTAACACCCACAGGTGTCCTTGGGGCAAAAAATTAAGCTTGCAGTGGGAATGCTCAGCCTGTATATATGTTGGCCTCTTGTATTATATCTAAATTATCTATTACTGTAAGCAGTTATTCACAGGAACATTTACTATTAATAATTATTTATTATCCAAGTGTCCTATATTCCACACATTTCCAGATTTAAGCTGCAGTCAATGCCCATTTTCCTGTTATCCAGGTATTGTATTACTTAACTACTGCAATAACATTTTTTCCCCCTTAACCAAATGAGATAGACAAATGTCTGTATAATCCTAGAATAACGATTGCATTGGGAAAGATGGCACAAACCAGTTTTCACACAGATCCCACTGCTGGGACACTGGACTCCTCAGTTTGAGGTGGGAAGTTATTACCCCCTACTGTAAAGATCCTCAAGGACTGTGGATTAAATAGACCAAAGTCAACTGTGAAGGTCTAGGTGACTTCAACACATCCAGGTAACTTGAACTCCAGAGGTCTGTAAGAAAGTCAGCTCTTTACAGATGGACCTCAACCTATAGTCCTCACCCAGGGTCCCCACTTTTATTAATACAGAACTGAACGGTCTTTCTTTTAAGTCTTTGTTGTCTTACTTTATTGTCTTTAAAAAATAAAGGTTATTTGACTTGCTGAAGATCAGTAATAAGAGCTCAAAATTTCATGGTTGCTGGGCACAGTCGGGGCTGAGAATGTTTTGAGGTTACTGCTCAGCTAAATTAATAGGGATTAAATGTATGCTTATATTTCTCTAATGATATCCATGTTTCCTATCTCACCAGCTGTTACCTGCTAGAGGTCACTTTTTCAAATAAGGGATCACATCTAATATAATTTCAGTTTGGTAAATCACCTAAATGGAACTTTTTTCCTTAAAGTAACCAAGGGATACCAAAAAACCTGTGGCACTGTCAGATGATAGCAAACTCTTGAGTGTCTCTCCTTGGAGACACCTGGTAACAGAGAAGTCACCTCTAGTGACTCTTAGACAGCTACAAGTGACTGGGAACTTCCGCTCAATTCCGCAGACCTGTTTGAAGGCTCTTCCTAACCTTCTCCATTCTGTGCCTTGTGAGCTGCAAGACTTAGAGCTCCCATTGTTTTTCATCTCACATTTCCATATAGGCAGAAAAGCCCTTCACATTTTTCCCAACTGAAATGCAGTATTCATGCCAATGTCACACCTCATTCTGTCCCCTGCCCTCTTCTCCACAAGCATTTTGAGATGCAAAATGAACTTTACTATGGCTCAAGAAGACAGCTACACAGTAGCTAACTGCCCCTGGAGAAAGCTTTCCCTAAAATCAGCACAAATTACTACCTGCCTAGTCACTCAAAGTCATCTGCCAGCTAGCTGCAGATAACCCTGTTTGTTCTGAGCCAAGGGAGGTGATGAGGCTGTGTTTCAATGTCTATGCAGTCTGTGTATCCCTGCCCACCCACTCCTGTGGATGAGACAAAAGGTGGGCTGTGCAAACCCAAACTGGAAACAGAATGGACCAGTACTACAAACAAATCCCTCCATGAGGGTCACCATGGGTCTTTCCTCCCCAGTCAGGCACTGTGCCTATCAATGGTGGGGTCAAGAATGGAGCCAGCATGGGAATTTCTAGACATTTTGCAAGCTTCTAGGTATTTTTCCAACATCTTTAAAATTAAGCATGACATGGAAGGAAGTCCTGAATAATGGATGAACATCATCAGGAAAACAGTTAAAATGGTGTAAGATTTAAGCTTAGTTTTGCAGTAGCTCAAGCCAGGGTACATGCACAGAGAACAACTGCTACAATAACTCAAATTCAAACCTGTTTTTGACGACATGAAACCCCAGCAGATCTCACAGCATCACCTGCAACATGAAGCTCCTTGCATGACCACTGCCTCTGTGCAGTATAGTATATGCAGTAGGTCCCCACCTTGCAACCCTTTTAGGCACTGAAGAAGTCTCCCCATTTCAAACATACAGCTTTTAAACATCTATAAGCTCTTTATTTTGTTTTAAACCTTTTAAAGATATGCTGTCAGTTTTGACAGGGGTCAAAACCCCCAGGGCATCCACATTTCTTCTGACTGCTGTATTCAAAGATACAGGCTTACAATGTCCCCCCTCACAGAAGCACTAAAAGACTGAAGGAGTAACACCATATTCAAACCAAGAGAACCGTACAATATGGAAAGTGAGTAGGGAAAAGGAGGGAGAGCTAGTCAGGAATAGTCAGAAGATACATCAGTGCAAACCCATGGGAAAACTTGGAGCTGCTCAGTTGCTGCACGACCAGGGATGTATTTTGGGAAGATACAAAGCCCCATTTAGCTGAAGAACCATTTTCCCCACAGGGAAATTATATCAGATCAACTGCCACAGTCTAGATTGTTTGTGCAGGGCTGAAAATCCAAAAGTATCAGTTATCCAGAAGCACTGTGTCTTCAGTTTGTCAACTGCAGTGTAAGTTGACAATGACACTTTGGCAGGGAGGGACTTACCCTGTAGAAAGCACAGAAAATCCATCTTTATCTACCCAGTTTACTGAAGAGGGACCTTGTCCGTTCAGTCAGACAGCATGCTGCTGGCTGACAGTCTGCTTATTTGTTAAATCACATTCTAAAGATTACGTAAGTCCTTTATTCAGACCAGCAAGATTCCTTAAGATAACTCATGCTTAATAACCTGCTAACATGTATACTCTGAAATCACACAGTAGCTGGCAAAAACATGCTATAGCTTCAGTATGATTAACATTGATACTTTAACTGCATTACAGATGGCAAAGCCTTAACCATCCCCAGCACTGTTCGGCAGTTCAGAGCCTAGAAATATCTAATTCAGAGTGAATTAGGTGCTGGAAATTCACTGCAGCTATCCGGACCCTAAATTAAGAATCTGATTTTATGGCTCGTTTTGCTTTTATGACGTAATTTACATGTCAGTCTAGTAACTAATGTGTACAGAATACATACTATACCAGAAAGCACTATTAATGCAAAACCATTTGTTTAGATCAATTAATGAATCAACTGGAACATCATTTGATCTGAGAAAGTATTTTCTGTATCCAGAACCAGGGTTTTGCTGTAGGAGAGATCTACCCTTTTACCAAACAGTAATGAAATATAGCAACCCTGTAAAGAGCACCCCTCTTCCATGTTCTAGCATTTCAGGAACTTCCATGCTGATTTTTGTCCAAGGGCACAGTATAACCATGACCAACTCTTGGAACATGATCCCAAGGCTGATATTAATGAGAATTTCTTAAAAGCCCAAGATTCTTAATTAAGACTACGATGCAAGAATTACTTTTGTGAATAATAAAAAGTAATCTTTCTAATCTCACAGCTGTATAAAAACTCTAAAATATGAATCCTAAAAGACAAGCATAAAGCCCCCAAATTTAGTCATGTTACATAGCATGGATTCTAAACAATCTTACAACAGCTGAAACCTGACTTCTAGGTGTTTTTAGGGAGCAGCACTGTTTTATCAGCTTCTACATTCAGAGTCCCCAAATCTTTGTTTGCTTTCTCACACTAGCAAAAGAAGCTCAGAATATTGTAAATCCTCTTTGTTTTCATCTTCTCTGCTCTGGCCAAATATACTGGGCTGTTATTCATCACCATGTGAAGGGGAAACACTAATTCCTTTTGAAGACTTTGTTTTCCATGTGGAAGTAAGAAAACTCAGTTGCTAGCTAACACATTGAGAGTACTGTGAATTAAAAGTTTGGCCACCATGGTGTAAGTACCTATCTCATTCAATATTTTAGCCAATGGACAATATAAGAATAAAAGAAACCTAATAATTTCTTAAGCCAAATGCTTAACATTGCTAAAGGATTGAAGTCAACAACAGCAGAAATCCAAGTACCCATTCCTCAGAGAAAGCAGAGCAGTACTGAGGTCACCACAAGGTTCTGCTGCAGTCCCATAGGCCCTGCTAGCCATCAATCCAGGCTTGAACGCAGTATTTCTCCTTCTCAAAGTAAGAGGCTGAAGCAGATTCAGCAGGAACTGCTGCCTCCCCCAAAGAGCACTCTTCAACTGTCAGAGCCCCCAGCCATACAACAGAGCACCCAAAATCATGCTGTTGCTAATTACGTTCCCTGCTATCTCCTACAAGGGGACTGCTACTAACAGTAGAGTTACAACTTGACCTCTTTGCCCTGGTGTTCTGATTTCTTCATGGATATTGCTAAGGATGTAATTGTTTTGTCAAAGGACTGGCATGGACAACCACTCATTCGAAACAGGCCAGTGAACGGGAAGGGCTTAGGAACAGGTCAGTGAATTCTCTAATTTTAGATTTCAGTAGTACAAAACTTCTATGTCAACTCAAATATTATTCAATTTACTTTCTGCTCAAAAGAAAGACTATGAAGCAAGAAGCAGCAGAGAGAGAAAGCAAACATGTAGAAAATAATGACATCTTATAGGCAAGATATGAATCAACTAGATTTCCTACTTTACCATTGTGGGGCAGGCCTCCGTCTGTACAAACTCCATGCAAACTGTAAATGGTTCCCTTTAGTTAGGAAAACATGTTTAATTGAAAGTCTAAGAAACAGACGGGAATAAATGACAGAGGAAAGGCTTACAAATTCTTGCAAGCTTTGGAAGCCTGTGAGATGGTTTGTCAATGTCATGTGTCCTTAAATTAAAGGATAATTCCTCCAGCTATGTTCATTTGATACTGTTTCCTTACAACTTTTGTAAAGGCTCCAGCTGGGGTCTTCAAAGGAAGAACTACAGCTCTGTCAGAATTGATTTAGAAATAAGGATGTACAGTAGGAGCAAAACAAAACCATTATGCTAGTTTTCCACCTCTACAATTCTGGGCTTATCCCAAATTTTGTATCAATTCAATCATTTACGTGCAACAAGTGCCTTCCCTTTTTTGTGTCTCAGAGCTTCTGTGCTTGTATCTTGGGCCTTCTGAAGTCAGTAGGAGCTCTGCTATAGATTAATCAGGTCAGGGTTTCATCCACGATGAACTACAGTTATCAATCTTATCAATGAACAGCACAAAGAACACTTTCCTGAGATGGGAGTGCAGGGGGATGTAGGAACAACAACAAAAAATGTATCTCCATGTCAAAATTTAATGAATAAGCACCATCTTGCAAAACTGCTCAGGGCTTGTTGTTTGGGTTTTTTTTCATACCTATGTGCCACTGAATGAACACACATAGGCTCAGTGCACATATGTGTATTTATTTCTGGCTATAATCTTAAATACCAAGTGTGGAAAGGGAAAAGGAGTAGATTTCAAGTCTTCATTATGTCACCAACCAGTTTTCAGAAGTTTGCTCCCATATAACAATTTTTGATGCACTTTTAAAAATGTCAGAGCTTTGATGGAGGGAAAACACCATTGGTTTTAAATGTACTTAAACCAAACCCACAAGTCAAGTCTGACATTTCTGAACTGCTAAAGTGTCAGACTCCTCCTGCAGCTAGGATGAATCTAGCTCTGTCTCCCCTCTGAGCTACTATCAAATTTAGATTTACATTTCAGAATGCTACTTGTTGCAGTGGCAAAAAAATGACCATATATATATGATCCAACACAGAGATGTTAGGAATGCTTCTATATGAAATAAACCCTTCAAAATAAAAATACACTAGCTGGCCCAGCTCAAATCCCGCTTTTAAAAACATAATATTCCATCATCATAGAAGAAACAATGATTACTCACTGTTCACTCCACTATTTGTTCCTACAATGGTGGAAATGTCTGCAGAGCAAAAGCATGGAGAGAGCAAACATTTCCAGTTGCATTCATGGCTTTCTCCACTAGCAACAGTGGAGAAGTTATAGCAAGAATGAGGACCAGGGCAAAATCCATCCTGGATATAAAAGCCCATGGAAAGCTGTGCAACTACCACTTGTTCAAATTGGCTCTATATTCCTTTGAGATTGTAATGGGTCTGACACTGAATTTTTCCATACCTCCAAACCCAATCCATCTTTTTCGTAAAGCATCTTTCTACAGCAAAATCAAAATGAAGGTTTCCAGCTCTGACATTATTACTGCATGGTTGCTTATTCCTTTAATATAGGTAGGACCACTGCTGCACAGAAAGAAACAGCTGTTGTGGTACAGCCAAACTATGCCCCATCAAATTTGTTTAGGAGAGCTTGATCTAATACCCACCAAAATGAAGACTCATTGAACTCAGTGGTCACTGAATCAGGCCCAAACATCTATTTTATGAGTCTGAGCTTGCCCAAGGAATAATGTCCCTGCAGTCACTTCCCTAGATGGGTGAAATTTGATCTGTTCTTGGGGAGCCAGAACTGATTCAAGTATGCCTCCACACTCATAATTCTTCAATCATTATGTTTAATAATAGCATTGTTTTAGCTAAGTCACCAGTCCTTTGATTCCTGTAGTAAGCCAGGTTCTCTTGCTTTGAGTTCACATTTTGTCTACCCAAATTTAATATAAAAAACAAACCAAAACAGCAGGGCAAGCTATTTACAGGGCTCTGGTTCCAACAACATTTGCTGAGGAATTCAGCTTGAGTGGGTAATCCCACATACAGCAGTGCCTGCTCATGGGTTTTTCTCTAAAGCTCCTTTCAGAGCTTTGCAAGTCCTGTACAAGTACATGGGCTGTGCTCTAACAGAGGTGTTACAGCTCTGGAAAACAGCATTTAGAGCTGTTTGGTTTCTGGGCCAGGCTCAGATTTTATCCAGGAATTTCCAACTGTTCATGAGAGCCCAAAGTCATTGATATAGCAGTCAAAGCAGGGCTGAAATGTGGTAACAGGGTCAAGCCTCCACAAAGCAAGAACAAGACCACTTGCTTAATTTCTCTCAATCCAGAATCTCTTTAAGTGCTAGAAACACTTACCTCCACTTTTAATGACTGCAAGCTATGCTTCATACAGGAGCTGGCACCCTCCCACAGAGCAAGCTATAGAAGGGGTGACAACAGCAACACAGCTTTCCAGAGCAAATGCAATGTGTTCCTGGTTTGATTTTTGCCAGACAGGGGTCTTAAAATAATCAAGCAGGGACTCTTAGGTACCTCTAGTACTCAGTGTAGACCTGCTGGGATAAAAGCTGCTCTCAGGAGGAGACAGAAATGACAGTGACAGGGAACTCTGCATCCAGCCAACACCTTAAGAGTTAAACACTTCTACTGAAACAGTGCCAGGGTAAAGATCCAGTATTCACAGCGTTTCCACAAGCCTTGTCAATATTACTGTCAACAGCCATGTCAGCATAAATATGATGGTGACATCAGTGTACACTGCTACACCATGCAACCAGTGGAACAGCTCAGAGGACTACTTAATACACCTGTGCATCAGGATTAGTAAAACATGGCAAGCAGTTTTACTGTAGCCTCAAGTCAGTCTTGGCCATCTCTCATTTTACTATTTCTGTATTCAGCAAAGTACATTTTTAAAGAAAGAACACATTTTCTAGTAAATAATTTTCAGAGAAGTAAACCAACAATAAGATTTTAAAGTGCTGAGTGCTTGGAAAAAAGTCTAGCTTTTACTTAGCTACCAGGGAGCTTATGTATCATGGCTTGGTTATTCTGTGTTTATTAAAATTTGTTTCAAAATAACACCTTTCTTCACACCATTTCTCAGGATGATTTGAATATGAGACTGCACTATATCAAAGACACTAGCATTTGCCTCAGCTTGCAGTTCATAATTGCACCATGTTTGGTAAATCTTTAAAATATATTATTTCCTAAGTTTACAGTGAAGTGTATGTACACTAATTTTAGAATTACAGTGTGAAGAATGAAGGACACAGCTTAAAGACAAGATGTTTTCCCTGTTCTTTTCCCTAGAAGTTGTATTAAAAGAAAATCTGCACATAATTTACTAAAAAATCACCTGGAATATTAATGTTGACTTACACACAAATTATGAAGACAAAGCTCTCACATCATCTTAATGGAAAATCAGTGCCTTCAATTCCAGCCCAGACAACTTAACTATACCATGCCACTCCTCAGAAGCAAACACAAGCAGTTTCTGTTGATAAAAGATTTTACTGTGTCAGATTCAGTTTGTATTTATTTGTAGGATTTCTTTCACTTCAGGGATTTTCTAAACTAAGGGAAATTGAAATAATGCAACCATGGCAATATTGAAAACATGCACTATTTAGCTACATAGTGGCAGCAAAAACATGCTATTAACCATCTACACAAAACAGAAGGGTTGTTTTCTGTAGAAAAATACAACAATCACCACAACTTGGCATTTCTGTGTGAGGATGAAATTCCACTTTCTATACCACAACATAAGGGTTTAGATTTTCCTTTTTTTTTTTTTTAACACAGAGATGGTTTTGGATGTTAAATGATTTTCTAAGGACTTAATTTTCAGCTAGAAAACCACTGTAAAACTGTCTTCACAATGCACTTCTTGAAGTATCAACCATTATCCTTATCATTAAACTACTGGTATCAGACTGAGGTCCTACCCTGCAGTTGCTCTCTAAAATCTTTAAAAAAAGCCACAAAAACTTGAAGAGTTGCAAGAAAGAAGAGACTTGAGAAAAAATACAAGAAATAAAGACAGCAGATTATTCCATGAACAAGCTTGTATCCAACTGTGCATAACAGATAAGATGCAGCTGAGTCGCCTAAAAAAGTTCATAGACATGACTTTAGTGATGTAGACAAAACAGTAACATGAAAGCTGCCCTAGAGATGAGCCAGGAAAAGTAAGGATTTGCATTCAAATGTAAGCCAGTTAGAAATAATGGGTAACATCCAGTACTCAGCAGACAGTGGATAAAAAAAAATAAGAAATGCTTCACCCAGCCATGCACCAACTTTTCAATTCCAGGAAACATTTCTAGGTGTGTACCTCTAACTTCATATAATTGATCAATTCAGATCATCTTAAAATTTAAAACAAGGTTTAAAACAGATTACATTTTAAGATTACTGAGATGGGTTGCCTGAAAGTGCCCAAAGAGATTGAAGCCTCATGATGTTGTAGCTACACAAAGGTGAGGCATTGGTGGCAAAGCCATAGGGTGAGCAGCCTGACCTGCTGTTGCTCTTGATGGAGAAAGCAGGAAGCAGGCCACAGTGTGAGGTAGGGATCTCAGGGACAGAGCCTACATAGGCCATTCTGCATGTCATTGCAAAGCCTGCAGGTCTGAGTTCAGTGGGACTGGAGCAACAGAGGCTTAAATGTATGCACATGGAAAAGGACCTTTTGACCTTGTCTGGCTCAGTCAACCCAGACCCCACAGTTCTCAGAGGCATTTATCTAATCAAAAGTATAAACAAACACTGAGTGGGATTTTCAGAGGTCTCTGTAGGCAGTTAAACATCTATAAAATCTCACCCTGAGTGTCTAAAAACCTGTGAAAGCTTTATCCAGGCAAGTTCCAAAGCTTTGGCCAAGAGCTAAATTAGTGTTCTTAAGCAAGCATAGTTTTTATTAACAGCAATGCAAGATCTAGCATGTACAACATGAAGATTTAGGGATGGTGCATGATTAAGAACAGAGAGAAATACTCATGTTTTACATTGGCAGCTGGCACACAAAATACAAGTTTGGAAGGAGAGCTCATCTATACTGGAGGACTCTGAAGAGTCTCAAGAACCCTCACTTATTTCTTGGAGATTCAAAACCAGAAATGGAGATTCAAAACCAAAAACAGCCTTCGGACAACTGGAGTTCAGAACTACATGCTACTTACACTGCTGAATGTTTGGCAGACCAAATAAAAATAAGACTATATATCATGTGACCAGTAATACAGAAGGGGGTGTAAGAGAAAAAAACAATATATTGTTGCATTGCACATCTTCATTAAAGTGTGTTCTTGCTATGCTTCATTAGTACTGCATCTATTGCACCAAACAGATAAGGAAGTTCCTTCAAAAATTACCTATTTCTGTTCATACTGGTTCATTTCATGATTAGTGACAAAATCCATACTAGTAAACACAGCTGAAGATAAGTAATTACAAGCAGGATAGTAATTTAAGATACAGACTTCAAAAACACACCACTAAGTCTCTTCAAAAAATGCATCCAAATAAACTTCCTTAGTCTCTCCAATGATAACACAAGAAACCCTTAAAAAATATAAAGCTTTCAATCTGCAGTACTCCAGACTTTTTCTTCACTTGCCAATTAAAAGACAAAATAAACCAAAATATTTCTTAACATAGTAGGTTAAAGATACCAGAAGATATTTTATTAAATTAACTTGACAGTGTTTCCAACTAATTTTTTCTTGTGGTTGCATTTATTTCAGCCTTTGAAAAGAGTTAGAAAATATACAGCCATTGCTCATTCAGAGAAAAGGAAAGAAACCTTTATCCCATAAATATCAGCAGAAGTCTCATACCCTAGAGTCATTCCAGGGACATTGATATCAATATCCAATTCCTTCTAGTTCTCTCCAGATACAAATAATCTATTAGCAATTAATAACATGCCAAGAATAACTGAAGATCACAGTCTAGGTAACAGAGCATTCTAACATATGTAATTACTAACCTAATTTTTGTAACTTTCTGCAAGGACATGTACACATTAGATACACTCTATGACATGGTTGGACAAATGGGTATTTGCATTTGAAGCCAGTCAGGTCTCCTACACATAACTGTTGATGCAGATTCAGCAGATATTTGGACAAGTCTTGTTTGGAGGAATAAAGCAGAACCCAGAAGGGGTATTTTGGAATGAAACTGATGAATGATTTCCTAGTTAGAAGTTAAAAAACAAACAAAAAGTAGAAAGGTGAAGAAGAACATGCTGACACTAATACAGGGGCTAAATATATGGAACTTCCCTGACCAGCCTTCTTGAATTTCTGCTGACATTTTTCCAAAAGGACTTCTTTGGCAATACACTTGGACAGCTTCATCTCCCTTTCTCTCAGAAAGAGCTGCTCATTAATTATTATTACAGTGAGTTCAAACCAAAAACTTCTGTATTGTGTATTCTTACATTAATGCCTCGCACCATTTAGGTTTTTACCTGGTTTAGGAGTTTACAAACATGACTGGCTTCCTCCACTTGCAAACCATTACCAGTGATTGAGTTGATGGGGGGGGGGGCAGTGAAAGTTACGACTACCACACTCAGCAGTGATTTTGTTGGCACCTCTCTCTGGATAGTACTTATCCTGCCTGACTTTGCCAAGGCAGATGTCCTTTCACCCTGCTGCACATATCCACACTCAGTGCTGGAGAAACCTAAGCCAGAGGACCAATTCACCCCTGCCTTACACCAGATATAAGCCTTCAGCTGATTTTCATCCATGCTCTGCACTGACAGCTTTTCACCTTTACCTGCATGCATCTCAAGAGCTACTGTATCACATGCAAGAAAGGAGAAAACAAGATCCACCAGATTTGAAGGGGAATCCCTGTCCTCCTGCCCAACTCTCACCTGCTCAATTGTAAGTAAAAGGTATATGCTGGCACCAAAGAGAAGGATGGAAATGCAGATTATTATCACTGAAATAAATTAGTGTCAGTCTCCCTGCTATGTTCAGCTTCCTAATGCTACTAATGCTGCTAGTTCAGTCTAAGGTTTCAACAGCATCTATCTACAGAGATTACATTGAAGGGTCAGAGCAAGCTGGCACCTCCTGTCAGAGTCCCATTACATGTACAAAAGCCAACAATGCTGCAAACCAGACCTCTCGGTGGGGGACTTTGCTGGAGTACCAGATGAAAGGGCACATTTCACTTACTGTACTGTGGGGGCACAACATGCCCCTGCTCTCGCTAGGCAAAAGGTTGGAAGCAATTTCTGACCCACACTTTGCTGTAGTGATAGAAAAAAGAAATGCTGCCACACCCAGATGAACACATTTAGTTTTACAGGACAGACATACATGTTTTTCCTTATGCCATCTACAATATTGACAAGCTGATCTCTCTGCAATCAGCTTTTCACATTTAACCATTTCACTAGCCTGGAAAAGCAAGTGTTGAAATGCTGCTTCTGATGGGGCATGAATGCCATCACTTCTGTAACCATGCCTGTAACCAAATTACAAGAGCCAACATCCATCCATGAAAAGAACTGCAGTGAAACAAAGCACTCAAAGGCTTTACAAAACAGAGTATATCCGACAAGTTCAGGCATTCTAAATGATATTTGCAAAGGGCAAGCTCCACATTACCAGCTTCATAAAGCCAAGCAGCAGGAGATAAAACTGACCAGTTCTGTTCCCTCTTTAAACATCATTTATTGATATGCTCTTTGATCAGTTAAACAAAGTATGGTGTTCAGTTTGGACTTCAGAGGTGCATCCACCCTTGTTAAAATCAGGTTTCATTTCAAGCTGCATCAGCATCACACTACAGTGGAGTCTAGTCCTATGGTTGCTAAAACAAGCAGCACACCCAGGGATGTCAGGGGAAATTTAACCTACTTACTGTCTGCCAGATTGGAACAAATAGACCTAGGAATACTTCTAAAACCGATACAAACAAAAATAAAGCCCCACAGAGCATTTTAAAAGGCTTGTGTTTAGAACAGCTGTGAAGCACAAGTCTGCCAAAGACAAAAAGGCAAGAAATTAAAATCCCTAGGCTGTACACTTTTGAAAGATAATAGATAGGGAAAGAACAGTCAAAAGATTTCTCTCTGCATCACAGCTGCTCAAATTAAACATTTAATAGCTAAGAGCTCTCTGTTTGGTAACTACCCATTATAAAAAGTTATTTAAAGGTAAAACTTCTGGTTCACATTTGAAGTCCAATCCAATGAACAGGGGAAGAAGGGTGGGGCAGGGTGGGGGGTAGGAGAGCACTGTTTGGGACAAATACATCACTTGGCAGACAGCACTGGTTCTGTTCCAGCAACTAAAAGTGGTATTTGACACAACCCTGTGCAGATACAGGCCATGCAGAAGAAACTCATTCTCCCCCATCACTCTTCAATATATGGAGACCATTCAGGCTGAGGGGTGAGAGAGGGAGACAGCACCAGAGACTACCTCACCACTGGGCAGGTGGTGGCTGCAAATGTTGGGTGTTTATCACTGGAACATGGTGCAAATCTGGACCACAGCCAAAGCTCTGCAACATGCAATGTTGGGCTCATCTGGAGCAGCATCATTCAGGGCTCCCAAATGCAGAATGACACCAAATTGATTAGTTTCATACTTTAAAAAACCACCAGCTCACTTCTGCTACCTATGGAATATTTTTTATGTCCGTAACATACAATGTCTATGACACCAGCACTTAAGATGAGATTGACTTAAGAAATGAATGTCAGCAAAAAGCCCCCAAAACACAGATATATTTTATACAAGTGTCTGTGAAGAACATTAGTAAAGTTATCAGACTAAACTATTAAGTGAGCAACACTGTCACCTGCCTCTGCTTTAACAAGTGTTTACAGCTTTAGTTAGAAGTGCTTCAGCTGAAGACTGACTTTATTAATTACTATTAAGAAATTAACTTGTTATTCAACTAACTCAAATACTCACTGCCAGTTTCAGCAAGGTTTACATATGCCTGTGACTTCCTTAATGCTTCCTCACAGCATCCTACCACCCCAACAGTGCTAGTAGTTCTACCATTACACATAGAGGCACAGAGAAATATTCAAGACAGCTAGGCCCATCCACAGGAACTGGTGGAAGGTAAGGTGAAGGTTTCATGTCTGGCTCAACTTTATCAGCTCCATCCAGACCCTGCACCTTCACAGCACATGCTGCCATGCATGTCACAGTTAACCGGGATTCCCAGTTGCCAGTCATAAGCCAGATCCTGAGTAATGCACAAGGACAGTGACTTGATTTTCCTTGCACCTCCCCATTCACACCACAATAAACTTTGGCACTGAAATTAATCTAAGTGAGATGTATCTCACTAGAGTGACAATCTGCACAGCCTTCAAGTCAGGGGGATTTTGGTCAGGGTGCAAGAGCTGGAGCAGCATGTGCCTTCCATGCCACACAGGAGAGAGGGAGCAGTTAGGACACTCAGTGAGCTGTGCATGCACAGATGCCTGTAAAATTAAATTCACAATACCTGTAAATCCTCTCCCAACTACCCTTACCACATAAAATCAAGGATTGCTCCTTATGGCAGTTTCTAGACAACCTTCTCTTAACTGCAAAGAAGCAGCTGGCAACCAGACAGACCATGGGTTTCATTTACAGCAGCAAAAGTCCCTGAAAAACTGCTCTCCCCAGCAGTCTGCAACTTCCCACACCCAGCCCACACTGCAGAGGTCTTTACAAACACAAACCAAATCAGAATAAAATAGGATTTTGTCAGAAAGAGCACCATGTCTTCCCAGAGGGTATGCATGGTGATTCCGTCTGTTTGCCCAGGTTACTCCATACTCCCCTAGAATTACAAGCAAATGCATCCCACAACAAAGAAAAACCTTTCAGTTTCTGTCAGCAAGACTCAGGCATATTACTTTGCAGAGAAGCCTGATGGCTTGCATACTGCAGGTGCAGTGAAACATAAGGTCCACATGCACCACACAGAGCTGCCTTTCCTAACAAGCACCAAGATAGGGACTCAAGGGGCAATGAAAGAGCTTGCTCCTCAAGGCATCACTGGCTAATGTATCAGTCCCCAAAAGGCACTGCTGAATATTGTTCCCTCCTCTTCCCAGATAAACTTACTGCTTTGACCCTGTATGTGGGGAGGATATTTTGTGTGTCAGATCTACCACAATCCCAGTCCTTTCTGACATGAGAGCCAAGAAAACAACAGGTACAGGTTACCACTAAACTGCCAGGACAGCTCACGGTGCTGTCCAGGTGCCAGTTGTTTTGCGATTGTTCATTCATATCCTTTATTCTTATTATTGCGAACGTCCTCCACCACACAGCTCAAGAGCATCAATCCAGCAGAGAACCTGGCCTTGAGCACTGCCTGAAAGGCCACTGAAGTGGCTCAGGCACTCATTAAGACCACAAACCATTATGCACCTTCCTTCTTGAGCACTTCTCCCCTCCACCTGAAGTGCAGATTTCACCAGGACTGCAGCACATGACACTTCTCAGTGGAGCCATGTATTTGCCAAAACACATTGCAGTGCCAAACAAGTTGTTTCCTCTAATTATATATCTGACACTACTGGGCTAGCTGAAAATCCAGCTTTATGGTTGGGAAAAAAGCCTAAGAAAGAGAGGCCTTACCCTTGCATCCAGCCTTGGGGGAAGGTGGTCTGTTCAAACACAAGCATTTCTAAACTCAAGGCAGACACATACAGCAGAATAGCATAGCTCAAGCCCAATACTGCAACATCCTCCTTTCACCCTCTGAAGCTCATCCCTTCACAGGCAGTAAGGAAAAAAATCACTGTAGCTGTCAGCACTCAGGAAAAGCAAGGAAACTCCTGCTTATTGCCCTGGAGGTGTTTTTCACCTTGGAGCAGTCAGGAGCTCAGTGGTCTGACTGCATATAATGCCCTTTAGCAACAAAACACCCTCTAGCTGAGGTCTTAGACTCGGTTTCTCCTTCTGTAAAATGGGAATCACATTTTTGTAGTGCAAAAGGTAGTGCATTGTGAACAGCCCCCATGGCCTTCCTTGGGGATCATCAGGGGCAGCTGGATGGAGAGCAGACAGGACCAAGGCAGACCGCTGCTGACCACACCCTCTCAGAGGGAACTGTAGTCTCCTGCATAAGAATTTGATTCAAAACTTGTTTTTCCTTTGAGAGATTTATACCAAAAATATAGTAAGCTCTTTCTGGAAGCACTAGTCTTATGTGACTACTGAGGCAAACTCAAGTTTGACAGTCCCACCTCATTTCCCAGCTAAACAGCACCAAGGCACATAACCTGGTGTACCAGATAACCTCGTGGTTATCTGGAAACTTCACTGCGTTTTCCATGTTATTTTATTCCTTCTCTCATTCTCTAAAGATATTACTGACATCTGTTTCTTGAGAGCACTCAGGCAAAGTACTTTTACAGAATTTGAGACTTGCTTCCCCTTCACAGTATATTCTAATAGCAGAATACCCCAAAACTGTCTTCCTTTAGTATCCTACCCTCACAGCAGCTGATCATAAACACTGCTTTCCACTGTCTTGAGATAAAATACTGGGACCATTGCACACTAGTGGCCAACCACTAATGGAAATATTTATTTTTAATGACAGAACTACAGCCCTAGAAAAGAAAGCAAATTACCCAGAAAAGCACTAGCAAAGTAGTTGTTTACAAAACAAAAGCTTTTGAGGCAACTCTTGTACAGGAAGTCCAGACAGCACCACCTTATCCTTTCCACATGCAGATCCAGTACCTGATACCAGGCAGATGGTGGTAGTATCAGGTGTCTGCTGTACACTGTCAGATACAATAAATAATACACAACTAATGCAAAAATATCAGTTTCATTCTGTTCCTACTTACTTGAGACTGCACTGAATGCATTACCTTATCTCTAGCTGAAGGCAACACATCTGCCCAAACCCATCACTGAAGACAGAATTAAATTTCCTTGGCAGTAATATTATTATATATGCAGCATGCTTATCTAGTGCTGTCTTCCCTATTTTCTATCTTAAGTGTCTTGAAAATGTAAAAGCAATTCAATTTGCCACCTACTCAAATATTTTCTACCAAACAATCTAATGGGTCAAACCATGCAAAAATCGGTAATGCTGTCTTCTGTCAGTCCCCTGAAACCAGAAAAAAAAAACCACAAAAACATTGTTTCTCAAAAAGCATGTCATATCAGCAAAAATTTTACTTTGACATTCTTCTGAATTCCTTATAGTATAAATGCAGCAAAAGTGATACACTTCCATTATTTTTGAGAAAGTATCTTGCACAAGCAGAGCATGATTAAAAATTAGTGCTGCACTTAAATCCAACTGGATAGGATTACACTTCTGCAGCAGTAGTAAGGGAAAGTTTCTAGACCCCTGATGGCTGTGAGTTTTTCAAAGTAATCATTAAATAGAGAGGAAAGGTGAATTAAGCTGATGAAAATGACCTATACAACTTAATTTACCTGACCTTCACTAAAGCTTCAACAAGATACTTCATGCCTTAGACAGTAAGTATTAATTCACATAAAAGCTGCATGTAATGGGAACAGCAGACCTTCCCACCATGAGAGGACCTTGCTGACAGAAGGATCTGTCATTAGTCACAGGGGCCTGGTTTCAACTTTCCAGTCACCACTTAGCTGAGAAGAGGCTTTTACACCTGCCAGCACTGCAGACCTCTGCTTAACCCAGCCCCAGAAACACAATGACCTGGGACATCAGCCCTGCACAAAAAGCCCATGCAAGACTGTGGGAAACTCACTGCATCTCCAAGCTGTGCACTATGCAAGTTGGACAACCCTCATAAAACCCAGAGAAATGGTAGGCTCATCCACACAAAAGTCCTGGTCCCTCTGCACAGTCAGGATATCCTCCACCTGTTGACCTTCTCAAGGTTACCAAAGGCTGTCTTCAATTTACAGGAAGATTTGTATAATACCATCAAAGCAAACAAGTGTGTCCTTCAGGCCTTCCTACTGACTTGCCAACCCAGTCCCAAAGCCCTGCCAATGATATCTGTGGAGGCCAATGCAAAACCACATTTGAGCAAAGACTCCAGCTCCCTCCTCCACACAGGAGTCTCAAAAGCCACCCACAAATGCTCATCCATCTCCTCACTGAGAGGTACAATGAAGTCCTTCCTGATGAACAATCTGGGTAAGAAAGGCATTGGGGTGACCATGAACTGGTCATCCCAATTTCTTCCAAAGAGCTACAGAGTCTGTCAAAAAAAACCCAAGAGAGGAATAAAGAAAAAGACTGGCAACTCCCTTGGAACACTTCAGTGAAGATCCCTGCCCAGTAGCCATTAGTAGTGGAAAAAAGGGCACTTGATGAAAAGGACAGATATAATATTACAAATTTACCCCAGCTATGCCAGTGGGAACAAGAAAACATGTTTTTCAACACTGCACAGTGTAGGCAAGTAGTGAAATTCACAGGTGGAAGCAGCCAAGGAATAACACTGAACAGTTGATGCCTAGATGTCTTCACTCAGACTTTTAGCTTTTTAAATGTGCTAGGACAGTGGTAGTGCATCAATACCTAACTAAGTAAAGCACAGAGCAATTTGCTCTGCTCTCATCTTACTTAAAAGCATATCCCTCATGCCCAGTGAACCTCACACATGGCCACAACACTGGCATCAGGATACATCCATGAGGCAAACTGCTGCAATAAGGAAATCATTGCCTTCCAACTGAGGGAGTAAGACCAGCTTCTTCTCCAGAAGAAAAATAAATCATTGAACCTAAAAGGCAAGCCCTGAGATTTTAAAATGCACACACACACTGTATTCATACCTCTTTTGTTTCATAAAACCTGATGAAGTGGTTCCAGATTTTTACTTCCTTCATCCTAATCTTCACAGTATTATCCCATGTAAATACTTCTGTACCAGTCAAATGGTCTGTAAACTAAGCTAATCAAACACAGCTGAACAGTTTAATCAGTATCTAGGAGGTCAGCAGAGGCGAAGACAGTTTTAGAGATGCCTGACTGGAAAGAGGGCACTTAGCTTTACAGAGTTAACTATCCAACAGTAAAGTATCAAACGTTAACACACACAGAGGCAAAAAATTAAACTGCAATGGTTAATAGTGCATATCTTCACTATATGGCTCCAACTCACTATTTCTCCTTGACTGCTGGCTAGACCAAAGCCAATTTTAACCATCTTTATGAGACTGTTCAAATGCATAGAGCAAACACAGTGTATTAAAGCAGATGCAGCATATTTAAGAGAGCTCAATTAAAGTGTGGAACGTTTCTTGCAAATAAAGAGCTGGGTGAATAAACCCTCCATATGAACTGCCTGATGCTTTATTCCAGTAATGTTGTACTATCTTATGGAGCTATTCCAAAACACGACTTATTTGCAATGCTCAATATAATGTATTCTCTTGCAGTCCAAAAGAAGCCGTAAATCCAAGTTTACAAATTTTTGGTTTTTCTCTGCCATAGTCTTTTCACACACACAAATGCATTACTAAGAAAGGCTGCTGTACATTTCCATACTGAAATCAGTCTCATTATTTCAGAATAGGTTATCTAACCAGACCAAGTGCTAGCTGAAAGAAAAATACACTCACCAACAATTTGGGAAAAAATACAGGGAGGGGGGGGAAGCATGGAACTAAAAATTTCTGATCATTAATTGACTAGTGCTTCTGTTTCTGGAAAAATGATTCACCTCTTTTACTGAATTGCACTATAATGCCTAATACATTATGGGACTGAAACCTTAAGATTATTTATGGGAAGACAGGGGAAAAAATATCTCTGTACTGTGGATTTATATATATTTCATATGTAAATTTCTGGCTTTCTTCTCTCACCTGCACAATAAATATCTTCTCTCCCTCAGATCAGGACAGATTTGTAAACTCAAAATATCTGACCCACCTCTTCCCAGCCAAAACTGTCTTCAGTCACCAGTATTTCAATGAAATTACACTGTCTGTTCAGCAAAGCACTGTGCCTGATTGTTAAGATGATGCCAGGAACCAGGCCAGACAAAGTGAGTGCAGTCTCCTATGTTGCTTAATTCATAATGTTCCGTTCAGCAAAATTATGCCATTTATGTGGTTCGTAGCTATACCTTGCTACAAAATGAAGCTATGTGCAGAAAACATGATTTAACTGAAAGAGGTTTTGGACACAAGACATTTGCGTACCTTGACTTGTGGGCACAAATTTTAAAACCTGTAAGGAGACTCTACATTTAAATTTATTAAGATTGGGAAGTTATCAACCTGTTGGTTGATATTTAATGTTCATTCATATGTTACAAAGACAACAATTCTTAACTGGTTTAGTTCCATAACAGTTATCTGTATTTTTGGAAGTGTTAAACCTGAATGGTTTAAAATTGCCATCAACACTCATCAAGTCTGTTAAAATTGCTAGGATTCACACATCTGGCAGAGACTATGTCAAGTACTTTACAGAATAGTTTCAATTGTAGTTTACTGGTTGCACAGTAAATGTTTGCCTCTTGGGTCTAAGAAATTTAATGCTGAGTCTATGAGCAGGAGCTCAGTTTTTAAAAACACACCCTTCATTTTACAGTTATAGAAAAGGTTAAAATGTTTTTACTAAAAAAAGAAAAAAGCCAAATATGATTTTTCTCCTTAACAGAGCTAAAAGACAGGAAGAAATCTAAATTTAAGACAGGAAATACTCACTTACCTAGTTAAACACCAAAAAAAAAGACTCTATAAGAAGCTTTCAGTTACAATAAAAACCGAGCAGATATTTAACCTCACAATGTAGAGTGGCATGACCTGGGATGACTACAGAGTGCTGTAGGGGACAATCCACTTGGAGAATAGAAACTGTTCCACTGAGCAAGTACATCTGTGCAAAACTGGCTCAACAGCAAGGATCAAAATCTCACAGATTTAGAAAAAGTGTCATTTTGAGGATAGTTCATTATTTTTTTTCCATCCTGCAATATTTTGCAAATTTTAAGCTATGACATTTGGAGTGTTACCAGCTAAAATATGCTGGCTCCGTATGGTGTGTTGCAGTGGATTTTGCAAACTATCACAGGGCAATGAGGGTTTTCTCTACAACTTCAGGAGAACACTTAGCAAAGAACATAAATACATCCTCTCCCCTCCATACTTAGACTGCAGAGACACCACAAATATAGAAATTGCAGTCTGCAGCTTCATATTTGACAAGAGGAGACAAAGTTAAAACACTGCCACACCAGGCACATATCAAGAGCTCATCTTTTCCTAATTTCAGCTATCATTGTAGAAACTTTCTGTGCACAATTACATGGGAACACCTGATTGTAGCCAATCAGCAATTTTTAAGGCAGGATGGGTTAATAGTAAAGTACACTTAGAGGCTGCTTCTGGCAGGGAGGAGGAAAGATTTCAATGTAAACTCAATGTGTACCAGCCTTAACCTGTGACAAGATAGCCACTGAAATTTGAAATTACTAAATTCAGTTGCCAGCAACTACACATATTTTGAATAAAACTGCTGCAGAAGATAATTATATGATGGATACCTTTCTTGTCTATTGCTTTCATTATGATGCAGCTGTTCATAGGCAAAAGCACTAAACAATAAAGCTTTCAAGCTATAGCATTGGTGATTCAGGAAAACTGCTTAACTAGTCCAGCTGCCAAAGCTAAGCAACATGTGTGTTTGGATGTTTGCCCACAGCTATATGTTTATGTTTCTGGTTTTAAAAAATATTTTGGAGGGGGTTTTTTGCATGATGGTCCACACTGACCAAAGACTCTCACTTTACTGAAGATCAGAGGAAAATAACAGGGCAGACCATACAAAAAAGGGTGGGAAAATTAAACAAAGCTGGAGAGAAAAAGGAAGAGGCACCTCTTCCCTCCCCTTATCTCTTCCAGTTAGGTACTCTTTATAAACCATACATATAAAATATTTTAGGTACAGTGACTAGTTTTGGAAAATAATTACTTTGAACTCCTACAGTGGAAATAAAAACTTGCAGAAGGTCACAGTGCTTACTCTGAATACCATGAATCTAACCCTCTGATTTTTGCACTACAAAAAAAAAACCTTTGTTCCTGTAACTCTTCACAAGACTAAAACCCTAAGATGCCTGGGTCCAACAGGATTCATGTGATGTCTCTGAGCTAACATCAGTCAGGTGAACAAGTTTGCAGATCCTGCCTGTTGCTAAACTATATATAAGGGAATGGAGCAATATGAAGAAACTGTCCAGTAATACAAGGACTGTGATAAAATCTGGCAGACCAGAAAATATGGAACACTTGTAACTGAGAATAGCCCCCAGGTGATGCAAAATAACTTACTTTGCACACATATCAGTCAGCCACAGAAGAGGTCAAACAAAAAGCTCAAACCAAACCCAAGATCTGGGATGAAACTTTTTCACCATAGCCTTCTCAAAAGAAAACACAATACTGAAAGTTATCCCATCCATGTGTGTATGACCAAGGCTAAATTACAGTACATTATCACCATGCTAAAGTAATCTATTCTTTTATTTCTGTTTCCATTTTGACTGCTTGAGTTCTGACAGTCAGATGGACAAGACCTTCCATTTACTTCAGAGCCCAGAATTAACAAACCAGAAAAACACAGAATCAGTGGCCAGCCAAGGGTCTCATTAGAAAATCTGTGCCTTGTACTTGTTACCACAGAAACAAAAGAGAGCTGGCACACTGTAATTTCTGTCTTGCAAAAGAATTCACCAACCCTGCTAGTAAATAAAGTTCATAAATCAACATATCATAGCCAAGGTTAAGTAAGTGAAGATGAAGCAGCTGTGCCTCACAGGTCACCTTCATTATTAATACTGCTAAGGTGTAAGTCTTTCAAGTTCCTTTGAACTATTATACAGCTCCATCACAGCAATATTTGACTCAAATTAACACTCGTTTTTGAATATTTTTCACAGAAAATGATCTGGAAAGGCTGATAAAGTTTGCACTACTTTAAGCCACTAACCTTCATCTCACCCATTTTACTTTACAGAAAGGTGTGCAGCAATAACCTTTGAAAGCAGAGCCTTATGTTCAGCTAGTTACACTTGAATTACCAGATGCATAACAATCCTCAAGAGGACTAATTGCCATATACGTTTCTGTGAAGTGCCTTACAAACAAACAGTAGTTAATTTTCACACCACCTCTGTGAGCTGTGAATGGATGGGTTATCACTCCCAGAGTGAAGATTTGGATAAACACTGGCACTTTGGAAAGGAGTGCCAAGGTTGGGATTACAGGTCTGGCCACACTTAAGACATTCAGACCTCTTCTGTCTGCATTTTATAACTATCAGGGAAAGGAGGCTGAGAGGCATAAGGTCAGGAGACTGAAAATACCAAAAGATGGTACTGGTGAAACTCCAACAGTATCCACTGAGCTCAAGTGCTTAGACACTTGCTCTGGCACCAATGCAAGGTTCAGTGGCCACTTAATGAAGGTTCACCTGGTGACTGCCAGGTGTGAACTGCTAACAAAGCAATCTGCTACCTCTTTGGGAACTCGGTGACCATAAACTCGTTATCACTGCATTAATGAAAGAGAATTATACTGTACTTTTGAAATTATACAATGTTATATGAAACTTCCTGGTATAGTACAGGGACTAACAGTGCATAAATGCATCATCAGTACAGGAGCAACATCAAAATATATTTGCTTAAAAAAACCAACCCACCAACTTGCTAACAATGGCTAGAGAAGTACTTGAGCTATTAAAGTTTTTCTATAAGTTTCAGGCTACGTCCTGGAAACCTAGCTATTTTAGTGGAATATAAAGAATACCCATGTTACACTCCTGAGTTACTGACAACACCAGAAAGAGTAACTCCACCGCATCTCTCTCACACAAGCTTTACACTGCATGCACGACCATCTATTATCTCTGAAAACACTTTCTGTTAATATTAGTTCACACAGTATCTTTTTGTCAATTCTTACCTCTTTATTACTCATTTGGGTGCAAGGTTTTTAATCAGTTTGGTTTGTTAGTTTACCTCTAAAGGATTTCAAAGAGCTGATAAACTGGAGGATAAGGTTGAAAAATAGCTTTTTGCTGAAAGCCACAGGTGAAAGAGGAAGAAGAGCTGTGGGTACCACTTAGCCAGGTCCTGTGCATGGCTCAGCACAGCAGGGAAGAACATGAACTGCATGACTTCCAACTTTGACTTGTGTGGCTTTAGAAGTGGCCAAAAATAGGCTTAGACAAGCCTGAAATGACATTTGAAAAATCAGCCTGAGACAAGTGGCAGTTCTGACTCCCAAGGGGATTTCAGTGGTCTCCTGGTAATGCCAGTCAGTCAGAAGCCGTCTGAACCGAGACACATGTGCTGTGGGTCAGGCAATCAGCCCAGCAGAGTGCTGGCTGGATTTACTAGGTTAACTATGGTACCACATGAGTACAGCCCTGTGGGTCTGAGCTCTGAATTATATGGAGAGGAACAGAAAGAGCCACCGGGGAGGGGGAGCGGCACGAATTGGTCACTCCTGACCTGAAAAGACCTTTTGGGGTACTCTAAAGAGGAAACAAAGTTAAGAAAAACATGTCTAGTCCCTGACCTGGAAAGTTGCCATCTAGGACACATCAGGTGAATGTAATCATTTGATTGATACAAATTTTCACTGCTGCTAACAAGCACACTAAGGGCTTGGTCCCATTTCCCTTCAAATCAACAGAAAAAAAAAAAAAAAGGAAAGCCATTACAGTCCCTAACAGTTCACAGTGAACCTTAGCATCTATCCCAGCTCTAGCATTGCAGCGCTACTTGCAGAAGTTGAGTTCTGAGGACAGTGGGGGAATGGCAGAGCAGGCAGGCAAAAGCAAACTTCACACATTAACAATTCAAATGTTGAAAGCCAGGCATATACAAGGACTTCATTTTTACCTGGTGTATTGTTTTGTTTCTACAACAGATCTTCATTCACTCGAATGGAAGCAGCCTTACTCTACTAGTACTACTGAATAACAGCTGCGTTCAGGGGGTATTTATAACCATTAACACTGTGGATGGAAGGTGAGTTTTAACGTATGTGACACAGTTATTCCTTCGGCTGGAAAGCAGCTCTGTTTCTGACAGCTAGAATTAGATTGCAGAAGGCTCAATAGATCTCTCCACCGTTTCCACTCTTTCCCTTTGCACTTAACCATCTTTTCCAAGCTTGTTTCACGGATTTCTGGCTTTCCTTATCACTCTTGCCTCGTCTCAGTGCCAAGTCAAGTTTTCAAGGGGGTGCCTTTCCCAGCACGCACCCCACTGCCTGCTCGAGCTGGGAGCGAGAGCCCTCCCCGGCCCTCCCGTGGGAAGGGGCGGGGGTTGGGGGCTGAACTCCCCCAGGAGGGGCCCAAACCATACGGCCAGGCACAAGCCCTCTGCCCGCGGCTCGGCGCGGCCGCCAGACCCCAGAGTCCCCAGACCACAGCCTCGCCGGCTGCCCCCCTCCTACCTCTATTCCAGCTCAGGGAGGGCGGGCAGGAAGGGTCGCTTTTTCTTCTCGTAGAAAGATGCGGCGGAGGGCTGTGCCAAACGCGGACCCTCAACCCTACCCCAACGCCGCCCCCCCTCCGACCCGCAGCGGCACCTCCCGCGCAGCACGGGGGTGCACACCGGCCCCTGCCCCGCGGAAAGGCCGGGGGGTAGCGGGGTGAGGAGGGTCTGTCTGCCCGGGAAAGCTTCCCCGAGAGTCCTGCGCACAAAGGCAGATACGGGGAACACCGCCCGGCCCCGCGGCGGGCAGCGCTGGATGCACAAACCCCCCCACTGACACCCCCCC
>NW_020799144.1:7440292-7460452 GCF_003259725.1 Athene cunicularia | reverse complement strand
CGGCGGCCGCGCGGCGCGGGGTGAGGACGGGCCGATGGGGATGTTCTCGGCATCGCCAGGGCTAGTGCTTGCCTCGAGAAACTAGGAGGGAGACGCGTGCGCGTGAAGCCGGGGCTGTCTCACGAACCCCGAGGAACACGCTCTCAACCAGCATAAAATAATGTAACGCGAATTGTTCCGATGGAGATCTGACGGCTCACTCTGGCTGGGCTACTCAGAGCATCTGTGTCCAAACGACAGCTACTCAGTTGTTTTGCGCAGATGGACAGATACACAATTTATTGTTCTTTCACTTTTTTGCGTGAGATCACAGGTACAGAGCCATGTGTTTACTATGTGGAGTATATACATACGCATACATATATGTGCACCCCTCCTATGCCTATATATAGGCCAATAAGAATTGCAATTTATCTGTTGTGAAAACGGTGAGTTTCTTGATTTGTCCGCAACTATAGACCTCAACAGCAACATTACTCGTATCAGCATTTTTTTGCAGTTAATCATGGGAGGGCTCACCATGTGCTTGCAGCATTTTCTCTGGGTGTTGGTTCTCCCACAGTAAGTGAGGTGCATGCCAAAGCAAACTCTGCTCATCTCCTCAGTTGGGCATTTTTTCCCTGCCTTATTGCATCACTCCAGAAGGAGACAGACCTGGCTGCTGCTGGGAGAATATCAGCCTTCCAAGTTGACTGCTTCATGCCCCAGAGGTTTCCTTTCCTCATTTTCCTTATGCCAACATTTACAAAACTTGAATGGGCTAACACATGGTACTAGCTACGATGGCAACAATGCTTACGCAAGAGTATAATGGAGGCAATCTGGAAGTGTATTCGTGCCAAAAGTAATGTTCTTTCTGGGTTTGCCTGTGATGCAGCAGGGGAATTTGGTAGCAGCGTTAACTTTGCCTGGGGAAGATTGCCATCCCTTCTGCTATTGTTATTTTCAGTAAGATATCGTTGTCATGTCATTGCAACTCAGCAGAGGTCTTTAATACTTTAAAATTAAGAGTTCAGTGTTAGACTCCTAAAGATGGAGAACCCTAAATGGAAGAAGTATTTACTCCAGGGAGTAAAGGGAGAGTCTGCCTCTATCTGTATTGGTCAAACACATGACACCCTGCTTCCACATCTCTCTTTTAGTTCAGGGACCTGGAGTCAAAGCACTGGCAACACTGAGGATGAGACCATCACCTTCCTGGACTCTGCTGTGTTCACAGGCTCCTGCCAGGGGCTGGGCATTCAGAGATATGCCCCCACAGCGCCCTTTGGGCCACCAAACCCCTCCAGGGCAGAGGCTGCACAGGTCATAGGTTTCAAACCAGTGCTCTATTTTCCTCTTGAGTTGGGGCTGCTGCATGCTCTTTTCAAGATCAAATAGTTACATTTTCACAAATTTTGTCACTAAGGAATTCTCAGAAAACTACCTCTAAACAAACACTCTGTGGACATTTAAACCAGGCACATCATGTGCAGTCAGGCAACAGAAGGGGCTTGCTCTTCACTGATGGTCTTCAATCCTGTTGCTTGTGTCCTTTCTGCAGTGGAAGAGCTGACTCTGCTGGCCATAAATTCTATGTAGACTGGTGAATTGCACATGGACTTGCTTTGTGCAGTTGACTTTGCAGACCACTTGGAAGCAGTCTACAAGTCACAGTTTGAAAGCCATTACCTGTCTTACGTGGCTTCTTCATTCTCATTTCTATCCCTCCTTCCTTTCTCCCAACTCCTTTTCATTGTTTCTTTGTTTTTCTCCTTTTCTCTCACACATTTCTGTGCAACAAAAGAAAGTAGTGTTCAAACCCATGCTCCTCCCACCTTCTTCCCCCTGCCTCTTTCTACACTTCTTCATTGTTAAGAGCAGCCCCAGGTCAATGTTGTATCTTCACTCATTAATTAAAAAGAGGGTTTGAAAATGCTTAACCCTCTGACGTGGTTGCTTGGCTATTGTGCCCTATTATCATCACAGTGTTGTACACAAGGCTGTAGCATCAGAGGTTTCTGGTTCACATCATATGCACTGCCAAAGAGCTCAGCTAGCCTAGTGGTGTCACCAGCACTTCAGCAAAGAACTTCCATTTTAGACAAACTCATTTTATCTCCCTGCCTGTGTTATTAACTGCACTGGAGGGGCAGCGAGCAGGGTGCACCCATGTTCCTGTGAAAGCAAGGTTTTCTCTGGGAAGGAGAACTGCTGGTATTGACTCAACAGGACTGTGCTGGTCGCTACAGGTTGGGCAGATGGACAGACTGCCCTGCCTCTGCATAGCTGAGGGACTGCCATGGTGAGGTGGCATTATTGCTGATCATTTCTCCTCCTATTCCCCACTTGGCATAAAACATGGAGGCAGAGCCCTGACTGTTGGAATGCACACCTGCAGGAGGTGCTAAGCATCTCCTCATAGGTGGTCCACATGCTCAGATGAGGCAGCAGGATCCTGTCATTAATGCAGTAGACTGAGGAAGAAGATATATCACATCCTCATCCCAGAACTAATGTAAATTTTATTCTGTGACACCGGGCCACCTGCTAACCTCTTTTTACCTGTCTGTGCTATGACCATTTATCAGCCCCATGAGGCTGTGTGACAAGGTGGAATTTGCTCATTCCAGACCACAGTGCCAGGGAAACTACTGCTCATGGTGCTCAGCTGAAGCTCATGCTCTCCCATCCTGAACCACTAGGGAGCCTGCTGGATTGCCTGTCATCCCATTAACATCAGTGCCACCAGCAGGACAAAACCAGTGGCCAAAGGCAAAAGCATCCCAAATGTTCCAAGAACTGTCTTCCACAGAGAAAGATTGGCTGGGCCAGTAGACTGTTAAACAAAGTGAGCAAGTTGTCAAACAGGAGGGAAAGAAATCCCTGTCCTCCTGTTTGGAAACATTTGTTTGTCTGCTTGAAGAGAGGTCCCACAGTCACACCAGATTACAGCTACATGAGAGCACAGATGTCACCACCTCACAGAAAATGCATGGACAACCAGTGACCTCATATCTTCAAGCAGTAACAAGCAGAGCGTGGCTTTTTCTAGGGACATCCTCTGTGAGAAGAGACAAGTGCTGACTCATATCAGTGGAACGGGCAAGGGCTGCTTCCTGTTTGTGCCCGACTGGCAGGTGAGTTGAGATTCATGCTGAGAGGTTTGATTCTGCTGCCTAGGTCTGCCCTGCATTTGACCCAGACAGCAAGGAAGCAATCAATGAGTCAGGGCCCTACAGTTTGTGCCCTGCCCGTGCTTGCTTGCTCCTGCCCAGTTGAGCGGTGTGTACCAGTGTGCACATATGCTCTCCATCAGACCCCACCAGCGGTCATGAGCCTGATCCTGTGCCAGAAGCTTTGCCAGCTGAAACACAAAGATGAAACAGCACCCCTGTGAAATCCTCCAGCTCTCCCAGCAGGAGGAAAGCTGCCCTGGGAGGTACTGAACAGGCTGAGAAGGAGAGAGGGGCAATCAGAAAATACTTCTGTTTTTAGCAGAAGGTTGGCCATATGCTAAGGACTTATGACAAGAGCAGCTGGGATAAGAAAGACAAGAAAGGCCAAGAATTACACTTTTGACCACACACAGGTTTTAATCAGGACTGGCTGCATCACAGGAAGAGAGGTAGGATCAGGCCACTGCCACACCAGCCCTGTCTCCTCCAAGGCCTGCTGATCACGGCTGGTACCAGCCAAATGCAGATCACAAATCATTGTCTTATCACAGTAGGAATACACTGCTGTGTTTTTCAGAGGTATGCTCCTCAGAAGAATGTGTGCCAAACTAGTTCCTGCAGTGCAAGAAGTTAAGCTGGAACCACTTTTGAGTCAGGAAGAATTCCTTGCACAGCCAGTAGCTTGTAAAAGGCAGCCTTCTGAGACAGCAGTGTGAGTTAAAAGAAACATCTTCCTTTTTAGTCTTCATTTGCTGTGACCCAAGCAAGATCTGACCTTGTCAGTCAGCTGGAGCCATATCTGGGAGTCCCAGAAGGTCCCAGAAGAGCTGCAAAGCCAGCAGAACCTTGTGGTGTCCAACAGTACCTCCTCTGTACTGCTGCTAGGGGAGCCTGTTTTAGGTAGCCTTCCAGCATACAGGCAGACAGCTGGATCTTCACTGAGACTGCCTCCACCTGAGTCAAAGACACAAGCACAGAAAATCCAGGGACCCAGCTTCCCACTCCAAACATCCATGTGTCAGTCTGGAACACTCCTCCAGTCACCTTTCAAAGGACTAAGCACGAGGTAGACCCACTCAGTCTTTGTTCACATGCCTCTCTGGGGAAAAGGGCTTGCTGAGAGACAGGTGCCTGCAAGTCAGTAGTAATGGGTTGGACAAAGGGTCCCTGGTGGGACATCAATGCTCTGGAAGTGCAGAGCAAGAGGTGGGTCTGTGGGGCAGGTACAGCTTCCAGACACCCAACCATGAGGACTAGAAGTCAACAACAGCAAGGTCGGTGGCAGTTTCCTCCTTATCCACAGGAAGACAAGTGGTATGACTTGCAAACAACCAGTGTGACAAGTGGAGGTTATGCAGACAAACGGTGTGACAAGTGGACAAGTGCCATGCTGGGGGTTAGCAAATAAGGAGGCAAAGTCCTCTCATGGCTTATGCAGAGGGCTTTGTATACCTGCATTTTCAGTAATAGTATAGCAGAGCTACAGTGGTGTAGGCACAACCAGAATAAAAACCATCAAGCAGGCTGAGAGCACCTCTGTAGACATCAGCTGTCTGGCACTGTCAAGGAGTAAAGCACAGGACATGACAGGGATGCAGCTATTGGGAACTTCCTTAGAAAACTGCTTATAAAGAGAACAGAATACAGCAGTGACTAGCATGTTTTTCTGTTGGGGTGGTTTTGGGTTTCCTGTAGAAAACATTTGAAATTTAGTGTTTGAAAGGTCAATTAGTTTACCGAGGCACGGCAAAACAGATTCACAACATGACCCATTTGCTTAAGAGTAATCCTTAAAGAGGAAGAGCAACCAGACAACTTCTCCCTCACACCCACACCTTCTCTTTATGTAAGGAAGATTTTTAAAACTGAGTCTGTGAAGTATTACATCCATATTCCTGGAATATCACTTGTAGTTAAATACAGACAATATTTCAAATCAAAGCACTGCCAGTTAATTTACCCTTCAGTTACCTGCCAGTCCAAAAAATTACTTGTGGGGCCACTGTATGTTGCCATAATATTTCTGTCACTTCTGGAGATGATTTCAGAACAAATTCACCTTTGGTAGACTGTGGTCCTTCAGCTCTGTCAAACCTTCACCACAGCATCTGGTTGCTCCCTGCTCAACAGTACTTCAGCACTTGCAATGCTGCTTTAATACTGACTCTACATCCCTTCTCCACAGGTCAGAAACCAGGGCACTGTTTTGCCAGTTATTAGGCCTAGCATAAAGGACACAGCCAGCATAAAGATGAACCAATAACTAAATTGTATTTCATACAAAAAGGTCAGTACATGGGTGAGTGCTGGGGGTACAAACAAGTCAGATTACACATAATCAACATCAATCCCACTGACTCCAACAACAACACCACACGACCAACAATGGGTGGAATAAATGGTGAAATGCAGTCTCCCATAGAAGGGATGTCAACCGAGTCAACAAGCCAAATACATAAGACCAAGGAAGCCACATACTGAATCTCTACACAGCCCGTGTTTACAAAAGCCAGACCTGACTGGAGCCCAGTTCCAGGGAGGCAGGAGGTCCTTCCCCTGTGGGAATCACCCATATGTCAACCTTATTTTGGGGCTTGGGGTTGAAACCCCAGCATTTCACAGTGTTAGTGTTAAAGGGGTGTGAATTCACACTATACTCTCTGTTCTGCACAAGGATCCATGCACGGCCAGCTTTACATATCCATCTTCTACCTTTTGTTTCCTACAGTTATGGAACAAAATTTAACTGTGTTTCTCTAGGGGTAACTGGTTGGGGTTTTTTATTTGTTTAGATTTTGGTGTATGTTTTTTCTTCTGTGAACAAAGTTGCAGAATTCGTATGGCTTAACTTCGAAGAGAAAGATTTCTCTTGTAACATTTCCTATTCTGTGCAGTACCAGCACAGCTGAGACAGCAGGACAGAGAAGAAAATGTGGGAGGGCTGGAACTGATTCAGCTGGCAACTGATTCAGAGGCCAGTTCCAGGGAGGCAGGAGGTCCTTCCCCAACAGGGAACTCTGCACAGAGCATCCACCTCACAGACAGACACTGCCCCTGCCTGCAAGTGGTCCCAGCTTTTACCCCTAAGTGGGACACCTGACCTTGGGTTACTCAATGCAGAACACCTGGGGCTCATTTACCCAATGGCTCTGTCTGCCAGGCCGGCTGCGCCCTGGAGGGAAGCCTAAAGGCAAACTCACCTCCCCTTTGTGAAGGGCTGTGGGAATCACCCATATGTCAACCTTAATTTGGGGTTTAGGGTTGAAACCTCAGCATTTCAGGCACAGAGAGCTGAAGAGATCCACAAGAGAGGAAGACATCCTCCCTTCTGTGTTAGTAACAGAGGATAGAAGCCCACAATGAGCCTTCCCAAACAGGGAAGCTTGAGAAGAATGGCCTTCTGCTCCAGCTGCCTGCAGCAGATTGTTATGATTAGTTGTTGCAAATACTGCTCTGCCTGACCCAGGCAGGGCAGACTTAAGAAAGTGCTCAAGCAGACGTCTTTCTGGTCCTGTAGGAAACACCAGGCTGAACTGAAAAGGGTGATCAGGCAAGGAGTGTCATGAGCTTGTTTCCTAAATAGAAGGCAGTGTGGGACAATCTGAGGAAGAGGAATTCAGCCATGATAATGCACTGCAAAGGTTTTGTCTTTTCCCAGTAATCACTGAATAACGGAAGACTCCTGCCCTTCCCACACTCTATTTGGAGATTCACAGTCCAGCCTATGGCACACATGGGGGCACTCCCATTTTCCTTTGGACATCCTGAGGGAACATGGGCAAATAAGTACCAACACTAAAGACCACTCAACTCACAGTGACTGAATCTGTTAACATGGCAGTTAGCCATCAACTTTAAAAGGAAAAAGAAAAAAAAGAAAAAGCAGAATGCCTAACATTGTCAGAGTTAAGACCATAGTGAGTAAGAGCGTGTATTGACAAAACAGCTTACAAAAGCCTACAGAGAGATGGTAGTGCTCAGGAAAAACACTCAGCCTTTGGGTCAGCTCTAGATTTTCTTCTTGCCCCATCTGGAGTAGCTAACAATCTGACAGAGGTACCTGTGAGTTTTCTCCTGACCAAAACCTCAGACTGTCATGTTCAGCTGTCACCTTTCCTTCGTGTGTTCATGGTGCTGTAGGAGACACATGGCAAAAAAATCTTGTCATTGTGGGTGTCATGAGGCTACTTTGCATTCACAGCCAACCATATCAGAGCAGAACTAACTTCCTGCTGGTCCTTTCTTTGTTAGATTTGTTCCTAGGCTGCAACTAACAATTTGTACTAATACAGAAAAAAGCATATGAAGATCTGTCCCTGAGATGCTTTTGAAAATCCTACACTACTTTACCAGAGGCCTGAAATATCCTTGAGAATCCAGCCTGTGTGTTTGTAGAGTTGTCACAGCACAACTCTGCTTTGTATGAAATTCCTGTGGATTTTAATTTACTTCACTTTACAGGCTTGTCTTTTCTGATATGGCTTCAGAGAGTCTAAGAAGTCTCATTTTCACTGCTCATTACACTTTTACTACACATGAAGCCATCTGAGTCACTTTTTTCTCATGGAAGGACAAATGAGGCTGACAGTGCCCTCTGTGTGTAAATCAGACAGAATATGAACTGCTGCAATATGGAAAAGCTTCTGATTTCTTCAATGATTGCTTGGAAGATGGAGCTCTTACAAAAATGTTTTAAAAATAATATGAATGAGCTTCTTTTAGTATTGAAAATTACTTCTGCTTTAGATGAATAACATAAACGTCTTACAGGCAAAAAAAAGACTAATGTGAAAAATAAAAAACAGATTCAGAGAAAGCACTGATGAACTGCACACATTGTACAGCTTCCCCAGAGTATCTGTCTGCCACAAAGGGCTGAAACAGAAAAGGACACGACTGGAGTTCTCCATTTCCTCTTCAACTTGATAGCAGCTCCCTGTTTGTTTTCAGAAGACTCATAATGATGCTAGAGACACCTGGGGTTTTGGTGGAACAGGATACGTCTATGGCAATAGCAGGTGAGTGTCAGCGGTTGCATGACAGAAATACATAGGTAAAGCAGAGCCTGAATAATGAGTATGGTAAAAATGTATTATAACAGCTCAACAAGAAACCCACTTGAAAGAAAGAAGGGGACTTGGCAGTATAAGTATGAGCTAATTATAGGATGGAGATTTGGCTAATATTAGTAAGAATGTACAGTGTGTAATTTCCACATAGAAGATAAGGACAGTGGGCTGTTTCTATGTCTAAGAAGCCATGTCACTTTGATCTCAAGCCTGTGGCCTCAAGTTATTCCCTAATGTGCTTCACAACACAGAGAGTGGCTTTAAAACACAACAGGTTGTGTTTTTCACCCCCTTGCATTGCTAGCTGTGAGTTTCTGAGTTCAGCAAAGGGGTAGCGACATATGAAGGCTATAGCTGACCCACAGGATGTCCATTTCTATTCTTCTCTTAACACTGGTCTGTGAGTGCAGACCTACTTTTTTACAGGCTGCCTTACAGAGCCCACAGTGCAACCACAAAACAGTGGAGGTTGGGAAAGAGTGTTGCAAAGACAGCTGGGCTGGTGCAGGAGCTGATTTTCAGTTCAGCCACAGAAATCTTGGAGCCATTTCCAGCCTTTGGTGCAGTTGCCCACCTGTAGCAGGCTGACAACAGTGTCACCTATGTCATGCCTTTGATGGCTCTTCTTTTTTTAAAAGAAAAGAAAATAACATCAGCCAAGGTAGTAAACATGAAGACGGAGCATTATTAGCCGAGGTTGTATTCAGCTGTCACCATCACAGGAACATTTATTTGTCTGGCAAAAAAAAACCAAAACAAAACAAACCAAAAAACAGGTGAGCCAGCTGAGTTTGTTTCCTATAAGATTTGGATAAGTCAACAATACTATTCTTTTATTCCCTTCATTTCTGGCCTGGTAAACTTAGAAGTTTGAGAGATCTGAGTGAATAGATGTGACCTCGGGCACTCTGCTTTTATAGTAAAGTCTGGATCACAAAATTCCCCTGTATCACGTTGGATTGTTTAGCAGAAATAGTAAGCTGTTAGCTTATGAAGAAATAGCTGACAACATCCTTCTGGACAAAATATTTTTTAAGGAGTATGAATTATATTTCTAGGGAAAAAATCCAGAACCCTGTACACTGGTGCTATGCTATTTATTCTCCAAATACCATAGCTCACACTTACTCACACACCACAAGGACAAAAATTACAACTGAAAATAATGGTACAGTAGTTATCCCTCACCCTGGTAAAACTTTAACTATTGATGGAAAGGTATGTTTTGAGAGTTGATGCTCATGCCATTGGTTGCTATCAATGGGAGAAAGTAAGAACAAGAAAAGAAGCACAAAATTACAGTTCACATTTAAGAAATTTAACAGAACTCACTTTTCCTTTCTTGCATAGAGACTGATCTTAACCATACAGCGTGAGATTAGCCATGCCATGCAGAAACAGTGTGTTCACTTTCCTTCTTCCTTGGTCATGAAGTTCTAATGTGAGGGCCTCCAAGTCCAAACCTGCAGCCACAATTTAATTGTATAAACCCTCTTCTAGCACTGAACAGCAGATGCCAGACATGTCAACTGCTGTACATACACATGGACAAGTGTCTTCACCTTTAAAATGCCAGGGGCTTTCTGTGAGCACTTCTGCAGCCAGTCTTTCCCTTGCAGCTCTGTAGCCTCCTGCCTGGACTGCTGCATCAGTCTTTTTCCCTTCTCCTTCCTATGCTGTTGCCTTTGTGCTGTTATCCTCATGGCCTTCCACCTGCAAATCTCAGTATCATAATAGGTTCTCATGGAAAGCAATTGCTAACAGCCCAGGAGTCTCCTGCTTTCTTCTCCCTGCATTTTCTACTTGTTTTATAGCTTTAGTTGACATTAGAGGAAAAACAAGAGTTAGCAAATAGAAAAGTAAATAATAATCATGTAAATACCCCATAAGCCTTACCAGCCATAAACATGCACAAATTGAATTGAACAGCATGCAACACCTTTGACAGATTAATTATGATCCTGTCAGCACTGGCAGCATCATATATAGGAACAAGAAAGAGGGAGCTTGGCTGGGTCCTAATGCCAAGCACAGAGCTAACAAAAGAAAAAGCCTGACAAGAAAAGTTATAATCATCTTCCTCATCCTCACCACTTGCTGACACTGGAAAGGACTTTTTGAGGGCCCCATTTCTTTGCTTCTTGGCAGGCCATGGGGAAGTTTCCCTCTTCCTTCTCTTTTCACTCTTTTTTCCCCTATGGTAACTTCAAGTTGGTGTGTGGACCCCACTGATAAAACTCTGTGCAGGTAAACCTGTCTCATGAGATGCAATGATGCTGTCCCCCATACAGTTGGCGAGGTCCCCTCCTCTTTCTTCAGCATCAGCTCCCTGTGGGAATGGTGGGTAGAGAGCTACAGAGGAGCAGCTACACCCCAGTAAAAAATATTGACTCTATGTGTTATTGCTTGATCTAGTTATATATAGTTATTGCTTAACTTTGCCATGTAAATCAATATCTTATTCTTGGATAGAATGCTACACAGAACTATCACTAAGCAACACTCCATTATAAGGACTCAGATTCAGTAGTTTTTATTTTTGTCAAAGTCTTAAGAATTCAGCTAAAGTTTTTCCAAACCAAGTCTCTCCCTGACAACAAAACATTATGTTCTCACTGATTATTTTGGTGGGACAAATAAGTATGACAAGTCCTGGTTCTCTGTCACCAAGAAGAACTCCCTCAGTCCTCTGGAGCAGGGACTCTGCACCAGAGGAGAGAGAATGGAGGTGAGAGGCTGCAGGGCACAGATACATAATTTGCTGTTACTGCAAACCTGCTTATCCCATCCTTTCCCACTTTTGAACCCTACTAAGAGTAGAAAAAGATATCAGTGCACATTAGCAGACTTGGTTCTTTAGAAGCTGGTGGCCATTCTGGCAGCACATCAGGACATTGAGGGGCCCTGGGGCCTGGACACGGTCCCCTGCGCCTGCTCCTCCTCTGCTGGAACCCCATCCGTCCCAGCTCCATGCAAAACACTAACCCTAATCCCTAACCCCTAACCCCAACCCTAACTCTAACCCCTGGCTCTCCACAGGGAGAAAAACATAAGTGGAGGAGCTGGAACTGTGCTGATGAGGTGGGAGAGATGTC
Source organism: Athene cunicularia (assembly GCF_003259725.1). NCBI lineage: Eukaryota > Metazoa > Chordata > Aves > Strigiformes > Strigidae > Athene > Athene cunicularia. Next base: position 7,449,130 of record NW_020799144.1, on the reverse strand, counting down.
AAGGCAGAGCCCTTGGGCACATGAGGCCCAAGCATGCATTTCCTCGAAGTCTGATGAGCTGGCAGCCCTGTTCATTACTGTCAGCAGGCTGCAGATAGGATCTGTTTTACACAGGTCTTGGAGCTGTTTTCCTCATTTATCAGCTGGAGCCATCACCCAAAGAACCTTCAGGTTTCTCTCCAGTTACTTGCATTCGCAAAACAGTCACTGTCTGTTCAGTCGCTTCATTTTTATGGATCTCAACAGTTGTGCAACTGGTTAAAAAGCAATACATTTCTGCCCTCATGTAAAAATCCTCTGCAGAATGCAAATACCTGCAGTAATTCCTCCATCACAGTACCGGTTGCAGGTCTCATCCTAACAGTGCACAGCAGACTGGCATGTTTTCCAGACATGTCTCTTTACAGTGGAAACCCCAGGAATGCCATAATATGAACATTTGGAACGCAAGAATCAAGTATTCATCAGGTCCCACAGTACTCATCCCATGGCATAGCCGCCACACCACTTATCCCAAGGACTCTGAGGGGAAGGCAGTGGGATACCTACCCACATGCTCATGATGCTGCCTGCAGGACACATGCTCATGCTGGGTCATGTAGCATAGGGTAAATACATTTAATTGAAAAATAGAGATCAAATTTTCTGGTTTCCCTTTTTCTTGCTAATGAATTGCTTGTCCTGTTGGGCATGAATCCATAGCTGGTTATACCAATCAAAGTGTGGGATGTGATAGTTCCTGCCCTTCTCTTCCTAGCATTCATAAAACTGCATCAGTGGTCAGGCGCAGCTCTGATCTGGCTGCCAGCCAGATCACTCTTCCATCATCAAGCAACTCTACTAATGTACTAGATAGAGAAGAAACACAGTGGCCCGCTGGAGACGGGTTGTGCTGCTCTGGATCCATCTCCAACAAACCCACTTTTCTTCTAAAGATTACACCTTTCTCTAGGATTACACAGGCATCACAGTCCATCACCAAATGATGTTCATAACTATCAACCATTTTGTGCAAGAGCCATATTACTGTCTACACAAGAAAGACACACACCATGAACTATAGACCCAGGCAGGGAAGCAAATAAGCATGTTCTGTCCTCAGGTGCCAGGATGCAGTTAATATTGAATTGGATGCTGTTGGGGGAGGCAGCGGGCAGAATTTGCAAAAGGGCATCAAGTACATGTTAAAGATTTAGTTACTGGCCAGTGGAGTGGATCATATATGTTATTAACCTGGGGAAGAGGTTATGCTTGTGTCTCCACAGGACACAGCCCCCGATGGTTACCAGCAAGGTGTGTGCAACCACACCTGAAGCATAAGAGGCAGCTTTCCTTGGACACTCAGGAGCCGGCTGTGGGTGCTGTGGATGCCGCTGTGCCGACAGTTTGCAGTCTTTTGAACTGCTCATTTAAGCAGAACGTCTGGGTAAGGCTTGCTACTGCAATAGGACAAAGGAGGCTATCTCTGTTCTTAATCACACTATGATTGTCAACTCTTTTAAGAGAAAATGCTAACAGTAATTGCAACTCCTTAATGGTAGTTATTAATAAGGATGAAATGCTATAAGAATGTGTGTATTCAACTTACTTTGTTTAGCAATATCAACAATTAAGAACTCAAGTGTTTAACCTTATTAGAAACTCCTTTGGTTATCCCCCTTGAGTGCTGGCCAGGCTCTGGGTGGAACCCAACAGGAGGATGAAATCAGATGTTTCTACGCAAAGAAAATTGCCAGTTATTTTGGCCTGTTGATTTGGAGGCTGGACCTGCTTGCAGTGACTTTTGATGCCTCACCTATGGATGGATGCATCGCGTAGGATTTCCAACTTACAGGGAAAGGTACTCTAAATCCTCACTGCAACCAGGGTTCCCCAGCAACTGCAAATCATTCTGAATCAATCCATAAGAGCATACAACAGTTAAAAGATGGGGTTAAGTGTTTAACAGAAGGTGATGGCTTAGATTGGCTGACAAGGATGTTCAAAGGTTGGGGGGCTGTCTGCATGGTTGATATATCTGGACAAAACTGTAGGGGTAGTTTTCCTGATCATAGTAACTGTGCTTTTGATGTTGCCATGTCTCATCAGTCTCCTGCAAAGGACCCTGCAGAAGACTGCCAATGCAATATTCTTAGCACAAAGACAAAAAGGGGGAATTGTTGGGGGAGGCAGTGGGCCTGCTGAATGACTGACAGAGAGAGAACAGTTTGACCTTAACCAGCTTGTTGTGTACCCCTGAGCAGCTGGAAAAGTCTTCGAGGAGTGCTGTGTCAGCCTGAGAAAGGAACTGAAGATAAGGAGAAAGAAGAAAAATACTGTGCTTGTCAGATACCTGAACAGTGAGGGATTTTAAGTAGCCAATAAAGTAACAGACAAACAGCCATGTAACAAATGAGAATTGTGTATGGATAAAAGGATAAAGTATATGAGAGATGGGAGGAGCAATGAAGATGGCTATTCTGATGAAAAATGTTGTGTCCGTCTCTACCGCAACAGGATGCTACATACCTTTCCACTCCACCCCTACAATCCTGCGAAAAAAAAAAATGTTTTGGCAGAAAAGTAAGTTAAACAGAAGGGAAAACTGCAAAGGCATAGGGCTGATGGTGAAATAGGTATGAAATTAAGCAACCTTGCTCCCCATACCCAAGTTCTTTAATCTGCTTTAGTTCTTGCAGTGTTACATGATAGTGTTTGAAAATGTACTTCAAATATGTACATTCTCCTGTAAAACGTTTTCTAGTATCTGTAGGATTCAAAGGATGTTTCATATTTTAAGGGGGCTCCATAAACAAACAAAATTTCTGTGATCATATTTTGCACACAAGTACATACATTGTGGTTTCCAATAGCTTGAGATCATCAGCCTTTTTTAATAATGTATGATAGAGATGGTCAGTTCCTACAAGCTTTGTGAAACCAGTACAGGAGAGAAAAATGCTGTTGGTCTCTCAGTCAGAAGAAATGTTAGTGCCAAGTTCAACTCTTACAGTACACCAGAAACATGTTGTGCACACCCTAATCCTGGGATCAGAACTCACTCCTCACTAGACATCAGGTAATTCAAAGACAAGATAACAGTATAAGAAATAAAGTTCTCTTAGGTCTATATCTCACAGTAACAGAAGACAGTTTGCAATCAGAGAAAAAAATGAGAATGAAAAAAAATTATTCTTGAAACAACAGAATTTTGGGACATAATTTTTGTTTTGATCATTATAGCAAGTTGTTAAGAGAAATGTGTTTGTTGTTGGGCACTACAATCACAGTTGTGTCTTTTCTAACAGTTACAAATTTCATTGATGCTTACACTGAATCAAAGAAAAATGAGGACTAGTATCATATTTTAAAACAGCATTGTAGTTATATATGAAAAGCCAGTGTTCTGATAGGGTTGATAAATGAACTGTGGCAGTGTCTTTTCCAGATTCATTCCTAGCACAATGTCACCTTTAACACTTCATTTTCCTGACATGCAAGCCATAAAACTTTAGCTTATCGAAAAAGAAGAAATTGAGTAATCAGAAAATGAGAAGGAACTGAATACTGGCTGTGAGCAGGAAATAGTAATATTGCTAGAGTAAGACCTTCAAGTTCTTTAGAAATTCCTCTTAGGTATATATTTCATATTTTTATCCACATTGTAAAAATACTAAATCAGACTCTGCAATTAATCTTATACTGTCCAAATATCTCAGTCTAACAGAGTATTTCCATATATCTGTATCTCTATAACTATAAATATCTCACAATATTGAAGCACTTTGCTAAAAAGGAGGAGGCTGATTAATTGAAATAGACTTTGCTTTTCCAGTCCAGGTTTAAAGGTATTTTCTGAGGAGTTGATTATAGTGATTAGCTGACTTAATGGACAAGCTGTTTTTTCATGATTAATCTATTCTTTTCTGGCTCCATTTTGAAGTTGCTAAAGAAGGTTCGGAACTCTTCTGAATAGCAATGAATGCGGAAATCACACTTAGAAAGTGGTACAACAATTTACATTATGAAAGTTGTGACATTGCCTCTTGTCCAACAAATACTTCACCAGTAAAACTTTTTTCTGGAGCTAGAAAAAAATTAGTAAGAGGGCCCGATTGCATCAGATGTTTTATACCTGCCTGCAGAAGATAAGGCTCAGGGGAGATCTTATTAGCAGCCCTCTAGTACTTAAAGGGGCTACAGGAAAGATGGGGAGGGACTCTTGATCAGGGAGTGTAGGGATAGGGTGAGGGGGAACAGTTTTAAACTGAAAGAGGATAGATTCAGATTAGATGTAAGGAAGAAATTCTTCACTGTGAGGGTGGTGAGACACTGGCACAGGTTGCCCAGAGAGGTTGTGGCTGCCCCCTCCCTGGCAGTGTTCAGGGCCAGGCTGGACGGGACTCTGAGCAACCTGGGCTAGTGGAAGGTGTCCCTGCCTGTGGCAGGGGGGTTGGGACCAGATGGTCTTTAAGGTCTCTTCCAAACCAAACCATTCTGTGATTCTGTGATTCTTTGAAGGTACTTAAGAAAATTAGGTTATCACTGATTTTAACTGAGACAAGACCATATATAATAACTCAGGTCTCTCAGAGGAGAAAAAAAAACCAGGTTACTTTCCTACAAACTTTTGCTGTAAAAGCAGTGCATATTTAGGAAACGCTGTTCAGATGTGCAGAACGGAAGTCCAGCAGCTTGACTGGATTCTTTCTGAAGCTACACTCACCGATAGGATTTCAATACCTACTAAATAAAAGCAGTATAAGCTCTAGTTCTCTCCCTGTTCACGGAAAAGTTCAGAAAAACCCGAGGAGTTCTAGCCTATGCTCCCACTTGAGCCACACAGTGCCAAAAGCTCCTCCATCCCAGGATCACAAAGCGAGGAGGCCATCTATCTGATCACCAGCAGCACATTTCCTGGGCACCAGGACCTGTGTTTGTCCTGGCGAATGCCTCTGTCACTCACCTGTGAACATCTTCACAAAGTCGGCACTCGACATGCTCATAACCACATCAGCCGCCACAGAAGGCTTCCCGAAACCAGCGCTCCCACCCTTGGTTTTCAGGTCAATATACCAAGTGCCTCCTTCGTCACAGCTAACCCTGTGCTAACCCTGGGCTGTAGTGTTGGGATTCTAGAGGACTTTCTGCGAGAGAATGGACAGGTGAGCAATCCTGTGTGAGAACAAGACTGATAAGAGCCTCAGCCTGATCAAGAATTCGATAAGGATGTGACGCTGAAGGAGGGGGGAGAAACTCGATGAGACAAACAACCTCAGGAAGGGGCTGAGACAGACGAGGAAGTTCCACAAGGCAAGAAACCTGGCAAGGCTGATGGGGCACTTTTTATCCAGTCATAAGAAGGTTTAAAGATCGGGCTAAGTTAATTGTCCAATCTTGAGGACTTGTACTGCATGTTACTCACGTGTGCGGGAGAACATTATAAAAGGGCTTTCTTAGTTGTAATAAACGGGCATTGCTTGATCACATTGGTCGTGTGCGTGCTCAGCTCTCCCACACCATAGGGCTGGCTCGCTGGCAAAGCCTGCCCGCATAGGCCAGCAGTGGCAGCACCCTCCTGCGCTTGCTGAAGCTGGTCCTTGAGAAGGAGCATCACACAGGACGGAACAAAGGGTGTCTGTTTCAGGATCAGCTTGGAAAGGTGGGTGTTTTTCTTGGAAAACATCAAGCGCCTTTTGCTAGTGAGTGTGTGAAGCTTTTACAAGTGATGGTCTTACCAGATAATTCAAACTGAAAGACACCCTGAGTAGTTCTCACATACTCTTCACTCATGGCTCCCTGAATAACTCTGAATGTTTCTGCAACAGGACTCAATGACTTGGCTGGAGCAGATTCTGGTCCTTCATGCTGAGAGCTGCTTAATTTCTTCTCCTCTTTGAATGCTTGGGAAGCACCTAAGAAAACAATTTTTCTGCAAGGGCTTCTAAGTTGTAAAGCAATTCACTGCTTTAATCAGCATTTTGTTACACTGCAGTGAATATGTACATCTAGCAATGAAATACCACACTTGCAATTTACAAGGCTGATCAGGTTGAACAGCCTCTAAAAATGTTGTAGGAAGTCTCTTAGGTGCCTTAAGTACCAAAAATTAGTTAGGACTCTTCTGTGAGTCCCTACTAAATAACCAGCGTTGTGAGGCCCAGGGAACTAACACCATCCGTTCCTGGCAGAACAGTCCTGGTGTGATTGCTCGAATGGTATTTTCAAAGGAAGGGCACTCTGCTCAACCTTTGTCTCCTCTACTCTTCTTTCTGGTGTTCCCATGAAACGTGTTCAACATTCTTAGTTGTCCTCCAACTTGATATACAATAATTCTGAAAAAGCAAAACTGATGCTTTTCTAAAAAAATATTTCTGTGTATCATCTAAGAGATTGCAAATTGTACAAGTTCATCTAGGAGGGAACAGAAATTGGGTTTTGTATTAATTTTATAAAACATATGACATGCCTGCAAAATGTCCTGTTTGCTACTTAATTTATTTTTCAAAAAAAAATTACCCATGACCTTCAGTATAAAAACGGATTCTTCAAACTAAGGCACTATTTGTAAACCATGAAAGTTTCAAAGTCCTGCAAGAGGTAACATTCTTTCTCTAGATTTAAGTACAGAGGCTCCAAAGCCACTTCCATAAATCTAACCCTCTGAATGAGAAAAGGGGTTTTATCAAATAGCTTGAATGGAGTCTATGTTCTTGGGAGAAAAAAACAAAAACAAACAACTTGAAATGCAGAGGGCATTCATTATGACCAGAAATGATCAACTTGTATACACAGTGCTTCTTCTACCACATGATCACTGCTACCATCAAAACTAGAAGCCTTTTAAAGTTGCAGTAAAAAACATTTGAAGATGAGAAACTGTGTCATCAGCCAGCATGTAGTAATATACACATTGTTCCAGGCAAGAAAAAAACTAGTTTTGGGTTGGGGAATTTAAATCAATTTAATATGTTATCAATTAATGTAAATATGTAATAATTTTTATTAAGAAATTAAAACAAATGAAAACATAGAAAAACACACCTCAACTCCTCTCTGCACACCTCTCCTCCACCCTACTTATTACTTATTATTAATAAATTCTTAAAGTTTGAGCCAAATTCAGGAATTGTTTCTAGTAGCAGTGTGCCCAGAAATGTTCTTAGCCTTTTTTTGTTAGGTATACAAATATTATTTAATATTCCAACGACATAGTAAGTGTTTAAGTTGAATATTTTAAATATAATGATTCTTCTGCTAAAAAATTATCTTCTTAATATGTTGAAATCACAGCACCGTTCATTGGGGTGTACATTATTTGGCAGTGAACAGATGGAAGAAACAATACTATATAGGCCATGGGACAGGAATGGCAGTGATACATGCTCCTGGCATGCTGGGTGATCTTAAACAAGTGGTTTTCCTCAGCTTGCCTCACCTTCCACTAGAAAAATCAGATGTTCCTGTAGCCTTGTAGGCCATACCAATGTTTTCCCAGTAATCATTGGCTCCATTGTGGAAGTCTGGTATGATCCAGGCCTTCCTTGCTAAAAACTTTGCCACTGACGAAGTCATAAAGGACTGATAAGAGGTGAGCATCCTGCCCCAGAAGCTGAGTGATTCCTCAAGAAGCATGAAGTCAACAAAACTCTCTGGAAACTGGGGAAGAAGGTGGCAGGGGGAGATCATGACCCACCAAGTCAATTCAAGAGTGAAAAACTTGCCCCCCCGCCCCCTCGCCTCCAAGGAGCATGCATGCTAATTTACATACATGCATGCATGCATGCTAAGTGAGGCCTAATTTAAATAGAACTAACCAACAGCAGGTGGAATGGTAATTACGGACCAATGGGTGTTAACTTTTAATAATAGTAGGCTTTTACTAATCATGTAACAGGATAAATATGCTGTCGCTCCTTTGTGTAGCCTGCTAGCTTTGTGGAATTACCACCTAGCACCCTTCCAGCCTTCCAGCTTCTGTAGCGCCTGTTCACATGTCCTCCGCTCCCCACGCTAAAAAAGTTCCCGGGGGGTAAACTGCCCCTCCCGCTATAAAAAAGCCCCATCGCTCCATTTCCCCTATCAAATACTGAGAGAATAAATCCCCTTGAGGGGAAGAAGGCTGAACGTGATGCCTGGGGGCTTTCCCTGCAGGTACTTCTGTGCCTGGCTGAAGACAGCAGCTCCCTGCACAGGCACCATGGCTCACTGACAGGGAGCTCATCGCAGGCACGAGGATTATGATCCTGGCACAGAGCTGTCACAGTCAAGCCCTGCGTCCCTCCTTGCTTGAGCTGAGTGGCTGGAGAGAGGCCGACAGAGCGTCCTGCCTGAAGATCTTCTCAGCAAAGCGGGTTTGCTTGCATCTGTGCAGGGTGCCAACCCTGGGAAAGCAAGCGCCACGAAGGATGTTCCAGCTGGAAAGGGTTCAGACAGCCCTTGGCCCCTTCGGCTCCATCACACGTCGTTCCTACAGGAGCCTGCAGCTCTGTGACAACGGCAACTGCACTGACAGTAGAACAACCACCGTCATTACATCAACACACAAGGACCAGCGAATCTGCTTGAGTGGCTTAATTGCATTTCTGTTGAAGTCAGTAAAACCGTCCGTCTCAATTCTTACAGTGGGTTCAGCCCCACTGAGCAATTTACCCCTCTGGCATCAATCAGCTCACTGGGCAACCCGAACCCCTCTCAGGGTGTTGTGCAGGATCTCTGCGTGAAAGCTGAAGCGGGGAACGACGGGCCAAGGGCGGGAGCTGACGGAAGATCTGCCACCCGCAGGGGCAGCACCTCGAGGGCAGGAGGAAGCCAGAGCCTCCATCAGGCCACAGAGGGAGGGGGAGATGATGCGGGAAG
>NW_020799144.1:7420423-7440242 GCF_003259725.1 Athene cunicularia | reverse complement strand
CGCCGCGGGAGGCGGTCCCTGGGTACAGGCGGGGCTGGGGGGCAGCGCGCCCGGCTCCGTGAGGGTTGCTGCGAGTAGAGCAGGAGGCCTGGTCGCGGATGTAGGCCATCCTGAGAGCAGATCGGGGCCTACACGGGATGAAAAAAGCAGAGTCGAGTACTCTCCAGCATCCCTGGGTTCCCTGCTGGATGTGCAAAACGTTGCGTCAAGCTGAACTCTGTTCCCAGTCCTGCTTGAAACACTGGAGCTTTGCCTCCATCTCACCTTCTGCCTCCCCAGTTGATCACAATGCCTGTGGCAGGATCATCTGTGTTCTGCTCACCCAACCATACCCGTCCCCTCCTTCACCTCCTCCCGTCGTCCCTCTCTTACTTCACGGTACCTGAGGTCGGCCCTCGCCTCCACATCCTGCACCAACGCATCTGCATGTAACTTCCCGCATCATCTCCCCCTCCCTCTGTGGCCTGATGGAGGCTCTGGCTTCCTCCTGCCCTCGAGGTGCTGCCCCTGCGGGTGGCAGATCTTCCGTCAGCTCCCGCCCTTGGCCCGTCGTTCCCCGCTTCAGCTTTCACGCAGAGATCCTGCACAACACCCTGAGAGGGGTTCGGGTTGCCCAGTGAGCTGATTGATGCCAGAGGGGTAAATTGCTCAGTGGGGCTGAACCCACTGTAAGAATTGAGACGGACGGTTTTACTGACTTCAACAGAAATGCAATTAAGCCACTCAAGCAGATTCGCTGGTCCTTGTGTGTTGATGTAATGACGGTGGTTGTTCTACTGTCCCACCAGCCGTGGGATCACCTGCCTGTGCTTGAGCAAGGTGTGGTGATACCAGTCTGGGTTGAGGAGTTTCCCCATAGCAGAGAGGTTTGAAACAAGTCCAGGACATAAGGGGGTAGGTGGGGGCAGGCAGAGGCAGTGCAAATCTTAGTGAAGATCATTAGTCAATGTTCTTGAGTGGAGTGTTTTGCAATGAAAGCTGTTACTGGAGATCTTTAAATTGGGTAGCGTATTTGTAATTTTATGTGTATTAAACAAATTTCTTTCGCTTACTCCAAGCCCATACTTTCTTACCTGGCAATGACTTTTTTTGTAGTATAGGATCCTAATTTAGAGACACTCTGCTTTTCTTCAGAGCCAGCACTGCCAACAGCTGGGAAGAAAATGTTGGTATTATTTGTTTCTGTATGTTATAAACAGGAGTATTCATTAAATTTCTAACGTATGTGTAAGCAAGCTGTAAAAGGTGTCCCTAACGTGACTTGCAGGTTTCTGTATTAGTAGTCTTGGTGAGAAAAGAACCTATCTTAATTTTTTCAAGATCCCTGAGACTTTAGGGCACAGTGGTGAATTTGACATTTTCTGTCTTATTACCAGAATTCAACTGCAATGGAAGCAATAAAGATTTAACCTTCACAATACAGGTCATAAGCAATTTTAGTCAAGCACATGCTTTAAAATCTTGTAAACTACTGGACTGCTAAGTGAGTTAAGAAGTAAATCCAGAGTCTTGCAAGCTTCTCAGCTTGCTTATCAGAGCAAAATGTTCTAAATTCTGGTAAGTTATTTTGGGGACAGTGAATAAACATTTCAGGAGGTCGGTGCATCTGGCTTTGTGGTTGCTGTCCATAGAGGATAAATGAAACTTCTTGAGTGAGACACAGAAAGTCAAGAAAGAAGCAAGAATGATTTGAAAAAAAAAAAAAGACATAAAAGGAGTGTGAGAGATAATATTGTCAGCTCAGTGTTTCAGAGATGAAGTGAAAATTAATTTTTCTTGTTGGTAGGGGTTTGCTAATTTTGGTGAGCACTACTTTTGTGGGCTGTAGGGACAGAATTTGAGATTGTGGGGCCAGAATTGAAGGAAGGAGAGTCCAGAGAACGAATGTAGTCAGTGGTGGTTGTACGCCTAGAAAGAATAAGGAGGTTTATATAGGTGGGTGGTGCAGTTGTGCTGAGAAAAAAAAGAAGACTTGAGGGTGATGGCCAGTGTAGAAGAGGTTGGAGGGGAAAACTAGAGAGAGTGTAACCAGAGTGAATACAGTATGTTTCCTGACATTTTGAATAGAATAATAATTTGGGGAAAGGAATTGAATCTGCGGCTGGAACTCTTCCAGATTGTATCACTGGATAGTTCAGGTTGGAAGGACCCTTGAGAGGTCTCCAGGCCAGGTCAGTTAGGAGATCAGACAGGGTTGTTCAGGGTGCTGTCTATTTGGATTTTGAAAACCTCCAAGGCTGCAGACAGCTGTTTCCTGCTCTGTTTCTGACTGTTGTCTTGGGGAGGACAGTCTGAACCTCTCCAGTCTGAACCTTTTTATTTTCAGTTTTGAAAGTTTGAAAGCCTACAGTCTCTCATCCTGCTGTGCTGCAGCACAGCATGTATGCTTGGCTCCATCCAATCTATAACTGCATAGGTATTGTGGTGGTTTGCTGCTAGGTCACCACCAAGCTCTTCTCCAGGCTGAAGTGGTCCTCTCACACAGGTACTGAGCCTTTAGCCATCTCTGTCTCTCTTCGTGGAACTTGCTCCCATTTGTCAACACATACCTTCTCTTGAGGGACCCAGAACTCATCACAGGATGTTAACTGTGGTATCATGAGTGACAGAGGGGCATAACCCCTTCCTTCGATCAGGTGGTTATGGTGTTCTTGTAGCCCAGGATGCAGCTGGCCTCTGTTGCCAGGCACACTGCTGGCTTATGCACAGCTTGCTCTTTGCTAAGTCCCTCAAGGCCTTTTCAGGAGAGCGCTCTCTGGCCATTCAGCCCCCAGCCTGTGTTGTTGCAGAGACTTGTTCTTCCCAGGTGCAGGACTGTGTATCTGTCCTTGTAGAATCTCATGTTGTTCCTGTTCATCTAGCCTGTTGGGGACTCTCTTTATAGCAGCCCAGTCCTCAAACTTGTGAGCAGTTGTTGTCCAACCTCAGGTCATTTTGTCATCTTCTTCAGGTTCCTGGTAAAGTTGTTGAACAGGACTGGTCCAGGAGCAGAAGTGGTACCCCAGTTGTTACCAGTCTCTGGACGGAGTATGACTCATTAACCACCACCCTCTGAGCCTGATCAACCAACTAGTTTTTTACCCTTCAAGCTGTGCACCCATCCAGACCATATCTTAAATTGGATGCAAAAATAACTGTGAGATGGCATTGAAAATCTTGCTTTCACCCACCACATTGAGCAGAGGACCTGCTTTCATACCAGTGTAGCAAGCAGAAGCCCCCGTGCCCTTAATGTCCTTCACAAGCCTCAGCTGCAGGTGAACTTTGGTTTTCCTGACACCATTCCCCAAGCCCAGATGATATTTCTAATTCCTTATTTGTGGCCCGTCCTTGCTCCTGATCCCCATATGACACCTCTCTACATGGGAGCTGAGTCATGAGTTCCCTATGTAGACATGCTGGTCTCCTGGTACATCTACTTCTTGAATAGACCACTCTTGCCCCTGGAGAGGCTTAAAGCCCTGCCAACTTTCCTCAGCTTCTTTCTCCTGAAGGGCTGCCTCCTGATGGACCCATTTACATCTTCCATGTCTAAGGTAGAGTTCATTGACCTCATATTGGTTGGGTAGAAAGTCAGATTCTGGCTGTATTTGACTGAGTTTTACAGTCTGTGTATTCCACAGATGGACTTCCCTCACTGTGTGTGTGACTCTTGGCAGCAGTTTTTTGTGATTTGCTGGGCTGTTTTGAGATTATTCTTCTTGTGCCCCTCTAGGATCTAGTTTTGCAGAGGAAGGCTGTTTGAAATGGTGCCTGCAGGGCTTCACTGACTCCCTGGGTCCCTGCAGATGCCACTGTAGGGGAAGAGCCCTCCCTGCCCCATCCCAGTTTTCACCTACTGAAAGTAAGCAACCTCCTAGAGAGTGTTTTGGAGAGGGATGCTTTTAGACTGGAGGGAAAGCAAGACTTGGAGAAACAGTAGTAAGTCAAGTCTGGCTCAGACTGACAGGAAAATTAATGCAAGTTTGGGGGCTGGTGTGTAACATTTGTGATGTGAGGGAAAAGTGAAGTTGCTGTAGCACATGGTTCACGTGCATTCTCTAACTGGGGTTGAAAACTTTGTCCTCATGGTGTTTTCCACAGAGTTATGGAAAGCAACACAAGCTTTATGCATTACACTGAAGTCCACATTCCTTCATGTGGAAAACCTGTGATTTAAGAGGCTTTATTGTCAAATATGCTGTAAACTGGACTTGATATTTTCCTTTTCAGAAAGTCAGTGACTTTTTTGTGTAAGCCAGACATCTTTCTGACACTCTAAAACTTGATAGTTTCTCCAGAGGTTTCAATTGGACTCATTTTTGGTGGGGGGGACCTATTGAATTAAATGTAGTTACTGGGAAACTGTTGAGTTTAGCATAAAACACTTAAGAGAAATAATTGCCATTTCTGAAAATCAGGTTTTGGGCAGTTGCATGTGACACCCTGCGTTGTCATTATGGTTATGGACTTGAACTTTATATCATGTTGAGGCAGCAGGTTTTTTGTGTTTACAGGGCTGTGACTAGTAAATTACAAGGTGTAGGTGTGTTATCTCATTAGAAACTGGCATTTGTTTTTACATTTTGTCCTTTTCCATTGTTGGAGAAGGTGGCAGCTTTGTTGTAAATAGTGTGTTGGATCACTTTACAAAAATGGAGAAATGTAATTTGGTGACCTAAGCTCTATGCTTTGTAGTGTTTGCAGGCTTGGAGAGTGGTCTTACCTTTGATGATACTGTACTTTGCTGTAGCTGTAGCCATTTCTTTGGTAATTAGGGCCTGCTTTCTTAGTAAAATGGTGAAGGTACTTGTCTGGTTGAAAGGCTGCGCTAATTACTTTTGCCCTTAAAAGAGTGCTAAAGATCAGTGGTTTACATGTTTTGCATTGTTCTCCATCTTCTTTACCCTCCCTTTCCCCCTTCACCTTTAGGAAACTAGCAGGATGCACTCTCTTCATCACGGGTGCAAGCCGGGGCATTGGCAAAGCCATTGCTTTGAAAGCTGCCAAGGATGGTGCAAACATTGTGATAGCTGCCAAGACAGCTGAGCCTCATCGTACTCTTCCAGGGACTATCTACACTGCTGCAGCAGAGAGTAAGTTTTAATAAGTAAGGGTGGGCTTCAGATGCTAGGCTGGGTGTATGCCCTAGCTTAATTGTCATACCTGAGTGGAAAACTGCATAGGCTCTCTTAGCTCCAATTCACATTTAGTAAAGTAAGCTTAGTGCTTCTTTTGCCTCCCAGGAATGCTGGTAGGTATCAAAATACTACTGTAATGAAGTTGTATGTGTGTACAGATGTGGAAATGCTATGTTAATTTGGGATGTATGTGTGTACCATACACATTCTCAGTGTTAGGATTTGATTTTGGCTTCCCTGTTCTTTATGCAACATGTAGAAAGGTCACCATTTGAGAGTGCAGTTCTCAATGCCTTCTTGAAGCATGTCACTGAATGAGAGATTCTCAGTAGGTTCATGCTGTTGGTTCCAAGACTAAATTTCTAAATGTTTAATTTTTTAATTGTGCAGTTGAAGCAGCTGGAGGAAAGGCTTTGCCATGCGTCGTTAATGTGAGGGAAGAACAGCAAGTTATTGATGCTGTGGAGAAAGCTGTGAAGACTTTTGGAGGTATGCTAAAGTGTTGGGTAGAGGTTAACAGATTGTTAAAACCAGAAAAGAACAGCCTTTCTATTGTTTTGTGTCTTTAAATGCTAATATGAAACGGCTTATTTTAAAACCAGGGATTGATATTTTGGTGAACAATGCAAGCGCCATCTCTTTGACTGGCACTTTGGAAACAGAAATGAAGAAGGTCAATCTTATGATGGAAGTCAATGTACGAGGAACCTACATTACGTAAGTGCTGAGAGAAGGGAGCAAAGTAATTGTAGCAAAATGTAACATTGTAACAAAATGTTATCTCAGTTTTTCTGAGAAGTTGTGTAGCTGTCTTGCTGCCCTAGAGTTGGAGTGCAAGTATTCTACATGTGCTTCCAGGAAATTGTTAAGTTATTGGACAACTGATTTGAAATTAATATTTGCAGGGGTTAATTGTAAGTTAGAGTAAACAGGAACCTTATTACTGTAGTCATTAAACATTCACAAGCCCTTCCATGCAGATAGGAAGCAGAAACCAGTTTATTTCAGACAGAGTTCCAGCTTGGCTTTGCTAAATGCTGTCCTTTCATTTCAGGCAAAATGACTAACTCTTGCATGCATCAAGTACATCTTTTTTGTCAGCTTCCTTCTCATAAGCTTCTTTCTCACCTTTAGAGACATTATATAACATAACACAATTGAAAGAGAAATGTAAAGATGTACCTTAACAATCTAAACTGTTCACCTACTTTCAGTGCATCAGTTCTATATAAATTAACATAATAAGACTTGATTTCAGAATTTCTGTGGTCCTTATTTTGTTCATTTTTTGGAAATGGATTCAGCAGGTGGAATCAGATGTACAGGATGTCATTTAAAGTGCTCTGTTTTAAAAGAAAAACTTCTATTTTGATGGGGTTGTGTTTAAAACAACAACAAAAAAGCCCTTAGGGTGATGCAGATTCTCTAATTCAGTTACTGCTTGATGTGATCAGGAACTTTTGTATCAAAGCTTTATCTAGAATAGTGTCAGTCCTTCTCCTTTGTGCAGGTGAAACTAGTTATCAGATATTATGATTATATTCCTTAATGTTCTTTTGCTAAGAATCAGTGAAGGGATTTTCCATTAAAATAGTGTAAAAACACACATGAATAGCAGCTTTCTGAATTAGAGACATGTGCACAGCATGGAGATAGCATGGAGAGAAGAGGGTGAAAGAAAGAAAGACTGCTTGTGGAGTGGGATTTCTGTGCTTCCACACTGTGATGTCTGCTTTTGAAAGGCTGTAAGTGTAAGTGGTTTTGCACTTAGAAAGGAGAGTTGGTTTTGGAGCTTAGCATTCCAGAAAACACTCTGTGGATATCTCTTGTTAAATTTCTGACTTCCACTATTGCCAGCGGCAAGCTTTGTTTCCCCCTCACAACGCAACAGCAACAATCACCTTTTTGATGGTACGTCTAGGTATTCCAAATTAATGGATAATTTTTAGTCATCTTTCCTTTGGGTGCTACTCTGCTTTAAAAAGATTAAAAAGCAGATTCTGTGAATGGAAGATCATTTGAAAGATTAGGGCCTCTCAAGGGAAGTTACAAATGGTCTTTGTCATTGCTATTATAACTGTCAATTGGGAAGACCTAGTCAAGCATTTCAGCCTTTTCTTCCCCTTGCTTTATATGTTGCTTCTGTTTGTAATTTGTAGAGATCTGTTTTCAATTTAATATTCAGAAAGTTACAAAAGCTAGAAAAAAAAATGGTGTGGACTTTTTGTCTGTGGAGGTGGTAGGGAGGATGTCCCATTTTATGGAGTATACCCCTTGACGTATTCTTGGGTCCTGTGTATTAAGAAATGGAGACATTTGATAGTGAAGCTCGCAACTGCCACTGGAAAGAGTTGAGACCCAAGGACATTTAAGCAGGTGATAAATTACTACTTTGATGATTTTGCAATTGGAAGCGTCCCTTCTGTGGCTAACAGTATGCATAGGTCCTGTTGAAATGTGTGAATAAGTAGGTTGGTGGTATAGTCCACTGTGGTACTGTTCCATGTGAAGCTTGTTTAAAAATTATCCAGTGGAGATTAAATGTAAACTGTATCCTAGTGCTAGAAGTGAAGTCAGATGGTGGTTTCTATGAAGTAAAAGTAATGATTTACAAATATGTGTGAATTCTAAGTTGAATGAAGTAGTGACTCATCCAGTCAGCAGTGAATAGGTTTTCAGTTTTGCTTGGAATATTTGTAATAGTCTTTCACTCAACAGTATTATTTCTTTAACATGGTTTTAAAGAAGAAATAGATATGAGATCAGAAGAGAAAATATTTACACTAAATGATGCTCTCTGCACTGTTAATTTCACTTGTTGCCTCACAGTGTTTTGTTGCCCTACTAGAACTATTACAAGGATATTATGGCTTCTGAGCATCTGAAAAGTCAGCTTTGGAAGATGCTGCTGCACTATTTGGAGAATGTGTTTCAGTTAGCTAGAATGAATACTAGGCCTGAGATAAATGAGCTAGGACAGATTTTAGTTTCTTTTGTTCTTTATATCAATTAAATAATTGATACAAGGCCAGGGTCCCAGCTTAGTGTTATCGACTTTCATGAAAATGAAAATACTGGTCTGCTAGTATGGCTTTTATGGTAATTATAGGTCTTCCATAGAATAAGAGGTGACTGATTTGTCTGAATCTGTCTTTCAGGTCTAAAACATGCCTTCCCCACTTGAGGAAGAGTAGGAACCCCCATATCCTGAACCTCAGCCCACCTGTGAATCTGAATCCTATGTGGTTCAAAAATCACTGTGGTGAGTAGCATTGAGACTCTTTGTTGTTATTTTTTGAGAACCATGTAAGTATGTGGTGAAATATGCCAGAGTGCCAGCCCAGAATGCCAGATATTGTATCTTTAGCACTATATACAAACTGGCACTAATGGTTCCCCAGAGTGTTTTGTACCTAACCTAAAAGAAATTGTTTTGTGGGAAAACGTAGAGCAGGTTTCATAGCCTAATACATCCTTTATGTTTACAAGAATGTTTTCAAGGTAAGAGTCTGTGCTGTTTCATGGAAATCATTAAGACTACAAAGTATTTTCTGTTCAAAATGGAGATTGAAACCCAAATTCTATTTTCTTACCAGTTCAGCTTCACATTTGATTTAAAAGAGCTAAAGTTCAATGTTGTCTTTCAAAATGGAAATGAATTTTGAGGTGGGAAAGGGACCCCATTTTGTCTTGAGGTTAACGTTGCTCATTTTAAAACTGTAAAAAAACCTGTCAATATTGGACTGTTGTCATGTTAAACTCCTCCAGCAAGTCCCAGTTCTTTCCCCAAAAGTTTCCCTTCTTGAAATAGGTAGATGACCCTTCTCAGAATAGGTAGAGGATTTAGAATTTCCTTTTCTATTTTTTTTGTTCCCTTTTTTGTTTTCTGTAGAATACTAGTTTAGTCACTGTTTCTGCAGAATACTAGTTTGGTTGCGTTATATACCTTAGGTCTCTTGAAAAAACTGAGCATTCTTGTGATGCTGTGTATAAAAAGCACAACAAAACCACCATATAGCTAGGCTTCAGTCATTGTTTTTGTCAAAACATGTAGCTCTCATTTTATTGTAATGTACAGATGGAAAACTACAGTTTGTATCTGCTGGGGCTGTTGGGGAGAAGGGGGAGATTTTGACTCTAGGAAGATACCAGTTTCTCCCCCAAAATCTTTCCTTATGAACAAATAATTTGGTTTTACTTTCCTTCATAATTAAAGTTCTGTTGATAGAGTGTAAATTTTTATCTTTTTTCCTACTTCTTGTCTTAGCTTATACCATTTCTAAATATGGGATGTCCATGTGTGTCTTGGGAATGGCAGAAGAATTTAGAGGAGAAGTTGCTGTCAATGCTTTGTGGCCTAAAACAGGTGATTTTTTTTTTTTAATGGTACTGAAATAATTAATTTCTGTATACTTTCTTCTACAGCCTGTTTTATTTGACTTTGAATATATTTTAGACTTCTGGAATTGATTCAAGAGACCAAGCATTCATCCCTCACGGTGATAGTTTTCATTCCTAGATCCCACTAGACTTTTGCCACTGTTATCCAAACTCATCTTCAGCTAGTTTTGCAACCCACTCAACCCTTTCAGGTGGCTGAAGCATCTGTGTAGTCTTTGGCTTGTCTGTGCTTTTTCTCATGCACCCAGAGTTTTGGTTTGGACAGAATCACAAAAGTATTAGCATACTTTCATTAGTAGGTATTAAATGACTGTGCATGTAGTACTATTTAGAATTCCTTGCTAAATTGCCAGAGTGTAGATGGAGCTGACAAGATATATATATCTGTAAATGCAGAAATAATTAAAAAAAAAACCTTTTTCATAGAAGTTGTGGCACAGCAGGCCGACAAATGATTATTCACAGAACCATCTGCTTGCAAGTTATAGGAAATTAAATAGCTCTGTGGAAGAAAAACAACTCAATGCTCCCACATGGTATTAACTTCAGTTTGTTGTCTGTGGGTCAATAAGGATGAAGGCTGCTGTTGGATGTCTTGGTCAGCTGTTCGCCAAAGAGGCCTGTCTATTCACCCCAAATACATCTATGTGCAGAAATGATACTGATGTTAAAATCATTAAAGACAGTGGGTAATGCCTTTTAATGGTGTGAGCTCATTCATTGTGTTATGAAACATTACAACAGAAGAGTTTATTCCTTTAAGTGGAGGGAGGGAAGAAGGAAGAGAAAATAAAAATATGAACCAAGATCCTCTTCTGGGACTAGTGGTGCAGTGTATGAAGGGTTTGTACTCACTTTCCAACAATTTCCTGTTAGGAGTTGCAGTCCCCTTTTAAGTTCTAGTGTGAACTAGGACTTTCTGATTTTCTTTCTCTAAAGTGAGGAATATAAGCAAAACTTAATTATTTCAGACAAAATCAACTGAGTTTCTTCATACCTCCAGGTGATACTCAGTTGTTGGGTTAGTATGTCTGACAGACCTGGTCCTTTATCATTGGTCTGGATGCTTGCATTGTAAATTCTCACAGTATCACAGAGTCACAGATTCACCTAGGTTGGAAAAGACCTTGAAGATCATCAGGTCCAACCATTAACCTAACACTGACAGTTCCCAACTACACCAGATCCCCAAGCACTATGTTGACCCGACTCTTTAACACCTCCAGGGATGGGTACTCCACCACTGCCCTGGGCAGCCCATTCCAACACTTAACAACCCCTTCTGGAAAGAAATGCTTCCTAATATCCAGTCTAAACCTTCCCTGGCACAACTTGAGGCCATTCCCTCTTGTCCTATCACTTACTAGTTGGTTAAAGAGACTCATCCCCAGCTCTCTGCACCCTCCTTTCAGGGAGCTGTAGATGGCGATGAGGTCTCCCCTCAGCCTCCTCTTCTCCAGACTAAACACCCCCAGTTCCCTCAGCTGCTCCCCGTACGACCTGTGCTCCAGACCCTGCGCCAGCTCCATTGCCCTTCTCTGGACATGTTTGATTAACTATATTCTTTTTGGAGTGAGGGGCCCAAAACTGAACCCAGTCATCGAGGTGCGGCCTCACCAGTGCCGAGTACAGGGGTCAGATCCCTTCCCTGTCCCTGCTGGCCACGCTAGTGCTGACACAAGCCAGGATGCCATTGGCCTTCTTGGCCCCCTGGGCACACTGCTGGCTCCTGTCCAGCTGGCTGTCAGTCAACCCCCCCAGGTCCCTCTCTGACTGGCAGCTCTCCAGCCACTCCTCCCCAAGCCTGTAGCGCTGCTGGGGGTTGTTGTGGCCCAAGGGCAGCCCCCAGCATTTGCCCTCAGTGAAACTCCCCCAGTTGGGCTCAGCCCATGGCTCCAGCCTGTCCAGGTCTCTCTGCAGAGCCTCCCTACCCTCGAGCAGATCAACACTCCCACCCAACCGGGTGTCACCTGCAAACTGACTGAGGGTGCACTCGATCCCCTCCTCTAAGATCATCAATAAAGATGTTAAACAGGAGTGGCCCCAAAACCCATCCCTGGGGGATACCACTCATGACTGGTAAATGGATTTAACTCCATTCACCGCAACTCTCTGGGCCCGGCTGTCCAGACAGTTTTTTACCCAGCAAAGTGTGAACCCATCCAAGCCAGGAGCAACCAGTTCCGCCAGGACAATGCTGTGGGAAACAGGTGTCAAAGGCCTTACTGAAGTCAAGGTGAAAGTACATCCACAGCCTTTCCCTCATCCTATTAAGCTGGTCACCCTGTCATAGAAGGAGATCAGGTTGGTCAGTCAGGACCTGCCTTGCTGAATAGGCCTCATATTAAATAGATGCCTCACAATTCTGCTCACACTATGAGTTTTATCCACAAAAATATTTTCATCAGGGATTGACTTTTTGAATGATAATTATATAATTATCATCACAAAATTGTACCATTTTGTGGAGGATAAGCTCTTCATCTTTGATGTACTGAAGATAACGCACATGTAATTTCAGGGTTCGGATTGCCTTCCTGGCAGTGAAGTGAAAGTTTATCTTTCAGGTTTTGGGTCTCTATTGTATTTTTTTATTTCTGAAGGAGTTAGAAGAAACATGCACTTGTTTCCACATACTTGCTTCCTGAGTGCTCCAGGGAAACCTCAGAAAAGTTTCAATGGAGATTTCCCAGGATCTATCTTTGCTGTCTGGAACAGAGCCATGAAACTTCGTTCTTAAAGCCTTTAGCTCCCTAGACCTCATGCTTTTCCTGCCTGGCTTGTCCCTAAAATGCCACTGCTAAATGGGTTTTATGTCTCCTCGGAATCCTATATGTAAGATTAATTTGCTTTTCCATTAGCAGAGTTGATCTTTTATCTACTATTTATCTACTTTTGATCTTTTATCTACTAAAACTGACTGTTTAAACTGTGTAAATTGTGAGAGTTAGGGCCAATGAAAGAATTAATCCAGAGTATCTAATTCAGACAGAGAGGCATGGTATCAAGCTACAGACATTACTAATTTGACTTATTTTCTCATGCAAAAGGTCTTACAAGATTACCTGTGTCTTGTAAATTTACACACTGCATATGCAGTGCACCCCCCACAGCTTTCTGATTCTTCAGCACCTTCTCTCTATGATTCTGGATATGATGGAGAAATCATCCACTACCTGTTGTGGAAATGAGTTTGTGGTTTTGTGAGTCCCAACATACTATTTGGAAGCTAAAGAATTATTCCTGCAGAGACCAGCTGGTTATACTAGGTTTTTAATTTGCAATATAGGTGTTTTCCCCCACCCATCTGAATAATTCGACCTCTTGTTTTTCGTGGCAAAGGAAGACAGAACCTGGGAGAATTTGTCCACCGACTCATGATAAAAAAGTTTTTCAGAGATGGCTAACTTTATAGGCAGAAGTTAATTGTCTTATGTTGCACAGCTGAATATATTATTTCTTTGCAGTGTTTGCATATGTGTAACGCTCCAAATGTCAGTAATAGTACCAGCGTCCCAGATATGTTCTGGGATGTCTATGATGATATTAACTACACTTCTACAAAATCTGACCTTCTTACTGGGGAGGAAACCCAAACCAAAGAAAGCAGTATCTTTCTCTTGTGCATTGGAGTGTCACTGTGTCCTTCATAATATACCCACTAAAATAAGTAAGAGAGTAACACTGCAGAAGCTGGCACTTGTTACATAGTGCAGCTAATATCTGTTCCACTCAGGAACCTGCAAAACATGAGACTTGCAAGTGCAGGAAGATTCAGTTTACAAATGACAACACAAACGCTTTTTAAAATAAAGATTTCTCTCTGAGATGCTGCAAAGTAATTTAAAAAGTCATTAGGCTTTCTGTAAAATTAAAGGTATGTAGACAGAGCTTTGTATTTATTGAATTAATTCTTGCCCATTCAGTTTAAGACTGTTAGAAACATTTGATGAGCTCTCAAAATTTGTATAAATCAGTGATGCCTCCGTGAAAACTGATGTGCACTCAAGTATAAAAAAGAATAATAATATGCAAATTCTCCAGTACAAAAAATGTTCTTTCAAAAGGGTTATCTTCTAAAAGTGAGAAAGTTATCTACTTTCATGTGGTCACCTGAGATATAGAGTTACAGACTTACACAGTATCTAAAATACAGTTGCAAAGTTTTTAATTAAAAAATCTACTATAATCTCTTACAAATGTGATTAGACAGTGCTAGTATGGATGCCAGTATCTTGTTGATTAATTCGACTCTTTAAACATGTGAAAGTATGCTGGTAATAAGATGCCAGGAGCTCTTCATTTATCTAAAAGTGAAACAGACTACCTAAAGGTCAAGGAGCAATCCTATCACTAAGACTGCATGTGAATAATAGAGGTATCCTGGGACAGAACTGGAAGACTCTTTGTGTGCATTATGGGAAAACCAGCAGCACTGTATATGAAATAGGTGGAATAATGTGCAGCCAGACTATTAGGCAGTACATGCTCAAAACTTTTTGCTTCAGTCTGTGCACATAGGCTTGCTGTGCTTGGAAGAGTAATTGTAGACACTAACAGAGAATTGGCAAAGGCGTGAGCCAGAAAAAGTGAACAGGTTAATGAATCCTCAGAATAGTGGAATATATTCAGGTCAACAAAATCTGGCAAATCTAATGAGAAAATTTGACAGAAACATTCTCTGAACTGTTGGTAGTTATTTAAAAAAAAGTAAAAATCTTGTAGGACAGGTTGAACTTCAGAGGAACAAAGAAAGGCAAATTTATTTCTTATCATTAAAAATGAGAAAAAAGACCTAGGGAGACCTAGGTATTTGTACAGTATATCTGCCAGTTTTTTATTCAGGTGCATATTTATAGCAGTTCAGTTGAACTGAAAAAAAGAAGCTGAGGTTGGCCAAAGGTAAATGAAACCTAGGGGCTAATCCTCACCACAGAAGAGTGAAATAAGAGAGTCATCAAAGATATGTACCCACTCCTGCCCTTTTGTAGATGACACTTACACAGGATCTCCCTGGCCAGCATTGAAGACTGAAGTCTTTTTTCCCAGTTCCTACTCTGGAAGGTGCATGATCTAGCTTAGATGTGTCTTGCACAGTGCCTTTCCTTTGCTTTTTAAGGGATGTTGGGATCATTTCTGCATCAAAGCTGCTGTTACTTTCTGTGGCATGGAAACACTGAAAGGAGGACAAAAGTGATTTAAAATCAGGTTTATCCTTCCACCTCCATCATCTGCCAGCCCCAGGTGTAGGAGAGGATTTGCAAATCTGTCCCCAAAACTTGGGGGCAGAGTGTTGAGTCTAGATGGAAAAAAGTCAGAAGCAGAACTGTATGAGGGGAAAACAGTTACATGGCAGATGTCAAAAGCTGTGACCAAACAGCTTCTCTGTGGAACAGGATGAAAGAAAAATGCAATGGATACCTCAGCCTGGAAGAGCAAATTACAGACTTTAACTGGAACATGCCACAGCGTTAGTAGCTCCCTTGGGGGAAGCACAAAGGAGACTAATAGAATGGTGCAGAAGTCAGTAGAATTGGTTAATCAAACAACCAGAAGCTTAGGAGATCTGGCTTCTATTCTAACACAGCCTTTCTATGGAATATTGAACAAGTTATTTGAGCTTTTGCTATTTGGTTTGTCATTAATTTAGGAAAGACACTTTGGTATCTCAGGGGAGTTACTACAAGGATTTTCAGTGTGATAATTACCAAAGGAAATACTTCTTAATGACTGATGTATCATACATTCACTTTGAGAAAAATGATTCTCCTGTTAGTTTTTCATTTCCCAAACAATGTGGAGAAAATGCATGGAGGGGGATGGGGCCACTGATAGAGGGATATAAAGTTCTGTCCATTATTCCACTGGTGCTTGTAGATATTTGTTGGTTATTAGTATTTCACATCTTTGTCTTCCTTTTTCATGAAAGGAAAGCAAAGTTTGTGTACT
Organism: Athene cunicularia; assembly: GCF_003259725.1. Classification (NCBI taxonomy): domain Eukaryota; kingdom Metazoa; phylum Chordata; class Aves; order Strigiformes; family Strigidae; genus Athene; species Athene cunicularia. Next base: position 7,424,772 of record NW_020799144.1, on the reverse strand, counting down.
TGCCAGAGAAATGGGAATTTCATGTCACCAGTATTAAAGCTTTGTTTTCTTACTCTCTAAATATTATAGCCATACATACAGCTGCAATGGATATGCTTGGAGGACATGGAATAGAGAAACAGTGCAGGAAGACAGACATCCTTGCAGATGCTGCATATTGCATTTTAACAAAGCCAAAAAGTTTCACTGGAAACTTCATTATTGATGAAGTTCTACTGAGAGAAGAAGGAGTTAAGGATTTTGATGTTTATGCAATTGCACCAGGTAAAGCAGATCTTTTAAGGTGAGAAATAAGTTGAGGAAGGAGGGGAGGCAGTATGGAGAATATTAATATTGTTCTGTTTCAAGGGGCTCTTAAATTGGTCTGTAAAAAGTTGCTTTCCCTCAGCTTGCAGAACATGCCTTCCTGGAAAGAACATGCATCAAGTCCACTGAGGTTATAATTGTCAAGTGCCCGTTAGATTAAAAAAAATACTTTAATGAAAAGAAAATGTACCTGCACTGTAGATGCATGTATTACTATTTACCAGCTAGTGAGATGAATTTTTTTTTTTTCTTCAGAAACATTAAGAGGCTTCTACTCGGAACATGTTATTTCATGCTATGTCTTTCCTTCAAATTATAGTTTATTTACTTACAAACTTGGCTGTAATTTCATAGAAATTGTTTTACTGTTTGTGCTGTCCAGGTTTACTTGGATTTACTATCATGTTTTTTCTCCCTTTTAGGTCACCCCCTGATGCCTGACTTCTTCTTGGATGTTGAAACTGATGTGACAGACAGGAAACAAGAACAATATGGTAGGGACAACACTGTGTGTAAAAGTTGAAAATTTCTGATGATAATGAACACCCTCTCTATTTCAAGTGGTTTTTTTCTTTTCTCCAAGAGTTCAGATGCCACTCAAGATAATTGGCAAAACCGTTTTTCTGATTTGGAGGGTATGATTTATGGAAGTGTGTGTGCTTAAAGTTAGGGAAAGAATGTTCCCATCTGTAGGACTTTCATGGTATAAAATCAGTGCTTTATTTTGCAGAATTCTTTTCTAACCATCTGAATTGTGGTAGTATAGAGGTTACAGGTAAGTACTGCTGGAAAAAGAAATTAAACAGCAAAGAGCACATTTTGCAGGAATTTCATTTGCATTGGTGAATTTATACATAAGAACGCAAGGTAGCTGCGGCAGGCGGAGGAAGCAAGCAGCCGATTCAATGTGAATGATAGAGCAAGCTTCAACTTTATTGAAAGAAATCACACCTTATATAAGCACTCTACAGTAATCATGCATACTACTCACAAATCTATTGGATACTTGTAAAAAGGCTACATTATAATATCCCAGCCCCTTGTGGCATCTCATGCATGTCACAACACCTTCCCTCCTCTGGCCTGCTTTCTTTCCCAAGGCTGTTCCTTTATCATACACAAGGCCATAATGTACCTCAGTTTCTCTCTTTGTTAACTATTACAGTCCTTTGTTAGCATAACTGTACCCTGTTTTTTTTCCTTTGTTTACCTCAGATGACTGCAATCAGCTTCTGCAGGGAGCTACGGCCTTGCTCTCTCCAAGCCACTCTCCAACAGTTCCCCCTTCTTCTTTTTGTGCAGGCTGCACAAGCATAAATTTACTAGTATTTCTCATTATACAACTATATGATATTTTAATACTTACTATAATCAATAATACTATTCCTAATCACCACAATAAACTGTTAAAGGTACCCTATTAAGTACAAAGCATCCCATATTACCTATATTCAAGGGATATGACTAAATACTACAAAATAAACAGTAAGGAAAGTATGGAATAGAACACTTAATAGAAGTACTAACATTCAGATCCACAATTGCTAGGGAACCCTGGATACAGCGAGAAATTAGAGTGCCCTTCCTCACAAACTGGAAACCCTATGTGATGTGTCCATCCATAGGTGAGGCATCCAAAGTCGCTGCAACCAGGTCCAGCCCTTAAAGCAACAGGCCAAAATAACTGGCAACTTTCTTTGAGTGGAAACATCTGATTTCATCCTCCTGTTGGGTTCCACCTGGAGCCTGGCCACCACTCCAGGGGGAAAACCAAGGGAGTTTCTAAATAAGGTTAAATACTTGAGCTCTTAATTCTTAATATTACTAAACACAGAAAGTTGAATACACACATTCTCACAGCATCTTATCCTTATTAATAACTATATTTTGTGTAAAGCACATCTTGCATAAGTGACTAGTAAGCTTGTATATGTCATTAAGGAGTTACAATTACTGTTAGCATTTTCTCTTAAAAGAATTGGCAACTGTAGTGTAGTTTGTTCTGTTGCAGTAGCAAACATTACTCAGACATTCTGCTTGAATGATCAGTTGAAGAGATCACAAACTGTCCACACAGGGGCACCCACAGCACCCACAGCTGGATCATGAGTGCTGGCTGCCTTTCACGCCTCAGGTGTGGTTGCACACACCTTGCAGGTGACCATTAGAGACTGAGACCTGTGGAGACACAAGCATAACCTCTTGCCCAGGTTATTAAAGAAAATGGTCCTTCTCAGTTACCCCTTTCTAGGTTTTTGTTAACACGAGCTTTGCTCTGGACTTCTTATCAATCTGGTATCTGTGATGAAAAATGACACAATACTGGTGGCACCTGTGAGACAGGGGAAATGTTTAAAATGTTTGAAGAGATGGAGTCTTTCTGGTATTCAGGGCAAATTGCAGTGCTGTCTTTAGCTTGATGCCTTGATAAAGAAAACTGTTTTTGTATTGCTCTGGCATTCTGGTGGAAAAAATGCACGCGTTTTACAGCAGAGCAAATGGAGCCAAGATCTCTTCCCCCCCTTTTGTTTTTGCAAAAGCACTTTCAAGGTTTATCATGTTCTTTCTATGATAGCTTGTCCTGTGGGGGAATACAGTATACTTTATCGTGTTCTTTCTATGATAGCTTGTCCTGTGGGGGAATACAATATACTTTATCGTGTTCTTTCTATGATAGCTTGTCCTGTGGGGGAATACAGTATACTTGCGATGCTTGTCTGTCTGAGATGGTGTTGGCTATGCGGTGAAGATCTTGTTTTGAATTCTTTGTAAGTACTTTGGGTGATGTCAGTGAAGGATCTTTTCACAAAATATCAAACAAGCTATGCAGATCATCATGAGTTAGGCCCACGACGGCTATATCTAATTTATGGTTCCCAACAGTGTCTGTAAATCTTTTAAAGTCTTAATAACAGTTTTAAGTTGTTGCAGGACAATACACACAGGTGATTCAGTTTACAAGATTAGTGTCAGGGTGGATTTCAGGTTGGGTTGTGCTACAGTGTTGATTAAGACAAATTTGATCCGGTTTGAGTTCCTCATTGAGTCATACAGTTATGACCCCAAAATGCAATAGGGTTTTTCCAATATAAATGGATGAATATTTGTTACCCAATTTTCTGGGCCTCTTACATGAATGAGATCCTTGCTTTAAATTGCTACAGCATGATCACCAACCCTGAAAAGCATTTGAGGTACCAGAGCTAAGAGCCAATCTGCTCACAGATATTATGGTTACATCTGCACCAGTATCTAAAATGCCTGTCAGCTCAACAGATTTTTTAGATTTAACGAGAGTACATTTTACCAGAAGTTAACCTTGTGTCACTGTTTTAGTCCAAAAATATTTAAGGGGTACCTGCTGATCCAAATCCCAAGTAATTGTGGCTTCTTGGTATACTGTTAGGGGGAGCCGCAGTAAAATTAACAATCTGAATAATTTTTTGATCCTTTTGTTACTGAACACAGGGGTACAGACAATAATTTTGATTTTTCCCTTCATAATCAGCATCTACGACGCCTGGTAAAACAAACAACCCCTGTAAGGTTGCAGATGATTTTTTAACAATATTTCCATTAGGCAGATGGTTCCGAGGTGCACTTTCCCCGCAGAGTATGCACCTAAATTCAAAACAACAATCAACACAGAATTACTGCCTCCCGTTAGAGGAGGTGTTGTACCTGTAACAGTTATAACCCTGAGCCCAAACCAACCGCAGCACGGATGGCCCAGCGGGCGGGCACTAGGACCCTGTAGTTCCTCGTTGGCCGCTTCCCTGGCCGGAGAACTCCGCAGCTGCTGTGGGCCGCGTCTCACACACACACACACACACACAATCACACAAACACACGAAGGAGCTCCTGACACTTATCACTCACAGCATAAAATGACAAATATTACCAATACGAAAACTCTATTCAGAACCTATAAATCCTGTGCTGCATGACCCTGCCGCGGGGGGGTGGTGCCGAGGGGCAGTGCCGGGCTCAGCCGCAGGCGGCCGCTCCACTGGCCGGAGAACTCTGCAGCTGCAGTGGGCTGC
>NW_020799144.1:7379834-7420373 GCF_003259725.1 Athene cunicularia | reverse complement strand
TCCGCGACCGGGGGGCTCGGGGAGGCCCCGGGCCGCCGCCGCCAGCTCCGAATGTTGAGCACAGAGATCCACACCTCGGTTTTCCAGGTAGAGTGCTGTGCCGGAGTGAATGCCGTTTTTTTCTTAAAAGTGTTAGCCAATTTTTACGGGGCCAGTCAATATCCCTGAGCCATCGCCTCCAGTACGGCTGTTGTAATCTGAGTTTTTGCAGCCCGTTCTTACTAATGCTTCTCTCTAAATCTTTAATAACAGAAAAATGCCATTTTTCCCAACGTGGCTGATGACTCGGCTCATAGCTTACGGGAGTAAGAATTTTTCTTACCACATCCATATTCCCTTGCGCCAAGGTTTTTTCGCCTCACTTTTACGTTTTTTCCGCCTCACTTTTATCTACGGATCATCCCCAATTAAGGGAGGACACAGACCAGACAGTCCATATTCTTTTTCAGGATTTACAGCATCAGGGTCTAAAAGATTATCACAGCATTCTGCCTCTTCAAACAATAAATTTGACTCTCTAAAGTGTCCCTTAGCCTTGCCCAGACCAATCAGTGTGGCTAAGTTTTTTATTGGACTTACTCCCCGCTTTTCTAAAATGCAAAAAGTCTGAGGGCTACCACTTATTCCTTGTTCCTGCCTGGGCAGACTTCTTTTAATTCCTTTCCTGTATCGTAGCTTGACGACCTTCAGTAATATCCGATCAGTAGCTAACGACCGGTGCTGGCTTTTCCTAGGTTTCCCCAAATTCAGCATTCAATTTATATGGCCTTTCCTGGTCATACCAAATCAGCCTATTCCTTTGTAGTCCCCTCGGTTCGCAATATCTCCTGAAGCAATATTGTGGATCCGCTGCTCCAATGTCAGACTTACAAATCCCGGCACTTCAGGAGACGGCACATGTCTACTGCACCAGGCAGTGACCTTATCACCTTCCTGCTCCGAAAATCCGTTCCGCCGCTTCCCGGGTTCCATTTGGTGGAAAAGCAGAGTTCGGGTGTCCCTGTTCGGGCGCCACTTGCGGCGGGCGGAGGAAGCAAGCAGCCGATTCAATGTGAATGATAGAGCAAGCTTCAACTTTATTGAAAGAAATCACACCTTATCTAAGCACTCTACAATAATCATGCATACTACTCACAAATCTATTGGATACATGTAAAAAGGCTACATTATAATATCCCAGCCCCTTGTGGCATCTCATGCATGTCACAACACCTTCCTCCTCTGGCCTGCTTTCTTTCCCAGGGCCATTTCTTTATCATACACAAGGCCATAATGTACCTCAGTTTTTCTCTTTGTTAACATGACAGTCCTTTGTTAGCATAACTGTACCCTGGTTTTTTTCCTTTGTTTACCTCAGATGGCTGCAATCAACTTCTGCAGGGAGCTACGGCCTTGCTCTCTGCAAGCCGTTCTCCAACAGGTAGCGCCTCCATTGCTTCTCAGATGAAACTTGCACAATTTACACCATAAATATCTCTTAGATGAACTGGAAAAATTTTTATTTTTAGAAAAGCATCAGGTTTGCTTTTTCAGAATTATTGTATATCAAGTTGGAGGACAACTAAGAATGTTGAACACGTTTCATGGGAACACCAGAAGAGAAGAGTAGAGGAGACAAAGGTTGAGCAGAGTGCCCTTCCTTTGAAAATACCATTCGAGCAATCACACCAGGACTGTTCTGCCAGGAACGGATGGTGTTAGTTCCCTGGGCCTCACAACGCTGGTTATTTAGTAGGGACTCACAGAAGAGTCCTAACTAATTTTTGGTACTTAAGACACCTAAGAGACTTCCTACAACATTTTTAGAGGCTGTTCAACCTGATCAGCCTTGTAAATTGCAAGTGCGGTATTTCATTGCTAGATGTACATATTTACTACAGTGTAATAAAATGCCGATTAAAGCAGTGAATTGGTTAACAGCTTAGAAGCCTTTGCAGAAAAATTTACGAACATATCCATGTTCTTAGCAAGATAGACAAGACAGAAGTATTTTGAGGTGAAAGTGTTGTTTATTCAAGACCCTGATTTGTTTTATGTGAGTGCTGTCAGGACTGTATAGATTGCATTACAAAACCATGTGCTGTGTAATCTTTCATAATGAACTGGGAATGCCCAGATTTAGAATTCTTCTGTGGTTTTAATTTCACTTTTCTTTTGATGTATTAGGAAGTGAAATATATTGCAGAATTACCTTTAGTGGTGTACACCTGTTTGGATTCCTGGGTGCAAAAAACGTCTTTTATTGGTATTAATACTGAAATGGGAATATAATAATTTTCCGTACTGTGAAGCACAAATCTTTTCAACAGAGTTCTGTATGCATGTTTCTAAATGCAATTTTAAAGTGTTTTGTAGTTGAAAGATAAAAATAATCTTTCTTCTAGGTGCTTCCCAAACATTCAAAGAGGAGAAGAAATTAAGCAGCTCTCAGCATGAAGGACCAGAATCTGCTCCAGCCAAGTCATTGAGTCCTGTTGCAGAAACATTCAGAGTTATTCAGGGAGCCATGAGTGAAGAGTATGTGAGAACTACTCAGGGTGTCTTTCAGTTTGAATTATCTGGTAAGACCATCACTTGTAAAAGCTTCACACACTCACTAGCAAAAGACGCTTGATGTTTTCCAAGAAAAACACCCACCTTTCCAAGCTGATCCTGAAACAGACACCCTTTGTTCCGTCCTGTGTGATGCTCCTTCTCAGGACCAGCTTCAGCACGCGCAGGAGGGTGCTGCCACTGCTGGCCTATGCGGGCAGGCTTTGCCAGCGCGCCAGCCCTACGGCCCAGGGTTAGCACAGGGTTAGTGCCAGGCAGGCAGGCTCGCAGGGTCATGTTAAAAGTGCCAGTTGCCACGAGCCCTGTCAACAAAGCGCTGCCTTTGGGCCCTTCTGCCTATATCCCTGACACCTGGTGCTGTGAGGCGTCTGCCAGAGGCTGGCTTTGCCTGCCAGCAGAACGTGGGGCAAGTGGCAACCTCCTGCAGAGCACCGCCAGCATGTGTAGTGCCACGTAACTGCTCCAGACAGACCCAGAAGCGGCCATCTGAGCGGGGGAATAGGGAGAGCACCGTGCTCTTTGCTGCCTTGTCACCTCTGCTCACTGTCCTTTCAGGTGACGAAGGAGGCACTTGGTATATTGACCTGAAAACCAAGGGTGGGAGCGCTGGTTTCGGGAAGCCTTCTGTGGCGGCTGATGTGGTTATGAGCATGTCGAGTGCCGACTTTGTGAAGATGTTCACAGGTGAGTGACAGAGGCATTCGCCAGGACAAACACAGGTCCTGGTGCCCAGGAAATGTGCTGCTGGTGATCAGATAGATGGCCTCCTCGCTTTGTGATCCTGGGATGGAGGAGCTTTTGGCACTGTGTGGCTCAAGTGGGAGCATAGGCTAGAACTCCTCGGGTTTTTCTGAACTTTTCCGTGAACAGGGAGAGAACTAGAGCTTATACTGCTTTTATTTAGTAGGTATTGAAATCCTATCGGTGAGTGTAGCTTCAGAAAGAATCCAGTCAAGCTGCTGGACTTCTGTTCTGCACATCTGAACAGCAAAACTTGGTAGCAATATAGCTGCTAGGTCTCACTACAGTGGCATTATGTTTTCCTGTGTACAGGCTCTCTCCAGTTCCTTTTCATGTTCTGATGGTTCCGTTTTTCTTTTTAGGTAAACTGAAGCCAACCCTGGCCTTCATGTCAGGAAAATTAAGGATTAAAGGTAACATGACACTAGCAATAAAGCTCGAGAAGATGCTGACACAGCTTAACTCTAAACTTTGAGGAGAAACTTTTACTAGCAAAACAGTGGCCTTTCTTATATAAATGATGCTGATTTAAAATGGTAGTCATGATTTTTCTCTGATGCAATATAATAAGTATGGATAAAATGTGAGATTTTTAGAGAAGAAATAACTGGCTGATTAATAGAAGGTGTTCATCTGTGATTAAATGTATTCCTTTTCAAGAATACATGTAGGAGTTTGCAGGTGTTTTCTTTACTTCTGTTCCTCTGGTTCAATGCAGGACATCTGAAGTGAGTTTTTTCCCACATAGCTGCTTGCACACGTGTCCCATAAAAAAGAGGAGGGGAGCAAGTGTCACCCTACAGATCTGTTTCTTTGATAGAAGTGACATGTAGGGATTCCTGAGCTGGTTTAGACTTGGAGGCAATGTGGGCAGGTTAGCAGAGCCCTAATTACCCCTGGTAAATTAATATCTCATTAATTGTTTTTTCTTTCCTGAGTTTATTATCTACATTAGTTCTCATACCTCTGTACTGCACTGAGTTAGGCTACGCAGAAACGAGTGATGCACAAGTTTTCGTTTTGTGCAAAGGTACACATACGCACACTCCTCTGTCCCTGCCTGCCACAGGCAATGTGCTGCCTTCCACAGTACCTTCGTGTAGCATTATGAGGGATAACCTACATCACTGCAACCAGCCACTTCCCCTTCCTTTCCTTTGGCTGGTAAAGGCTGAAGCTCACCAGTATAAGCATGCATGTCCCAACTCTATGTAAAAATACAACTTTGTGTGATAGCCTCTGCAAAGCCAGATGCACCCACCTCTTTAAATATTTATTCAGTACCCCTAAAAGAACTTACCAGAATCTAGAACATTTTACTCTTCTAAGCAAGCTGAGAAGCTTGCATAACTTAGGATTTATTTCTTAATTCACTTAGCAGCCCAGTATTTACAAGTTTTAAAAGCATGTACTTGTCTAAATTTGCTTATGACCTGTACTATGAAGGTTGCATCTTTATTGCTTCCATTGCAGTTGAATTCTGGTAATAAGATAGAAAATGTCAGATTCTCCACTGTGCCCTGCAGACTCAGGAATCTTGAAAAAAAATGAAGACAGGTTCCTCTCTCACCACGCACAAGGGGCTGGGTGTGCTGCGGGAGGATGTGGCCTACATGTGTTGGGCAGCATGGCAGCAGGGGTGAGGGCCGCCCCAGCAGGAGCAGGCAGCACTGTCGGGCTGTGCGGCTGTTCCCAGTCCAGTACACCCACACTGGGCTGTGCTCAGCAGCATGCTCATCCTCACCGGGCAGCAAGCTGTGCTCGGTTGGGCCACCAGCATGGCTGTCAGCCCAGAGCTCCCCGCATGGTCCGTGTGCCCGCTGTGTAGCCCTAACTGCTTTCCCCACCCCTGCTGCCAGCGCTGCTCATCCCAGGGCACCCTGCCCAAAGGTTTTGGTCTCCATGGCAGGGTCTGCTTCTCACCCCCATCTTGGTGTCTGGGTTGGTAACCGCTCTGTTCCTGACTGCTGACCTACTGCCTCCAGAGCACTATCAGCCTGCACAGTCCTTCTGGCTGAAGGAGAGCAGGAGCACTGGCGTGCAGCGGGACCTGGAGGCAAAAGCTGCATGTGGAATACAAAGGAAAGAAGATCCAGCACTGGAAACCAGAGTCCTCTGGAGGAGACAGAATGTCTGAAATGATGGTGCCATAATGCACGCTTACTACTGGCTCCTGCAATACAATGAAGTGTGTATGCTCTGCCTCTCTATGAAGCAGAAACAAAGGAAAAAAAAGAGCAAATAATGCCTCAAGACTGCTTTGGGTATTAGATCTGGAGAAAGCAACTATCAGCTGTGACTTGTTCTGGCCTGGATTTGAGGTAGACTACTGAATGGCGAGTGCTAGAGACAGAACCTTTGGGAAGGTTTGCTGTACAGTCTGAAGGGATGATGCTACCAGATCACACAGCTAAGAACATGGAGAAAGTGTCTCACACTATTTCCTGTGGACTGGTGCATGCGCTGCTGCTGTCCCAGCGGGATGGACGGCAGACTGGGGCAGCCCTAGGTACAGGTGGGTATGGTGGGGGAGGAGGACACCCCAGCTGTGAGGAGAGCAGGGGTGGCTGGGTCATAAGCCAACCTGAAATTAGATAGGGTCCTTCTGTTTTGCTGATTGAGGATGTCAATTAAACTTAGACACCAGAGTGAAAAGAGTAGGCATATTTTACTGTTAATAATTAAAGGATATAACCAAGTAATACAGAAAATAAGCAATAAGAAAAATACAGAATAGTACGCTTAATTATTACTACATACAGTTAATTATAGAAAATAAGAATAAGCAAGGTAATACACCTAATTATCACTACATGATGGGGAGAATAGTGATTAGGAAACATCCATCACCACTTGCCTATGTTACCATCATGCAGACCCGCAGTGGCTGGGCAGCCCCAGTTACAGCAAGGGGTTGGAGAGCCTCTCCCAGCAAGGGGGAAATCCTACGTGGTGCCTCCACCCATAGGTGAGGCTTCCAAAGTCGCTGTGAGTGGGTCCAGCCTTATATACCAAAAATCAACAAGTCAAAATGATTTGCACTTTTCTTTGAGTGGAAACACCTGGTTTCATCCTCCTGTTGGATTCCACCTAAAGCCTGGCCAGGACTTGGTGAGGAGAACCAAGAGGGTTTCTAATAAGGTCGAACACTTGGGTTCTCAGCCTTGAACAAGGCTAAACAAGGGAAATTGCATACATTCTGTCAGCATTTTGTCCTCACTACTGATTATATTTTCTTTAAGCTACATCTTCAGCTAGTGAGCATATGTATTTCTTTAATGATCAGATACTAATAATAAACTAATGGTAATACAGATTTTACTAATTAGCAGATACTAATTTTGTATCTGCTATTTGGTAATATTTGGCTGTGAGGTTCATCTGGAGGTCAGCTTTGTGTCAGGGCTTATTATTCAGGCCCTAGGACTACACCTACACAAAATGAGGACTTTGTTGCTGGCCTTAACTCAGAACGGCATGCTGGGAAACAACTAATAGGAGCAAAACTGAATGTCTCATCTTGAGGATCTCGCAGGGGTGTTGAGGTGTTGGACTACACCCTTTTCCCAAATATGAAGCCTTTTTATCTTGAAAAACTAAGTAGTAAAGTAACTCTCAGGAACAACATTCGCCTGTAACATGAGATGAGTTTTATTTTCAGAGATGCTGTTCAAGCCTGTTGGTCTTTGAATATGTCTAGTTGCTCATTTATCATCTTCTGTGGAGTCAAGTGCTTTCCAACAAACATCCTTGGGTTCCCTGCTGGATGTGCAAAAAGTTGTGTCAAGCTGAACTCTGTTCCCAGTCCTGCTTGAAACACTGGAGCTTTGCCTCCATCTCACCTTCTGCCTCCCCAGTTGATCACAATGCCTGTGGCAGGATCATCTGTGTTCTGCTCACCCAACCATACCCGTCCCCTCCTTCACCTCCTCCCGTCGTCCCTCTCTTACTTCACGGTACCTGAGGTCGGCCCTCGCCTCCACATCCTGCACCAACGCATCTGCATGTAACTCTTCCCGCATCATCTCCCCCTCCCTCTGTGGCTCTGACCTCCTCCTGCCCTTGCCGTGCTGCCCCTGCAGTTCACACAGAATCATCTAGGTTGGAAAGGACCCTGGAGGTCATCTAGTCCAACCGTTCGCCTAGCACAGTTTCCACCTACAGCATATCCTTAAGCTCTAAATTGACCCTACTCTTGAACACCTCCAGGGATGGGGACTCCACCACCTCCCTGGGCAGCCTATTCCAACACCTAACAATCCAGTCGGTAAATAAATGCTTCCTAATATCTAGTCTGAACTTTCCCTGGTGCAACTTAAGCCTATTCCCTCTTGTCCTCTGCTTTCTACTAGGCTAAAGAGACTCATCCCCAGCTCTCTGCACCCTCCTTTCAGGGAGCTGTAGAGGGTGATGAGGTCTCCCCTCAGCCTCCTCTTCTCCAGACTAAACACCCCCAGTTCCCTCAGCCGCTCCCCGTACGACCTGTGCTCCAGACCCTGCGCCAGCTCCATTGCCCTTCTCTGGACACGTTTGAGTAACTATATTCTTTTTGGAGTGAGGGGCCCAAAACTGAACCCAGTCATCGAGGTGCAGCCTCACCAGTGCCGAGTACAGGGGTCAGATCCCTTCCCTGTCCCTGCTGGCCAGGCCAGTGCTGACACAAGCCAGGATGCCATTGGCCTTCTTGGCCCCCTGGGCACACTGCTGGCTCCTGTTCAGCCGGCTGTCAATCAACTCCCCCAGGTCCCTCTCTGACTGGCAGCTCTCCAGCCACTCCTCCCCAAGCCTGTAGCGCTGCTGGGGGTTGTTGTGGCCCAAGGGCAGCCCCCAGCATTTGCCCTCAGTGAAATTCCTCCAGTTGGGCTCAGCCCATGGCTCCAGCCTGTCCAGGTCTCTCTGCAGAGCCTCCCTACCCTCGAGCAGATCAACACTCACACTGTCACCTGCAAACTGAGGGTGCACTCGATCCCCCTGTCTAGATCATCAATAAAGATGTTGAGTGGCCCCAAAACCCATCCCTGGGGGATACCACTCATGACTGGCTGCCAAATGGATTTAACTCCGTTCACCACAACTCTCTGGGCCTGGTCATCCAGCCAGTTTTTTACCCAGCAAAGTGTGCAATTGTCCTAACCTCAAGCAGTCATTTTTGCCAGGACAATGCTGTGGGAAACAGTGTCAAAGGCTTTGTTGCTAAAGTCAAGGTAAATTACATCCACAGCCTTTCCCTCATCCAAATAGCAGGTCATCCTGTCGGTTGGCAGATCTTATGTCAGCTCCCCCCCTTGGCCCGTCGTTCCCCGCTTCAGCTTTCACGCAGAGATCCTGCACAACACCCTGAGAGGGGTTCGGGTTGCCCAGTGAGCTGATTGATGCCAGAGGGGTAAATTGCTCAGTGGGGCTGAACCCACTGTAAGAATTGAGACGGACGGTTTTACTGACTTCAACAGAAATGCAATTAAGCCACTCAAGCAGATTCGCTGGTCCTTGTGTGTTGATGTAATGACGGTGGTTGTTCTACTGTCAGTGCAGTTGCCGTTGTCACAGAGCTGCAGGCTCCTGTAGGAACGACGTGTGATGGAGCCGAAGGGGCCAAGGGCTGTCTGAACCCTTTCCAGCTGGAACATCCTTCGTGGCGCTTGCTTTCCCAGGGTTGGCACCCTGCACAGATGCAAGCAAACCCGCTTTGCTGAGAAGATCTTCAGGCAGGACGCTCTGTCGGCCTCTCTCCAGCCACTCAGCTCAAGCAAGGAGGGACGCAGGGCTTGACTGTGACAGCTCTGTGCCAGGATCATAATCCTCGTGCCTGCGATGAGCTCCCTGTCAGTGAGCCATGGTGCCTGTGCAGGGAGCTGCTGTCTTCAGCCAGGCACAGAAGTACCTGCAGGGAAAGCCCCCAGGCATCACGTTCAGCCTTCTTCCCCTCAAGGGGATTTATTCTCTCAGTATTTGATAGGGGAAATGGAGCGATGGGGCTTTTTTATAGCGGGAGGGGCAGTTTACCCCCCGGGAACTTTTTTAGCGTGGGGAGCGGAGGACATTTGAACAGGCGCTACGGAAGCTGGAAGGCTCGCTCGTGGCTTTCTGCAGTTTTGCTGGTGCCTGCGCATTAGCCCCACAGCTCCCCCTCACTCGGGTGCCAAGCAGCAGGGGAGCACAGGTTTAGCACGGGCGGAGCACCCCGCGTCTGCGCCCGCAGTCCTGCGGTAGGGCAGGCAACCCCCCAAACTGCCCTCCCCTCCGACGGTGCAGCATTCACCCTGGAGCAGAGGGAGCTCCTGACCCCCAGCTCCCAGGAGAAGCTCCCAGGAGAAGCAGCTCCCAGGAGAACATGCTACGCCCTCCTCTCTCGAAAGTGACTTCTTTATCTTTGTGGGGTCACGTCTGTTCCCCGACAGCCTTTTAAGTTACACAAGCACTGCCGTGGCATTGCAGCAACACCTCCCTGGCTGTCCCTGCTCCCCCAGCCTTTGGGGTCTCTGCGAGTACCCTGCTCTGCCAGCTGTTTCTCACTCGCCAGCCTTCACTCGTGCCTGACCTGAGTTCACCTGAGGAAGGTGATGAGGAAAATGTAGCCATTCAGAAGGAGGTAGCAAGAATGGTGCTAGTGATAGAAGCCTCTGGGCCCCGAGTGTCAAGACAGTGAGAAAATCTTTCAGGTCAGCGACTGGCTCTGAAATCACTGTGTGTCCTCTGTCTGACAAGCCCAAAAAACTTGCTTCTGCTCTTCCAGACTCCATGATACTGGCCCTGTCCTGTGTGTTTGAGTGGTGCATTTCATAAGTCCCCAACATGCTTCCCCTGCCTCAGTTCCATTAAATGTTACAGGAAACATTTACTCACTATCTCACACTGTTTAGGAATGTGTCTCTTTGGAATAGTAGATTTTGGTTGTATTTTGGACACTGTTGCTCCCACAGAAATCTTCCTCTCACCTTGCCATTGAATCAACAGTCTCGGGAGTGTACTTTTTTCAGGAAGGAAGAGGGAATTCAGTTACTTAATTTCTTTTCCATGTAAGATATGTTTTTTTTTTCTCATGGTGTAAACTTACATAGGCTCATTCAATTGGAAATATTTCTCCTCTGTTTAGGAAACATTACACCAAACACACTGAGTGTATAGTGCAGGCTTACAGATGCTCTGGAGGACATGGAAGTGTATTAAGTCCCTTCAGCACAAAAGCTACTCCAGGGGTGTTCCAGCTGCTTTTCAGTGAGCTCCATGAGCCCCTCCACAGCAGTTATGGGAGAGACGATTCAGCAGCAGGCAATGGAGAAATTAATTGACTGGCACAACTCTTGTTAGTTCAGTTTGGGGACTTCTAACTGAATTACAGAAAATTACAGGGGGGTTTTAGAACTGGTAAAATGCAGTACATTCTTCTATCAGTGTTTTAAACAGCCAAAGGTCTACCTCTGGAGCATCTTCAGTGGAACAGCTATTTCTATAGACAGCATTATTTGCTACATCACCTAGCTGTTTAACACAGCAAGATTGCATTTTCAGCGCATAGTATCTAAAATGTTAAAGACTTGTACTGCATATTGTAAAGCTTTATGTCTGTTACCAAAAGGGAAAAAACCAAAGTGGTTTCATGAGAAAGTTGCAGTAAGTTACCTACTAGCACATTTATTTTATTACCAAAGAGTTTATTTGGATTCATTTTAGTATTTCTTTTTAGGATTTCTTAGTAGTGATGTAAGTACAGGCAGGAGACTAGTTCTGTATCAACCATTTGCATCTTTCCAACTCTTTTACCTTAGAGAAGCTCCCACAGTGAAGATCCTATTTAATCACAGTTGCATTTTTTAAAAAAGAATGTTTGAAATCTTGCCCTACTGATGGCTCAAATAACTGATCTCTGTTCCCTTGCTTGTGGCCCTGTATTTTTTTCACATTTTGCACCATCATTAGTCAACTGTGTGTGCTCTGAGACTCTCCTTTCTCTCTCTTTTGCCTATACACCATACTCCAACATTTCCTGGAAAAGTCCAGGGTATTTCAATATCATTGACAGATCTGAATGTTCTTTCAGAATAGAGGAGGAAGGAATCTGTCAGCTTAAATATGTTTTAAGCTCACTTACATGAGGACCCTCTTTTATATTCACTGATTATATTTAATCAAATGTGTATTAGTATCAGCTCTCCTCTTATAGTTTAGCTGTTCTTTTGGAAACATTAATTCTAAGTATTGTGCGAGGAATATTTTATGCAATTAGATTTGTCAAAAAATGTAATGACCCAGTTCCTTTCAAGCAGAAGGAAGAGCACTGTATTTTGCATTTGTATGTCTAATACAACAAAAATCTCTTACAGTGTAGATTATAAATAACATAGACCAGATCCATGGGAAGAGAGCTGTAATATATATCTCCATGATCACTTCAGGTTAACTAGTTTACTGTAAAACTGGTTTACTGAAGTTGAATTTTATCAGATGTCTCAAAATTATTCACCCTTCCTCAATGAAACATCTAGATTATTTTTTTCTTCATTTAATGCAGCTTCAATTTTGACTTTTCAAAATAAATGTTTCTGTGTGGAAGGGAACCTTTGAATATATTGCACAGAGCTACAGTGTCTCCCCAGCCCCTATATTAACTTAGTTAAGCATGTCAAAGCATAGCCAGACTAATCCCAGTTTGTATCATTATCAGCTACTTTTTACTATCTGTGATCACCATTGCTCTGTGTGTGCATCCCCAACATAACAGTTTAATGCTCTCACAAAGGGGAGTAACCTGTTTTACACACAGGCAAACACAGTCTCTGGCAGCCCTTAGTTATTCATCACATGGGGTAGAGGTGAAAATATGAGGTAGCTTAGAGAAGAAGGCACAAAGCACCACCGTCAGGTGCTCTTGTGGTGTTACTCAGGGCATTATGAGGCCCTTTCTGTCATGGAAAGAATACTTATGGGCTCAGAGAGACCTGTAGATTTCTGGAGATCTCCAGGAGAACATGATCTGGGGTGCTGTGATCTACACAAGCAAATAAAACAAAAGAATGGGACACTTTTTAGGGATTGTGTCAATGTTTTCATGTGCCAGGGCTGCACTCTGTGATCTTGTTAGCTAAGCTCCCCACTCCTCCATGTTTAAGATGAACAGGCAAACTACAAGCAGAAAAAACCCCTCCATTGCCTGCTGAATCAGTTCCAGCCCCTCCCACATTTTCTTCTCTGTCCTGCTGTCTCAGCTGTGCTGGTACTGCACAGAATAGGAAATGTAACCAGAATAGGAAATGTTACAAGAGAAATCTTTCTCTTCCAAGTTAAGCCATACGAATTCTGCAACTTTGTTCACAGAAAAAAAAAATACACCAAAATCTAAACAAATAAAAAACCCCAACCAGTTACCCCTAGAGAAACACAGTTAAATTTTGTTCCATAACTGTAGGAAACAAAAGGTAGAAGATGGATATGTAAAGCTGGCCGTGCATGGATCCTTGTGCAGAACAGAGAGTATAGTGTGAATTCACACCCCTTTAACACTAACACTGTGAAATGCTGGGGTTTCAACCCCAAGCCCCAAAATAAGGTTGACATATGGGTGATTCCCACAGGGGAAGGACCTCCTGCCTCCCTGGAACTGGGCTCCAGTCAGGTCTGGCTTTTGTAAACACGGGCTGTGTAGAGATTCAGTGTGTGGCTTCCTTGGTCTTATGTATTTGGCTTGTTGACTCGGTTGACATCCCTTCTATGGGAGACTGCATTTCACCATTTATTCCACCCATTGTTGGTCGTGTGGTGTTGTTGTTGGAGTCAGTGGGATTGATGTCGATTGATGTCGACATATTATGTACAATTATGTATAATCTGACTGACTTGTTTGTACCCCCAGCACTCACCCATGTACTGACCCTTTTGTATGAAATACAATTTGGTTATTGGTTCATCTTTATGCTGGCTGTGTCCTTTATGCTAGGCCTAATAACTGGCAGAACAAAATTGGTGATGAGGATGGCCCCATCTGAAGTTCCTGGTTAGGAAGATCCTGTGTATAGTTTGCTGGCCCTTGAATGGATTAAATCTGGGGGACCATGTGAACAGTGGGAGAAGCGGTTGGCGGAGGCTGAACTGCGGGATGTATTAGAAAACATTCAAAAATTCTCCAGTAAGGCACAGGATGCTGTAACCTTGGGGAGACAGGGATGGATCCTGTTAACACCATATAAGAAACAGCACCAGCAAAAAGATCACTTACTGGCTCAATGCTCCCGTATGCGAGCTCAGATTATGACATTAGAATCTGTAAACAAGCTCCTTACTGATAAACTAGACACTTCTCAAACTGTACCCGAGAAGGATACACTACAAGTTGCCCAGTGTAAAAGTGGGAAGAGATGGTGACAATGTAGTCATAAGAAGGTCCACTCAGAGCTTATACGGGTGGATGTACACAGTAACCCTGATAACTTGGATGATGATATCTGGTACCCTGTGAAGTCTCTTGGGGCCGGTGCCTCAGATGACTCTGCAGCTGTGAGACCAGTCATCAGGAGGAAGGTGGAATTTTCTGAGGGTGAGCCACCAGTAAATAGACCTACAGTGGAAGATTTCACACAGCAAGAAATCAGTGATATCCTTGCACGGTTCAGTCAGAGACCAGGAGAGCCCCTGCTTGCTTGGACAGTACGTTTATATGATCAGGGAGCATCAGGGGTTAGCCTGGATAATTTTGACTGCAGAAAGTTTGTAACTCTGAGTTCAGATCCTCTGGTGCAGGAAGCATTTCGGACTAATGATGACAGTACTAATCTTTTGGCTTTAGCCATTGTGGGATGCAAGGCAAAATACCCCCTAGAGAATTCCTGGCCAGGTTCTGAATGGCCATGGTATACTCTGCAGGATGGTATACAGCAATTGAAGGAAGGAGTGAAACTGGCCATTCATGTAGGCCATGTGGATGTATTGATGCAACTTTGATTGTCTGTGCCTATGAGAAATGCAATCATTAGAACTGCTCCACCGGCTTATAAGAATGTTCTTGTAACCTCTTACTGAGTGAAACAGGAAATCCCTTTAGAGATGTACTTGAGAAAATGCATAAGCTAGGTGACTTTGGAGAATGGACTCCCCAGGAGCGCCAGGGCTATCGAGAATTCCGACGTCAACAGGGTCCCTGGGAGTATACACAGAACCGAGACACCCAATGTGGTAAAAATACTGAACGTCAGCTGTCTCGAGGACAGTTGTTTAAAGCTTTATTGAAAGATACCTCTTGCTAAAATTGATGGTCTTGACACCAATGAATTATGGAAGTTGTACAAACAGAGAGGGTTACAGAAACCCCATAGAAAAGTGCAGAATTATCAAGCACACTGGTCAGAAACTGTTCAGCCTACAGCACCCCTTCTGGATCCTCAATGGGATCCCACCTTTGCTCATGGTGGGCCCTCCAGGAGCAGTCCGGTTGTTCCGGGGAAGAACCACGAATGGCAGCAGTATTCTGTCAAGAGACAGTAGGTACTGTAATCCATATTGAAATATTGGCCAAGCTCCGGTACCTGGGGCGTGAGAGGACCAACAACCCCATGTGGAGCTACAAATATTCTGGAAAAAACAGTCCTCTCAAATAGTAAAGGCTTTAGTAGATACTGGAGCGGAGGCCTTCTTGATTTATGGAAATCTGAAGAAATTTAGTCCGTGATGATTACAGGACTGGGTGGAAAACAAATTGAAGCGGTAAAACCCAAATTGATATGGAAATTGGAAATCTTCCAAAACAACAGTATACAGTCATGATTGTTTCAATCCCAGAGTATATAATCAGAATAGATATTCTAACAAGACTTACTTTGAATCTTCTTGATGGTCATTATCAATTTGGGGTAAAGAGTTATATCACTAACCGAGCAGTTTTAGTAGGGAAGATAAAGATGCCTCCAGTTCAGATCCCAAATGCCAAAGTAGTAACCATGAAACAGGACAGGATTCCAGGCAGTCATGAAGAAATTTCCCAAACAATCAAAGATTTACTGGCTGCAGGGGTTTTAAAACTGAGTACCACAATGTCCAATCTGGCCAGTCAAAAAGGCTGATGGATCCTGGAGAATGACTGTGGATTATAGAGAACTGAACAAGAGCACCTCACCTCTTGCGACAGCTGTACCTGATATGATCACTTTAACAGAAAGAGTTCAGAGGCATCCTGGCATGTGGTATGCTGTTATTGACCTGGCCAATGCATATTTTACGATTCTGATTGCAGAAGAGCATTGGGATCAATTTGCATTTACATGGCAAGGACGGAAGTACACCTTTTCCAGGTTGCCTCAAGGATGGGTTCATAGTCCGACTGTTTGCCATAGAATAGTGGCTGAGCACCTGGATGAGGTACAGCTCCCTTCTCATATGCAAATGATCCACTATATTGATGACATCCTGATTCAGGGGACCAATGAGGGTGAATTACAACAAATGCTCCAAGTGCTACTAACACATATGAGGCAGAAAGGTTGGGAGATGAATCCTACTAAGATCCAAGGGCCATCTCAGACAGTTAAATTCCTAGGAATACATTGGAACTGTGGTCATCGAGAAATACTACCTAAAGCTCGACAAAAGATTCTTGACTTTGCTATACCACAGAGTAAGAAGGAGGTGCAGAGACTTATCGGGCTGTTTGGTTTCTGCAGACAACATATTCCCCATTTAGGACAAATTCTGGCCCCATTATATAAGGTAACTCGCAAAAAGCATGAATTTGAGTGGGGAAATGAGCAGCAGGCTGCCTTTGAATTAGCAAAAGAGGCTATTCAAAGGGCTTTGGACTTATGGCCCATGCAGGATGGCGAAGTAGAGTTGAATGTATCTGTAAATGGGTCATATGCTAATAGGAGCCTCTGGCAGAAACAAGAGAAGAGTCCCCTTAGGATTTTGGGGAAGAAAGTTACCAGAGGCAGGGCATAATTACATGCCCTTTGAGAAACAACTGTTAGCCTGTTATTGGGCCTTGATAGAAACTGAGCAGCTCATGATAGGCCACAAAGTGGCCCTGCGCCCCGAAATCCCTATTATGCAGTGGGTTAAAAGCTCCCCGAAGACTCACCAAATAAGGTATGCGCAAGAATTGAGCATTATTAAATGGA
Organism: Athene cunicularia; assembly: GCF_003259725.1. NCBI lineage: Eukaryota > Metazoa > Chordata > Aves > Strigiformes > Strigidae > Athene > Athene cunicularia. Next base: position 7,403,982 of record NW_020799144.1, on the reverse strand, counting down.
AATGGTACATCCAGGACAGAGCAAAGGTGGGACCTGGTGGTGTTGCTTCCCTCCATGAGCAAGTAGTGGCTGCCCCCATGCAGGATCAAGAGTTAAAGCCTGATCCTATAGCTGAACAGGAATCCCCTGTGCGATGGGGGAAGACCCTGGATCAGCTGCTCTCTCTTGAAAGGGAACATGCATGGTTTACAGGTGGGTCAGCTAAATATATAGGAGAGAAAAGGTTTTTGGAAGGCAGTGGCTTATCATCCTCATTCAGGAAATTTCTGGAGACCACAGGAGAAGGGGAAAATAGCCAATATGCTGGGTTATATGCAGCATATATGGCTTTAAAACAAGAGGATTTAGAGTGAATATTGTCATTTTAGAACCTGAATAAGTCACTTTTCTTTCTGAGTTATTTTGTATTGACAAATAGTTGTTAGTTATTAATAAATCTAGATTATTTTTCTAAATCATTACCGTGTCAATACTTTCATCCGCGACACCTTCACAAAGGGGAGGTGAGTTTGCCTTTAGGCTTCCCTCCAGGGTGCGACCGGCCTGGCAGACAGAGCCATTGGGTAAATGAGCCCCAGGTGTCCTTCATTGAGTAACCCAAGGTCAGGTGTCCCACTTAGGGGTAAAAGCTGGGACCACTTGACGGAAGGGGCAGTGTCTGTTTGTGAGGTGGATGCCCTGTGCAGATTTCCCTGTTGGGGAAGGACCTCCTGCCTCCCTGGGACTGGGCTCCAGTCAGGTCTGGCTTTTGTAAACGTGGGCTGCGTAGAGATTCAGTATGTGGCTTCCTTGGTCTGATGTATTTGGTTTGTTGACTCGGTTGTTTCCTGTCCCTTCTACGGGAGACTGCATTTCACCATTTATTCTGCCCACTGTTGGTCGTGCAGTGTCATTGTTGGGGATCAGTAGGATTGATGTTGATTATGTGGAATCTGACTGACTTGTTTGTACCCCCAGCACTCACCCATGTTCTGACCCTTTTATATCAAATACAATTTGGTTATTGGTTCATCTTTATGCTGGCTGTGTCCTTTATGCTAGGCCTAATAACTGGCAAAACACACCACTACATTATTTTAAGTAATTCTTTCAATTTGTGGTTCTGATTAATCTGAAGTTGGCAAAGAAGTCCTTACTTTTTGCTAGCCATGTAAGATTTGACTCTAACAGACAAATGAAACTATGTGGGTAAAACATTTCACTCTGTAGGATTTGCTGTGTCCTAGAACATTCTTGCCACCTACCACCTTTTGGTGTCTCCCTCTGCTTCACAGTTCAGATGTTTGTTCTGAAGACCTCTAACCTGCAGCACTGTCCATGATGCATCACTTAACTATGCAGCTGACTTAGATATTGTTGTACAAGGATGATTAAAACTAAGGTCAGTTATTTTTTTCCTTGGAAACAGTTGGCTTATTTGCAAGTGTCCTCTGATTATTAATGTGCAAACAAAAATGTGTACTCATGTGTATCCTGAGTTAGGATAAGTACAGCTGAAATAGAGAATTCTGTCAGAATTAATTATCTAGTTAAAGACCACATTTTCTACTGCAAAATACTTCACTCTCAATTATAAGCAACTTTAAAATCCTTTAAAAAATTACTGCAGTCATTTTGTGGCAAAGGAAACATCTTTTTACACATTCTATACTCTGTAGTCTGAGTCTGTCAAAAGAATGATGATTGAGAGAAATGAATTTTCATAGTGATGTATGAAAGCTTCAGAAACTGATAGAAGACCGAAGAGCTGTAAAATGGGAACTGCAGCAAACCTTGTTATGGCTTTTGCTATCATTCATTCTAACAGTTGTCTCCTTAACGGTGTGAACAGAGAATATCTGGTGTGGTACAGTCTGGTATGTAAAGACTATCATAGCCACAACTAAAATGCACAAGCCTAACCTGGCATGAAACAGTTTCCCTCACCAAATGAAACTATGTGTTAGTAATACACCTTAGCAAATAATTTTATCTCTTCTCGAGTGAATTTCAAAATCAGTGTCTCTTTAAGGCCTACTGCTCCAATTTTCCTTTTTAAAGCATGACTGCACTGCTGACAGGCAAGACCCTTTTTCTTATACTCCTTTAATTCAGTTATGCTGTGCAAGTCAAGATAGTTACAGGAATTTATAAAACCTTTGAAGCTCAGCATCAGCCTGGAGATATGAAGCACATTACTGAGAGATTTATACTATTTAAATATATTTTTTTCATCACAGATCATCTCCATGTTTTAGAGACTGCCACAGTGGGACAACAAGACACTTCTGTTCTCTGTAGTTTACTCCAGAAAACCAGGAGAGGGGACTGATAAGAATTTGCCCACACAGGAGTGTGTGTGAGTAGTAAGGATGAGGCAGTTGTCAAAGTATTTTGGGGAGAAAAACACTCACAGATAAAACCCACTGTAATCTGTGTAGGTTTTTCCTCTGACTTCACCTAGAATTTGGTGGAAATAAACACCATACTGTATTTCTCTATATGTATTCTAAAAAGAACATGTAATAACTTCATTCTCAAAAAGTAGTCACTGTGTCAGACCAGACGGACTTTTAACTATGACAGCAAAGTGAAAGATCACTTGGATAAAATAATAAAAATAATTTTAAAAAAGAGAACAGTGCAAAAGAATCAGAGTGCACAGCCTGATTTCATTAGCAGTTAGCTTAGAAATGCCAGTCCATGATACACAGAAAGATGCCCTGAAGACCTTACTTTCACGTGTGTAGTGCTGCAAAAAATAAATGTCCCCTTAACAGCTAGTATAATGAGAACAATGCTATGTCAGAGAACTAATTTGCAGAAGGTATCATCCTTGATTTCTTAAGGAAAACAGAAAGTGAATCTTGCAGATCGCTCACTAGACATGAAAATCTAAAAAATCTGTAACAGGCAGAGAAAGCTGCTCTGGAGCAACAGCACACTGCAAAGATACTAGCTATTAAAACTCATCAAAGAAAGAAGTGAAAGTTTCTTGAAAATTAAGTAACATCTATCAGTTTCAAAGCTGCTGGAGGCTGTGCTGTTTTCTTCTAAGCATAAATTGTTTACATTAAGAAGAAATAACCCAACATTTTTGTGTGTGAGAATACTCCAAGGCCATCTTGAGCTATCTCATAGAAAAAGCATATTTCTAATCCTGTGACATTTTTACCTGACCTTGAAGATAAGAAAAGACTCTCAAAAGGAGATATTGGTAGGGAACTGGGTTTTTTAGTTATGAGAAAATTGTAATCCTTCTTGACTTCAACACTTACAAATCAGATCAGAAGGCTTAAGCTAAAATAGTACAATTCCAATGGGAGGACATCAGTCTCTTCCTTGTTCCTTACTAATCAGCAGACAAAGGAAAACATTTATTTAAAAATTATTACTAACTTGAAGTCAGGAGTATTACATTCAGGAGCTCCAGAGTATGATACTGAAGCAGTGGTGAATATGTAAGATGTGTATTCCTTTCGGTTACATCTTCTTATGTTCATTCAGCATGTATTAGAGATTAGTCTGAAGCCAAGAGAAAGTTTTAAGCAAGATATACTGCTAAGTATTTGGATTTGGCTCTTGTTTTAATAGACTAAAATCATGAAACCTGTAAGGAAAGAATCATACAAGATTATTTCAGATTAAAACATTTAAATAAATATTTTCTGTTTTGACAGAGTAAACAAGAAAAGTGGTACAAATTACTGAAGCCTACCTTCATGCTGTCTAATCCTGCAGACACTTAAGTACATCTTTTCTTCCAATGCTTTCAAACATCCCACAGACACTAGAAGGGTTCATAAAGTGTTTAGCTTTTGAATAATATGAATAAAGAAACACTTCACAAATATGATGGAACTACTTGGTTCTTAGGAATTGTACTAGGACAAAAATCGCTATCAGTCTTAAAACTTAGAAACTTGACAACTCTATCTCCTACAGATTTGATTAATTCATATGTGTTATATTCTTCTGTTAGATTTTGAAAATGCATTAACAGTTGCCGTTTCCTATGCAACCCCATTAGGCTATTTCATAACAGTATTGCAGTTCCATTAGGCAAATGGATTGTAAAAATGTGCTGCATAACAGAATGTTTCTGATTGAAATGTATGGCAAGAATATTTGTGAAATATGAACTGTATTAACAAAGATAGCGCTTGGCCACAATTGACTTTGTTCTGATTGCTGCAATCTGTGTCACCTGGAAGGCTGTTTACTCATGCCTTGGCCCACCGCTGTTCCCAGGAACCTCTGGTACAGGTTCATACTGCATATCTTTTCTGTCATTCATATTTGTTATATAAAGATGAAACTTGGATGCAGAGTTCCAGTTTCCTGCTTTACCTCATCTGTTCCTTGCCTTTCATACAAAAGCATAGCTGTTGGCTAAATCAGAGAGAAAATCCAAGTGAGGGAGTGAGAGGGTGAGGGAAGGCTATTTTCTCTCTTCAAAATATTCCACTCACATTTTAAAATTGCAGTCTATTTTAAAAAACCTCCTTTATTGAAATCTTTGAATTAACTGCCAGTGTTATGCCATCAAGGTTGCTGCATCTTCAGGCAGGTACGCAGTGAGGAGGGTACGATGCTTCCCTCCCTCATTCCTTGGCAAAAAAGACTAAGACTATCTGACCTCTGTGTGAAAATTTTGAGAGATGTTATAATGGGATCTTAATATGCATCCTAACCACAGGCAGCAGATATAAGTATTTAATTCATTAAAGGTTCCGTGTGTGATTTTCTCTTTGATAACTCTAAAACCAAAGCTTCTCATGTCTTAGGAGCTGATAACAAAAATTACACAGTGTACAGTTCACAGCAGTAGAGAAAATAGGTATCAGAGTACAGAATGAACTAGTCATTATATGGGGCTAATATAGCCAAAGTATGGGTAAGAAACACAATTAGAATATGTATTATGAAGCACAAATATTTCAAAAGGAATATATTATGATTAGTTTACTTAAGACAAAATCAGGTTAAAAGCTAGAACTGAAGAGATACTATATGTTATCCACTGTTTCTTTAGCTAGCAGGTAATTTATTTCTACAGTGATGCTGTGGCAAGTTACAAGCTGTTAAGCAAGGATACTGAAAGCAAAATCCTGTCTCTGCAGGATTTCCATCACCAAAACCAGAGATACCTACCTAATTGCTGCCTTAAAGCTTTAACTTGTCTCCTTAAGAAAACTAATTCAGATTTTACAGGTAGCAGACAGATTTAATCATGGGCTAGAAAAGAAGGAGCAATGCAAATAATCTGTAAAATGTCATGTACAAGAAATATTGCTGGATTTACCAATTGGTTTTAAAATTATCTAACTTTCAGTAACACTACTATTTATGACATTTTCTGACTGTATTCAGTATCAGACTCACTACTGTCATAAGTTACACTGTCTTTGAAAGTTGACTGAGAATTACATTCTGGTTTCATTCAGGGCTATAACCCTGAAATGAAACTATAGTTAACATTATATGAAGAGTCAGAAATTAAGCTAAAGTTTCAGCTAAGAGCAGAGCCATGGCACAGCCCCAGATAGCTGTTCTGTCAGCAGACATCTTTGGCCCCAGTGGAGGAGGTGAAAATGTAGAATCTTTACTATCCATGATAGAATGCACCATTTCGTCTTCATTTTGGACTTCTATAGAGTTTATTCAATCTTGATAAGCATGGTAATGGAAATATGTGTGGATTAATTAGTCTATTTGCACTTGGCTAAAGGATGAGGGTGAGAAAATGTCATTCAGAGGTTAACGGGTTTTCAATGAAGGAAAGGGTTAATGAATTCTGAGTGGTTTGTGGTGAGAGAGGGACTTTAAAAGACAGTGTATCAAAACCATGGCAGGCTGTTACTCTTTTCGTACTTACTACATAAAGTATGTTCCTAAAAGCCAAAGGATTTATTGCCACACAGTCCATGCATTGAATCAAAACATTACTCTGTCACACTTCTTTTAAAAACTCACAGATAATTTCACTGCTGTGCTTCAGAAAAGGTGGGAGCCCCTGAAGGTCCCCTTTAAGACACCTCTGGACAAGAGAGCTGCTTTTCAAGTCTATCCAAGTATGCCTCCCATTGGGGTCACCATCCATGACTGGGTGTCTCCTTTGTAGCAGATTTGTTACTGCAGGTGTTCACAAAAGACAACAATGGGGTTGAGGGGTCTCTCATAATCAGTCCATTTCATCTGGTTTGAAACCACAGGCCTGTGATGATAGGCATCCTCTCATCAGCCTTGCTCTTAGTATAGGAAGAACTCTCTCCCTTTCTTGCCACGTTGGCGTGGGTTTGTGGCTGGAGACATGGCACCTCTACATGTTCAGATGGCAGCAGAGACTAGAATCTCTGCCATGAACACCCTAACTGAGCAAGCAAGAAAGGCAACAAATAGCCTTACAGGGCAAGAGAGAGCAAAGTATAGGCACTAGTACCAGAGGTGTACAAAGAGGTTGTTTCTACTGAAATAAAAAAAGGTCATGAAAGTTTATGTAAAGACACATTCTCTGAGTGTAAAGGCAGTTGATGCCTCAAGGAGGATGCTTCCAAGAGCTGTGTTTAGTTACATGCATTCAAACACTGATGATTTATTTTAAAAACCTCCCTTGTGATCACTTCTTTCTGACAGGTATTAACTTAAGTGATCTCAACTTTCAAATGTAGTCAAATATTTTGCTAACAACCTGTAAGCTGTGATTCCTAAGCCTGGATGGATGAGAGGGTTCCCACTTCATTATGTGACCACCCTTTCTGCAAAAGGATCTGAGACTTTCATTTTGGGTGTTTGCCTAGCAGCTGTTGAACCCACCCAGTTTACCTTCTCCGTGCGGGGCTCCCTACTGAAGCAGTTGCACATGAGCTGACACGATTTCCTTCCAACACAGATGTGAATAACTGCACACAATGTTACAGCTGAACCACAGCTCCCTTATTTGGGAGCTGCCCACAGTCCATGTTCCATTTCACTTTCACTGGGACTTTTGGCCCTTACACCACTGGGAATGTAAATTAAAGTTATACTGAGTATTTTGTTCAGGCTTGCAACTTGCACGCTGAACTGCTCTATCACTTCTCTATTTTTCCTAAATGCCAGACACAGCCCTTCAAAAACAGTCTCTATAGGTAGCTGTGAAAATACTGTACACATATCACCTCGGTGTAGGGCATCTCTGCTAACTGTGAAATATGGTCCCATAAATTGAAGCAATACACAGAGAGAAATATTGAACTATGCAGCACCTTCACATTCTGGCTACTCTTGTCTGTCTGTGTCTGTGTGTCAGTCAGTTGAATTAATACTCAATGAAAACAGGCATGTAAGGATTATGCATGTCTGTGGCAGAACAAGTTGCCATAGTCATCAAGTGGGATGGAAGTTTCCCATGTAGCTGTTAAATCCTTGAGCATCAGGAGGGAAGACCAATTTTTTTACAATTTACAACTAGATACTGAATCACTCTCTAAACACAAATGTTCACAGTAACTCTGAGCAACCCTGTCAGTTGTCCATGAATGAGAACACTTGTTGCTAGAGTCTTGTTTTGGCCTTTCTCGTGTCTCTTTCTACTTTTGCAGATTTACACTGATAATACCAGACTCACTGTACAAATAGTAAAATACAGGTTCTTGCTTCCATTTCCCTCAGGATATTGTTGCAACAGCAGGGATCAGGTAACCATTACATTAATGGAGTTATGGTGTTGCTTATACTTCTTCAAATGGAACATTGCAAAAGGAAAGGTCCTATTTGCTAGCTAGCAAACCATTCAGTCCTGTTCAGATCCAGTCCTGGAAGCTGTTGAGAATCCCTCATTGAAAGTGAAACTCTGAATTTTTCAGGACAAAGTCCACCACAAACTTTGACAATCCATCAGACTCAGTGAGGAAGAAAGTAAAATTTGGCTTCAGGCTGTCCATTTTATATATATATATATGTGTGTGTGTGTGTATGTTAATCCGAGTCTTCCAAATCATAAGACTGAGAATAAAAATAAAAGCACAAGAAAAGGCTGCAGGATTGGTAAACTAGTCAATCTTTAACTTTTTTTTTTTTTTTTTTTTTTTTTAAATGGTGGTACACCTTTGTAGCACTCCTGCAGATTCTGAACATTAGATCTTTCTTATTTTGATGCATAAATAAATGTTGTGTTCCTACTCACTCTGTAAAAATTTGGAGCAATAATCCGTGCTGAAAAGGCATCCTAAGTAGTCCTATTGTTGTGTAAATCAAGCAGTGAGTCCATTAGTAACTGCATTCAACAAAGTACAGGTCAGTATAGGATTTATCCTGACATTTGTCACTGAAATAACTCACCCAATTTAATTCTGAGGATGCAAAGCTGAAGAATATGAAGCTAATCATCTTAGCATGGTAAGGCATCTGGAAGTGGAAGCAGTGGCTGTACCAGTTCCACTTTTTCCTGGAAGAGAGTGAAAACAACCAACTGCAAAGAAAAATAGCCCCCTCTACACACACAGAGACACACACTGCTGTGTGTGCAGTGCCCACAGTCATTAAAGGACCACACAGCTCTCCTGCAGAATCTGAACAACGGCTCACCGGGAGTGAGAGTTTCCAAACTGAGAAGATGAGAGATCTTGTCAAAGTTCTCAGACTGACAGGCAAAACACTGCTTGGTGAGCCAAATGTTTCCTGCTGCTATGCATCCACATAGTTGTCACCTCTTCCAGCTGTAGTTCCAGAGGAAACTCGGGTGTGGAACACTTCCACCTGGTGAGGAAACTTCAGCCTTCGGATACTTGCAGAAACGTCTCTGGGGAGAAAGGCATGTTTTATTTACAAAAAATTGCCTGAGAGGTCAGTTTATAGATCAGTTATTTTATAGATCAAAGGGAAAAGAAGGGAAATGTGCCAACACTCGAATTACTATCTTCTGAGTGATGTGGTATTCTAATAAACAGCTCAAAGAAATACTGTGAGAATTGGTCCTAAACTGACTGCAACAGTTGTCGGAACATTATTTTTAAAACAAAGAAACCCAAACCAACAAAAACCTCCAAAATAGTCTTTCCAAAACAAGAGTTGAAAGAAGATCTGATTAGAAATTCAGGAGAAGAGAAATTCAAGGGGAAGTAACAAAACCTTGTTAGAATGAACATAAGGGCAGCCCTAGCATAATGAAATAATATCAAGTACCAGCAGGACTGTGTGAAATATAAACCAAAATTATTTTTTTTTTTTTTTTTTTTTTTTTTTTTTTTTGAAAAGGAAGTCAGTTAATAAGTCACAATGAAAGCTGTGATGCTAATGCTTGGGGTAATGACTTAAGTCTATGACTATTATTTATGGTAAAATATTTATTGGAACATGAGAAATAAATTTAAAAGACAAGCATTGTCAGATGCACAGGATCAAAAGTGAGCCAGACAGCTGTACACAAATATCAGTAATTATCCTCACGAAAATAAATCCAAAACCTTATACATAAGGATGTTACAAAACCAATGCTTTCAAATACTAGTATGGGATTTGTGCACATGCTTGGGTTGAAAAAAAACCACTCTGCAAACAGAGGTAATAAAATGGATGTGAAAACTAATCTAAAACAAGGGGAAAATTTTCAACAAACCCCAAAACCCAGGAGAAACTGGTAAGAGTTTTCTTTGTTACCTAGCTGATACTACGGGACTATAAAATATTACTCCTTATTAAGCCAAAGGGAACCTGTATCCACTGGGTCCAGTGGCTATTATTATAACAAAAAACTGCCTCAGGCTATGCAATGATTTCAATCAGACACTGTGCAGACACAAAAGTCTGCCTGCAGGGAACTAGCTGTGATCTGGGACTTGACAAGTATGGCCTATGATAGTGCCTGGCAGCACCCCCAATTACCCATTCACCACTTTCCTGGTAAGGCACTACTCTCCTGAACTCTCAGCCAGTATGACCTTCCAGCCTCTAATCAGGGACTTCTTGGACTTCAGGTTTCTACACATCCCCCCTGGGCTACCATTTAGTTTTTTATAAAACTTTTTCTCGAGGTTTGGATTCTGAAGTTCAGCTCTCTGTCCACTGAATTTGTTTCTGTCCAAGCTCCTCCAGTTCCCACTGCTGGTGGAAACAAGCTGTGTCCAAGAATCCCAGAAAACTGATACCCTCAGGTTCACACCTAAACCCTTCAGGACACCTCCGGCCCACACAGGCAAACAGGCTGATGACCACTTTTCCTTAGTGTTTCCAGACATATTGTTACTTTCAAGTCAAGAAGAAAAGCCCAAACCATTAGAACAACCTCAAAATTTTTAGTGCAGCATCCTTCCTTCCAGCTCTCTGGAAGCTGAATTCCCTTCTTCCAAGCAGCAGAATTCTCTCCAGCCAGCCAGAGATGCTAAAAATTGTCAAAGAAAACAAATAGTTTAGCTTCTTTCTTTTTATAACCCTGAACTTCTCCTCAGGTGATGGATACAGCGTGCTTACAGACCTCTTCCACAATTTTCTGCATACAAGTTGTGGAACAGAGTTGTTAATTGTGGTGAAGCAATACATATAGATATTACATTAATAAGTTATTCTGTGCAGATAATTTGTAACAAATTATCCTCACTCCAGATGTCCAGAAATCAAACATATAGCAGATGTTTCCCCGCCTAGGACTTCTTACCCAGTAATGTGTATGTTGATACATTTGGTTGCTTTCTTAACTTATAAAGTTCATGTGAAACAGTGTTTCTGCATCTGTTGTGAAACAAAACCTGTGGAGCTAGATTAGTAATTGCAAAGTATAATGTGGGACTGAACTCTAAAATCACTCTGGAGCATCCTAAAGGACAACTACCTAATAAAAATGTGTAAAAGAAACAAGTCATGAACACAATGTTATGCAAGATTAATCGAAGTCTGTAAGAATACAACATGGATATAAAAGCATCTTGTACTAAGAAAAGTGAAATTGTCAGTTGCCTACCAAAAATAGATTCTTCAAATATTTGGAAAGAAAAAAAGGAACACAAATAAGTATGTTAGAGCTATAAATTAAAGATGTTTCAATTTACTAGGGAGATGTAGTGATGGGAAATTTGGTCTGCTACTGAAACTTGCTACCATAAACTCATCCGTAACACTGGAAGAATGTCAAGGAAATTTTTCATGGAGAAAAAAGATGTTGTGTGATAATGATATTCCACTATAACAGTCACCAGCTAATTGTCCATCTTGGAGGTTCTGCCGTTTCCCTGCTGCTTTCAAATAAGCTGTAAATAAATAAACTTTACCACTAGAGGCTATTGTTATGTCAAACTGTAAAAGGAAGGCACCTGGAGGAGTTAACAAAATTATTATAGCTGTGTGGTGCTGTCACCACGTTGAAGTACAAAGGCTTCTCTATAAAGATGTGATCATTTCCCCATTATTAGGTACAACAGTGGCCTCAGTTGAAGAAAAACTGAGAAAACTTAGATGTCATGGCTTTGAGAAAGAGAGTACTCAAAAGAGAGAGAGCCGCATTCTGAACACTGAATGACTAATCTTCATACAATTTGTTTGTAACTTTATTGAACTGAATAGGTGATGTACCAGAAATCTGGGTCACAGAATGTCAAGATGTAAGTACAATAAATTAATCTCTGTCCTGAAAAGTGGATGCTTAAAATAGGTAAGATAGGAAAAAAAAAAAACATGTTTCTCTTCAGTCAACAACCAAATCAATTAAGAGACTCTAGGCCAAATGATGTTGAACATTCAGAGTTTCATTAGTATTACCAGTTTTATTACAGAATCAAGGTATTCTTGTTAGTTACCTCATGACAGTAAGTACTGTTCAAATACAAAGCAAATCACAAAGTCAAACCAATTAAATCTGGGACTACATGAGCCAGAATGTTTTGGTGCTACCCAGAGGGCTTGAGGGGATATTTTTGAATAAAAGATGCTCACACCACTCTCTATCCCACTAGGGACAAAAAAAGCAAATAAAAGGTAGGAATACTTCTTCATTCAAAAGCAGTATCTGCTTCTCCAACAGACATTCTGCTCAAAGGACCATTATCTTCCTTCCAAATAGCCATTCATCACTTCTTACCTTTCTGCTGGCTTCTCTTCACCTTGATATCCCACCTTCTTTCTGCCTCTGACCTACACAGAATCATCAGGAAAGTTCATAGAGGTGACAAACAGGCCTTGGTTGCCCTGACAAGCCTCTTCCAGGGCCTTCACCTATACCCTCTGACTGGGGTCTTCATTTAACCTTGTGGCTGGGCCTTCAGGCCCTGTCTGAGCTACATCTTAGGTGTGCCCCTAGCTCTGTACCTGAATCATTGTTTGGATTTCCTGGTGTCATGCTTTAAACTCAGAGGGCAACTGGGCAATTGAACACCAAGCAGATTCTCACACACTCCTTCACCCTGGTGGGATGGGGAGGAGAAAATATAACAAAAGACTCCAAGACTGAGACACAGGCAGGGAGGGCTCACTCACCAATTATGCTCACAGGCAAAAGAAACTCAACTTGGGAAGAAAGAACATCAATTTAATTTGAACACTATCAATGCTAATTACCAGTCAAATAAAGTAGTACAGTGAGAAATATAACCACATCTTAAAAACACCTTCCCCACACCCCTCCCTTCTTCCCAGGCTCAGCTTTTCTCCTGATTTCTCTACCTCCTCCCCTCCAAGCAGCACAGAGGGGCAGAGGATGGGGGTTGTGGTTGGTTCATCACCCATTATGTCTGCCGGTCCTTCCTCCTCTGGGGGTGGACTGCTCACACTCTTCCCCTGCTCACCACAGGAGACAGTCCTTCATGAACTCTCTCTGACATGAGTCCTTACCACGGGCTACAGCTCTTCTGAAACTGCTCAAGTGTGGGTTCCTCTCATGTGTTGCAGTCCTCCCAGCAATGAAATACAAGAGTGCAGGCTTCCCTCAGAGGCATTCTTCAGGCACAACCACCTGGTCCAGTGTGGGGTCCTTCATGGGCCACAGGTGGGCATCTGCTCCACTGGTTACCTCCATGGGTACAGGGGCACAGCCTGTGCTCTCACCATGAGCTGCAGGGCAGTCTCTGCTCCAGTGTACCTCCTCCTGTTTTTCTTCAACTGACACCACTGTTTGCATAGGTATTTCCCCCACTCCTCCTTCTCCCAGGTTCCCCTTCTTAAATGTTATCACAGAGGCACAACCACCATCACCGACTGGCTCAGCCTTGGGCAGAGGTGGGTCCAACTTGGAGCCAGGGAAGCTTCCAGCAGCTTCTCACAGGAACCACTTCTGTGGCCCCTTCCCTGCTACCAAAACCCCACCACACACAAACCCATCACACCTGGATTCACCTTGGACCTAGAATGTTACCTCCTCCTTGCCTGATGTTCACCAGACTGTCAATAGGAGCTACTGCAGCCCAATCACTCTGCTCTGCTCACCTCCCTCTGGTGCCACGGCCTTGTGCCCTGTTGCTGCAGCCACAGCCTGCCTGCCTTGTGGCTGCTTTCCTCTCACTTTCCTTCCAGGAGCTGCCTCTTCTAACTGCTACCTGACCATGCCATGGAAAAATGAGACATGGGTTGCTAAGAGACTCCCACTTGTACTTAAAACTTGAGCAGTGGCTTCTGCCTCTGGAAGCCCTCCTAAATTAAAGTCCTTGAATGCTTCTTCCCTCTGCCACATCCAGTAACTTTGAATGGGTTTGTAAATGATAGCAGTGAGTAACTCACTTCAGCATAATAAAAATTCAATGAGAAACTGTATAATATTCACTGATCATTTCCAGGCATGTGTTCTCAATTAGATTGAGAACATGCCACAGTTTCACATGCACCCTCAAAACAGGCACCAGATTAGCTATGTATTACATGCACACCCAAGATTCATCCCAACTGGATCCTGGGAAAAGAACAATGAAAAGTATTAAGAATTAGATCTTTGCTGCCATACTCACTGGATGGATCCTAGAAATTTTTTTCTCACAGGACAAAGAGTATCTCAGAACAGTCAGAAGACACAACAGAGATTGTTTAGTACCATCTTATCAGCAATGAAAACTGGCTACCCAGAGACACGAAACAGCAAGTCTCGCTCTTCCACTGTGCCTGTCTTCTGTCCCCTGACATTCTGCTCTGTGATCCAAGTGGCTACCTCTGAACTTAAACCTGGATTTAGGGTGACTTTCTGAGTTTCCTCTGAACTGTCCAATGTCCAATATTTACTTTAAAATCAGAATTTATTTACCTCAGTGGGAGGGTGGTATGTTCACAATTTTATACATTGTGGCAGTTCTATTTACATGCACAAATACTGATTCTAGAGCATAATTTTACATCCCAAGTCTGCTAGATCTCGCTTCAAAGTTTATTTTATGCTCTGGTAACAAATTAAACTTTGGTATCAACAGGCACAGATAAAATATCTTTCAATTTCTGCCATTCCTAAATATCACACAACATTCCCTAACACTCTTTACATCCAAACTGCCAAAACCTTTTACTGTTCTTACTTGATCTTTTGCCAACTTCTGTGACTTGGATATCTACAAAATATACATAGATCTTGTCAATCCTGGACTAAATTAGTGCAATGCATTCCACTTGGGGCTGTATTTAACAGGTTAGCTACATTGTCACTGATTATTTAGTTAGTTCATTCTCTTAACTATTCCATGAGATAGATAGACAAATATTGATTTGTTGCCATTTGTCAACAAATGTTGTTTAGGATTACTGTGGCCTTAGAATGATTCAACATTGAAATGAGAAGAGAAACCATAACCTTGAATGGTAGCCAAGTCCTAAGTACAAGAACATTTTCCTCATGTGAAGATATTTCAGACCTTACAGTGAGGCCGCTATAACTAGGTTCCTTAACAGTAACCTAATGTATGATTATTGCAATAGCACATATATTTTTTAACACATTTTCACACTTACCAGCCGAACAGAAATTTGTCAAGTTTATCTCTCAGGAAAAAAATGTAAATAAATAGCTGCTCTTAAACTGTGGCCACACAATTATTTCAGTCTGAATTAAACTTAGCATTTTGATAAACACAGCTTTTAGCAGCCTAGCAAAACAATTTCTCCTTTTTCTTCACTGTCAGTAAAATTCTGCTAAGATTCTGCACCCAGTTTCTGTAATGCACAAAGCCCCTTTGTGAAAGACACAGAATGGCAAATCACATATCTAACTGTCACTTTGAGTGGCTCATTCAAAGGAATTGGTTTGCTCATAGAAAGTGTCCTGTTTAGTTTCTCTCCAGAAGCAACTAGCAGAGTCAAAGATGAAACTTGTATTGGGTACAGCAAGCAGTTTAGTGGAGAGTCCATATCCTACCAGGATATGTAGCTGCCAGCTGTATCACTGGTAAGTCAGACAAGGTTGGCCCATGGCTGGTCTCTCCAGATGTCTGCTTTGCCCCACTACTGGAAATCCCTATCCCCACTTTAGCCAAGCAGACTAACCCCAGCAAAAAGGTGGAGTAGCAGATTACTTTTTGTAATCCAGTTTGTGGAATGACCTTACAAATAGTTGGTCAGAACAGCTGAGGAGCTGACAAGTTGCAGTAAATTGTCAGGTTTAATTAGGACTATTACTTCTTCTTGAGCTCAGTTGCTAGTGAAGGACTTCAGGTGTCAAGTAGTTGCAAAGCTGAACGTCTCAGTCAACAACTACCCTAATAAGAGATCTCTTGGTTTTTTTTTTTTCCAGGAAACTAAACAAAGAAGCTCCTGCTAGAAATTGTATTGTATTGCATTCCCAGAAACATGGCACATCTAACTATGTACATGTAATATTTCACAAAGAACTGAGAAGTTTTAATAGGATGACAATGTATAAAATTATTGTGAGTAAATAGGAACTAAATAAAATGGAGAATAGTATATTCCCCTATTAAATAAAAAGCAGTTTAGAAGACCTTTTAGCTGCCAACTACTAATTAATGTAAAAAAAAAAAATAGAATTCTTAAAACCATATGGTAATGAGTTTGTTCCAATGAGTTAGCACTCATACAGGAATGACTTGATATACCTGGATAGCAAAAATAAGAAGCAAATGTAACAAAGATGTCTAAACTATCAATTTACTATGATGACTGTACAATTCAGAAGATAATCATGAAAGCTAATTCACAGTAATTATGTGTATTGTTTAAAATGACTTAGATTTTGTGGAAAAGGTGGAAAGTCATGTTTCTTTACTTGTTAATCTGGCAAGAAAACAGCAAAAATGGTGTTAAATTGTTCACTGAAAAGATTGAACATACACTTCCTCAGACAAATTAATTTCCTTGAGTTGCATAGTAAGTACAATTTCCATCTTATGGATGTATAAACTAAACCACAGAATGGTAAGTAGTCATGCCATATCAGACCCAGTGAAGAAATGGAGATGTCTGGAACTGAGTGTTCTATGTCTCCTTTCACTACTGAATCAGTTTACACAGAAAATTGCATTCTGGTTACAGCACATGGGAACAGTATGACTTCAAGATTACATATTGATTTTGTGGCAAGCATTAAAAACTGACTGAATCAGAAAGGCAAAAGTATTTTTGGTGTTGAAAATCTATTAAAAGTTTTCCTCTGTGATAAACAGGTCAACTGAATTCCAAAAGGTATTTGTGCCATAAATATGACAGAACAAAATTACAAAACATAAAAACAGGCCAGGGTTGGGGGTTTTTTGTTGTTGTTTTATAGTGTGGGAAAGTATTAGTAATATGGACAATAGGAATATTTTAGGAATAAGATATGAATGAGAAAAATACAGTAGGTATTAGTTTATTTAAACCTGATATGAATAATCTCAAAGACAAGTAATTTTCAATAAAATGTTGTGCTGCTGAAAACAGATAAACATCATCTGTTTAGAATGGATCACACTGACTGATTCTGTCTAATCATATTTGTATCCTGAGTAGGCTAATTATTGTGCACCCAGGCCCTGATGCTATAATTGGATCTGTGCATACAGTCTTCTGTTCTTGCTTGAAGTTCTACTGAATTAAATTACACCATATACCTTTTTGAGGTAAGCAAAACTATCACTCAGTTTAAGTGTCCTTGTAAAAGAGGCAGCTGAAACACAACACATCTGTTCAACACAATCACTCACACCTAGTTTATAGACAGCACAACTGCACTGACTTCCCTAAAGTTACAAGAAACAGGGATTTGACATGGACCAAGAAGAATGCAATTTAAAAAAAAAAAAACCAAACAACTGGAAAAGGAGAAAAAGAGACACAATAAATCAGGGAAGAAAGCAGAAAAGAATGAGTAAAATCAGTGGTCGAATTAAAAAACAAAACAAAACAAAACAAAAACACAAACAAACAAAAAAACAAAACAACAACAAAAAAACCCAAACAACACACTAAGACAGCCACAGGGAAAGTAGGAATATAACTCCTAAAGACCAAGTTTGCTTCCCATAAGTGTTTTCCCTCACATTATCCTTATAATTTTATCTCCCTTTCGCTTCATCCCTCTCAGGAAGGCAATGTTTAAATTTTTCTTCCTTTCTGCAGTTTTCTGCATGTGTTAACAACCAGCTTGCAGGTCCTATTACAAAGAATTTATTTTCTTTTTCTATCATAACAATCTATCAAAATTTCTACTGGCTTTGTGAATTGCAGTTGGAAATGAATTAAAAAACATTCAACAGGAGCATGGTCTAGATTAATGGTGAAACACACTTATTCTGTTTTCATAGTGTACAGACCAATTACAGGAGAACCCTCATAGTATTTTTAAATTACATCGTGTATTTAACTTCTAACAAGAAACATATATGTCAAGGGATGAAACTGTAAGGTATTTTTGCAGTCTGACCTCTAAAGAAAAGAACTTTCAAAGTATTAAAAAAATTCTTCATTTTATATTTATATTAAAAATTTATAAATTTACTAACATATATAATATATTCTAATATATTGAAAATATTTAATGTTAGTATATTCACATACATGTGTATATTAGAATATATTAGCCTATATATTAGAATATATTTAATATAAAGTTATATATATAATATATATATTCTCCCCTCTTTTTATCCTCAAAAATGATTCAAATAGCATTGATTTTGAGTCTGGTATTATGACTAAAATTTTTTTTCAAATGAATACTCATCAAAGTACTTCTAATCTTACTTCAGCTGTCAATATGCTGGCTGGGATTTTTTGATCATGGTGATTTGTCTTGCTCTTGTATTTCATGGGGGAACAGAAAAGCACTTCTATGTGCCTAACAGAATCTACAGCTTTCAAGAACTTATTCTTGCAAATTGACTGATTAAATCAAGCAACACACTCATAACCTCATTTCTTTCTCGAGTGATGATAACCTTTAAACCAAAACCTGGTCTAAGCTGGAAACCATATGAAACCACAACATTCTCACAATTTCCACTTGAGACTGCAACTTTTCCCAAATTAGAAAATTCAGGCTGACTTTAAAGGACATATGAGATTATGCTAACAAACCACAAAAACTTAGAGTACACAGGGAAAATGAAATTCTCTCTCTACAAGATGCTTTTCTTGCCTTCTGCCCTAACGGTCTTAAACTAGAAACACAGAACACTGACACACTTTCTGACTTGAACTAGGTGACCAGCCTGGCTGCCAAATTACCTAGTTGAAAAAAAAAATAAATTTAAAGATCAGGTTAATTCCCCAGTATGGTGTATGGGCTGGCCACATTGGCCACTGTTATAGCAAAGACAGACTAGCATGCAACCATGTTTGGAAGAAAAACTAGGAGAAAAAGGATGAGAAACAGGAGTGTCTTGCCATTGTAGACTTCACAACCTTCAGCTGAAAAAGTTTCATTTCATTTTTAGATAACAGGACTCTCAACCTACAGCCTTTGATCAAACCCAGTCCCCCATTTTGGTGTGTATGTTCTATGAACTCCAAAGCACTCATTTTACTAGGCACTCCTTGATGCAGGCAGGGATTGGGCCAAGTACTCGGTGAACTTGCTACCTACCATCTTCTTCTCGTCATATCCCTTATTCTCCCTACAGCAGGACTCAAAAGATGTTCTGTCACATTCAATGCAGATACCCTTTGGCAGGTGATAAGACACAGGTGATAGGAAATCTGTTAGGAAGTGCCTGCAGTTCACTCACCAAACATATTTTCATTACCTGAAGAGAGAGAGGATTAGGAATTTTAATCATCAAAAGCCTGTGTGCCAGGCTAAATCTTGCACCAGGTGAACTCCAGGAGATGCAAGTATATAACAAATCCTGCTGTTTCTTGTAAAGGGCACTGTCATGTACTATGACTGTGTTAGGTACTGAACAAATAAAAATGAGAGCCTTTTCCCACTTTGTGTCAAAGATTTCACATTATAAGGGCATCAGCCTGCAAATGACTTCTGAAAGCATATGGCTTTGTCCCTCTTCTAATATTATCATGCTTTACTACCTTTTACTTTTTATTTTCAGGTGATTTTGTGCATCAGTCAAATAAGCAACTGCCACACTTAAAATGAAAACAACTCTTGTACATGTTAATTCTTCCTGTTCCTGTCAAGGGTTTAGCAGAGAGACCAACGGCACCTCTCTCTATCCACTGTCCTCCTCTAACCCTCACACATACATATTTCCTGTCATTATCACACTTGTAACTTCCACATCATGTGAAGCACTGGGATGTCACAGAATTTTCAACCCTTCTGTACTGAAGCTGTGTCTTCTCCCATATTCTTATATGACTTATACAAAGAGTGATAAGAGAAATGTCCATACCTCATATTTCTACAGAGACAGAACACAAAAAGAGCTTTATCCCAAACACTGTGTCAGGTCTGTATTTTTCACTGAAGTCTATCAGAGTCACAGGACTTAGATAATGCCAAGAACTGTCTTGTGATTCTCACCCATTTCACTAAGGCTACACATTTCTTTAATGTCACAGCCCAGAAAAGGAGTCAGTTCAAGCAACTCCTTGAAATCTGCACTACACGGGACATGAACTAGAGTAACACATTTCCTCCCAGTTTCTTGAAATGCAGGTGTCTCACCTGGTAACTGCCCGGTCTCTCCAGTTACCTCCCGTCCCTTGGGCTCCTACTTCGAGGAAACAGGATGCAGGAGCAACTCATCTGATCCTGCATGCAGCCACGTCAGATATATGTCTCTCATTTGAGAGCAAAGGCTAAAGCTTCAGCTGGGTAGTCTGCACCATTTATTCAGTGGTGGACCATGCCTCCACCCAGATGGAGCTGCTGAAAGGAGAGGCTGCAGCACAGACCTTGTGCCACAGGAAGTGTCCAGACCTTTCTCTTGAGCCAGGGACAGGCAGCAGACCTGCCTGAAAAAGCTGTGCCCTGGTGGAGGAACTCCTGCAGCAGGTGGCTGAGCTGCAGGGCGTGGTGAGAAGACTGTGGAGCATCAGTGAGGCTGAGAAGGAGTTAGATAGCTGGTTCCAGGCACAGCCTGCAGAGGACCCACAGCCCATGGTCATGCAACCAAAAAATCCCTCACCTGGAAGGGAAGCGGCCAGTATTGTAGAAGAATGGAAGCTTGTAATGGCAAAGACCTGCAGGAGGAAGAGACTTCCCCCAAAACCCAAGGTGCCCTGGCGGAACCACTTCACTGCTCTGCAGACTGAAGAACAGAGGCCCATCACGTCGGGAGAGACGCTGAAGCTGAGTAAGGCAGCCTGGCCTGCTCCCATGTAACAACCAGCGGCACTACCAACAGGCGACGGGTGCCGGTGGTAGGCAACGGTCTTCTGAGAGGTGAGAGGCACCATCTGCTGACCTGATGCACCCTCTAGAGAGGTGTGATGTGTACTGGGGGTTCATGTCCAGGGTGTCACTGAGAGACTGCCGAGCCTTGTACACTCCACCGGCTGTTATCCACTGCTCTTGTTTCATGTGGGCACCAAGGATACAGCCCGGAGCAGTGTGAGGAGGATCAAGAAGGACTATGGAGCCCTTGGAGTGGCAGTAAGGGACTCTGGAGCACAGGGAGTTTCTTCATCAATCCTTCTGGTCAAAGGAAAGGAGTTTGAAAAGACCAGTTGAACCTGGGAATCAACAGGTGGTCATGGGACTGGTGCCACAGCCAGGGGTTCAGCTACTTAGACCATGGTACTTTCTGTGAGAAACCTGGGCTGATGGGAGCTGATGGGGTCCATCTGTCACAGAAAGGGAAGAGCATCTTCGGACATAGGCTTGCCCAGCTGGTGAAGGGAGATTTAAACAAAAGCTGCCAGGGAAGGGGAACCTCAATCCATCCCACTCTTACCAATCTGATGCCAGTGCCAGCAACAGCTGCCCAGAGCCTGGAGAGGGGTCACAAGTCAGCAGGAGAGCACCTCAAGAGCAGCACAAAGGAGTTCCACCTGTAAATCAGCTTCATCAGGACCAAACTAAGTGCCTCTATGCAAACACATGTAGCACGGGGAATAGACAAGAACAGCTAGAGACGTGAACACACCTGCAGGGCTGTGATCTTATTGGTATCACAGAGTCTCCTGGGATGGATGGGATGACTCCTATGGAATAGGATGGTTCCTATCACTGGAGAGTTGTAATGAGAGAATACAGGATCTTTAGGAAGGACAGGCAGGGAAGACAAGTAGGGGAGGTTGCCCTCTATGTCAGTGACCAGCGGGAGTGCCTGGAGCTCTGCCTGGGCATGGATGAGGAGCTGACCAAGAGCTTATGGGTCAGGATTAAAGGGAGGGCAGGGACAGGGGATGTTATAGTTTGGGTCTGCTACAGACCACCCAACCAAGAAGACAGAGTGTATGAGGCCCTCAATAGATAGATAGGAGCAGCCTCATGTTCACAAGCCCTGGTCCTCATGGGGGACTTCAACCACCTGGATCCCTGTTGGCAGGACCCCACAGCAGGACATAAGCAACCTCAGAGGTTCCTGGAATACATTGATGATGTCCTTCTCCAAGTGATAGAGGCGCCAACGAAGAGAGGTGTTCTGCTGGACCTTGTTCTCTCCAAGAAGAAGGGGCTGGTGGGGAATGTGAAGTTCAAGGGCAGCCTTGGCTGCAGTGACCATGAAATGGTGGAGTTCAAGATCCCGAGGGCAGTGAGGAGGGCACACAGCAAGCTCATTACCCTGGACTTCAGGAGAGTCAACTTTGGCCTCTTCGATGTGCTTGGCAGAGTAACATGGAATAAAGCCCTGGAGGGAAGAGGGGCCCAAGAAAGCTGGTTGATACCCAAGGATCACCTCCTCCAAGCTCAGGAGTGATGCATACTGACAAAGAAATCAGGTAAGAATGCCAGGAGTCCTGTATGGATGAACAAGGAACTCCTGGACAAGCTGAAATGCAAAAAGGAAGTCTACAGAGGGTGGAAGTAAGGGCAAATAGCCTAGGAAGAATACAGAGAAATTGTCTGAGCAGCCAGGGACCAGGTTAGGAATGCCAAAGCCCTGATAGAATTAAATCTGGCCAGGAATATCAAAGGCAACAAAAAGGTTGCTTTTACAGATACATTGGTGATAGAAGTAAGACTAGGAGAAATGTAGACCTTCTCTGGAAGGAAAAGGGAGACCTAGTCACCCAGGATATCGAGAAAGCTGAGGTACTCAACAATGTTTTTGCCTCAGTCTTCACCAGCAAGGGCTCCAGCCACACTGACCAGGTGACAGAAAGTAAAGGCACTGGGGGAATGAAGAACCACATATCATAGATAAGGTTTGAGACCGTCTAAGGAACCTGAAGATGCACAAGTCTGTGGGACCTGATGAGATGCATCTGTGGGTCCTGAGGAAACTGAAGGAAGAAGTCACTAAGCCACTATCCGTCATATTTCAGAAGTCGTGGCTGTTCGATTAAGTTCCTGCTGACTGGAAGAGAGGAAACATAACCCCATTTCCAAAAAGGGAAAAAATGAAGACCTGGAGAACTACAGGCTAGCAGACTCACCTTTGTGCTCAGCAAGATCATGGAGCAGATCTTTCTGGAAACCATGTGAGGCATTCTAGGATGAGGCTACATTGTTGGTGGATAAGGGAAGAGCAACTGGCATCATCCACCAGGACTTGTGCAAAGCTTTTGGCACTGTCCATCACAACATCCTTGTCTCTGAATTGGAAAGACGTGGATTTGATGGATGGACCACTCAGTGGATAAGGAACTGGCTGGATGGTTGCACTCAAAGAGTTGTGGTCAACAGCCTGATGTCCAAGTGGAGAGCAGTGACAAGTAGTGTTCCTCAGGGGTCGGTGTTGGGACCAGCACTGTTTAACATATTTGTTGGTGACATGAACAGTGGGACAGAGGGCACCCTCAGCAAGTTTGCCGATAACACTAAGCTCTGTGTGTGTGATGTGGTTGACACATTGCAGGGAAGGGATGTGCTATGCAGAGGGACCTGGATAGGCTGGAGAGGTGAGCCTGTACAAACCTCATGAAGATCAGCAAAGACCAAGTGCAAGGTCCTGCACATGGGTCGGGGCAATCCCAAGCACAGACACAGGCTGGGCGATGAGTGGATGCAGAGAAGAACTTGAGGGTAATAGCGGATGGAAAACTGCCTATAAGCCAGCAAATTATGCTCACAGCCCAGAAAGCCAACTGTGTCCTGGGCTGCATCAAGGGTACTGTGGCCAGCAGGTTGAGGGAGGGGATTCTCCCCCTCTACTCCACTCTTGTGAGACCCCACCTGCCACACTGTCTCCAGCTCTGAGGCCCCCAACATAAGATCTGTTGGAGCAGATGCAGCGGAAGCCATAAAGATGCTCAGAGTGCTGGAGCAACTCCACAGTGAGGAGAGGCTGAGAGAATTGGGGTTGTTCAGCCTGGAGAAGAGAAGGCTCCAGGGAGACCTTACAGCAGCATTCCAGTGCTTAAAGGAACTACAGGAAATATGGGGAGGCACTCTGCATCAGGGAGTGTAGGGATAGGATGAGAGGTAATGGTTTTAACCTGAAAGGGGGCAGATTTAGATTAGATGTAAGGAGGAAATTCATTACTGTGAGGGTGGTGAGGCCCTGGCACAGGTTTCCCAGAGCAGATATGGCTGCCCCCTCCCTGGAAGGGCTCAAGGTCAGACCTGTGAGCAGCCTGGGCGGTGGTGGGGGTTGGGACTAGATGGTCTTTCAGGTCCCTCCCAACCAAACCAGGTTCCATGGTGCTATGTCCGTGTCCCGGCAGGGCTGTGCATTGCTCCAGTTTTGCACGCCAGGCCTCGTGCGGCTCCGAGTGCGCGGGCTGGGAC
>NW_020799144.1:7357367-7379784 GCF_003259725.1 Athene cunicularia | reverse complement strand
CCCCCCCCCATCACCTTATCTCTTCTCTCCTCCTCTCTCCTTCTCTCTTTTTTCTCCCCTCTCCTTCTCCTTTTTAAGCTTTTCCTTTTCTTTTGCTCTGTGCCCCTTGTTCCTTCTCCTTTTAAATTTTTTCCCTCTTTTAAATTTTTTTCTCTTTCACTTATTCTCCTGGTCCCTCTTCCCCCTTCTCTATTTCCTTCCCCCTTCTCCTTCCCCTGCTTTTTGGCCCCCCCTTTCTCTTTCTCCTTCTCCTGCCTCTTGTTCACACCTTCTACTTGGTGTTCCCTTCTTTTTTCTTCCTGCTTTGTATTCACTTCCAGTTCTCATGCTTCGTGTTTTTGCCTCCATTTTCCTTCTCCTGCTCCTTGTTCCCTTCTCTTTTCTCCTCCCTTGCATTGCCATCCCCCCACCCCCACACGTTCCCCTCTTTTCTCCTCCTCCATGTTGCACCCACAAACCCCTAATGTAGGCCTACTATGATTGAAGTTACCCCTCTTTATGAGCTTACTGTTCATTGAATGAAGTTATTTACTGTTCATATCTGGTATAATCAGAAATGGGAATTATCTGTCACAATCAGAAATGTAAAAATAGCAAAATAGAAATCAATCTCATAATTTCCTTATCAGTTGTCAAATTACTATCTATTTGATTTGTAGTTAAGAAATCACTCATCTTAGGTACCCTGTGGGGGTAGATAAGCGGAAAAGTATGCTGGGTCCTACCAGGGAGTATTTATGAAGTTTTCTGCTGAACTAATCCTGTGCTAGCTGAAGCACCTCTAGAGGTATTAAGAGATAAGCACAAATGTGTTTAGGTGAACTTTTTTAAAAAAACATATCCTGGTTAAACACAGTATTGTGTCAAAACGTGGGGGTAAGACTTAGTTATGTAATAAAACTATGCTTACAGCTAGCTGCTCTTTCAAGGTGCAGTTCTTAATTCTTTTGCACTTACGAACTGTTGTACAGAATTGCACTCTTTTTGTGTTTGTTGGGGTTTTTTTTAATTCTTTTGACCATTGTATATCATTTGTACTTTTAATTTCATTTTGTGCTGCTTAACCTTTATGGAAGATTACATTTGAGTAGTCTTGGTATAGATAGAGCCTATCCTTTCAGGTCTGTGGATGTAGGAGGCAGCATTTCTAACACTGCTGCAGAGTGAGTAGATGAAAAAAAGTATTTTGGCTGTTCCTGTTGATACCTCTCTTCCTTGCTTTTCCGATTTCCCTGTTAGCAAAGTTGTTCAAACTCAGGACTGTTGCTGAAAGTGCAGCACCATCCTCAGCAGCACAGTTCTGCACCTACCTCGTGGTGTAGCGATTGTGTGTGAACGGTTTAGTAAATTATTCTGGTACCATGCTGCCTTGCAGTTGTTAGTGACTGCAGGGGGAGCTGTGGAAACACAAGAGTGGGGAATGACATGATTACCTCGTTCACTGCAGCCCTTAGGTCAATTTAAACTGACCAAGGAATCACACTCTAAATTTCCTGGGAAAGCTAATGGAATTAATGCTCATATGATTCAATTATCCATTATCTTTGCAATTAACTTTTATAATCCCACTATACCACAAGAAATTTAACTTGCTGCCATTCCATTCATTAAGAAACATGGTGGTTTACAGTGGCATTTAAAGACAAGGAGAGGATAAATCATTCTTTCTCAATAGTGAATACTAGAAACAAAGGAATAAAAATAATGTTCGCAAACTTACACTCTGTGTAAGTGTACATACTTCACACAAGTGTATAAGTGTATGGTAGGATCAGCACTCCCTACTTGGATCTTACCATCTAAACAAAATGTTGCTATCTCTTGGTAGGTAGGTTGCATTAATCATGGGAACAGAGATGATCTAAAACCAGTTTGGCTATAGGTTGAAATAAAATTTTACCATGTGTTCTGATTTGGGATCAGATCATGCAGAGAGATCAGGGACTGCTAACCTTTTTCTTGTCTGAGGTGGCATGGTAGCTGCATGTGCAGTGGTACATGAGAAGGATGTGAAATAACTGCCATATGTAATGAAGAGCAGGACATTGCAGATCAGTTCTACTGCACCTTGCAGTGATTTGGTTAAGAGTTATCACTCCCACTTTTTATTCTTACTAGGTGATTCCTAGACTGCAATACTTCGGGAAAGGTCATAGGCATTTCTAAAGGGAAGATTCAAAGCATGTTTTTGTACTTGTCTAGAGTGACAACATACTTGAAGGCCTGCATTTAAGTATGTAAACTCTGCTTCAACCTTATAAGACTCCCATATCTTAAAGGTCTTTTCCAACCTAAATGATTCTGCTTTTCTGTATACTTTCAGCCTTTTAACCATAACATTTTCTAGACTACAAACACTTACAGTATTGTTTGGCAGTCAGCATGAAATGCACGTTGCCACAGTGATCCCAAGAACCACTGAAAATTAAGTGAATGTAATATCTGGGTATTTTACTGACTTGTAACATTGCCAGGTGACTAAGTTTAATTCATAAATAACACATAATCCTTCTTGGGTTTGTTAGGTCTTCTTTTTCTCCCTATCTTGTTCAGCTTGATTAGGATTTTTTCTGGTTCTACTTCTGTGTCTATTTTGTTGTTCATCTTTTCATTTTACCACTCACTAGAGTGCATTCATTTCCTTACTCTCTTTTAATTTGTCAAGACACCTCTTTCTATTTTCTAGTCTCTAATTTCTTGCTCCATGTATACAGATAAACTCTTTGTTCTGGCCTTGTGATACCAGGAAAATTACTCTAGCTTCATGTCTGTTCCTTCCCCTTGTTTCAGTTACCTGTCCTTTCCCAAAACAGTCACTTTGAAATCTGTAATGATTTTTTGTTAAATTATTCACTGCACAGTACAATACCACGGTGTGGTGGAGGCTATAGTGCAAAACTTAAGGTCTATGGAGGAAACTTCTTGGATGAAGTGATCTGTTTGCTTTTCGTTTGGTTTCTGTCAGTGCTAGCAAACTTCTTTCTGTATAATAAAACTTGATAAAGGGATAGAAAAGCCTGCTCTGCTTATAAAACTGGTCAGTTTCAGAAGATGAGATCAAACTGCAGACATCAGTCTCTTGTGCTGTTTAGGGTTTTTTTAACTTTTTAATTTATAATTTTTTTCCTTGGTATTTCTTCTCCAGACAATCAAGTATTTATAAGGATGGGGTACAAAATGTGAAGCAAGGTGTAGGTGGCAAAACCGCATATAATGTCCGTTCTTATAGGTCAGCTTAATACATGAGCTAAAGTAGTGTTTAAAGGAAAAGTCAATAAGTATAGACATCACTTCCTGATAAACAAATGAGTGTCTATAATTCTATGCACTTCTAGATTTCCCCCCACACGATTAAAAGCAGCTATCTGTTGCTTCAGAAACTGAGTTGTCTTAGTTGTCACTAGTTTGGAATTGTTACTTAGGTCTGTCACTGAAGAAGTCTGTGTTTATAATTTCCTTTTATTCTGTACAATCTTGCTTTATTCACTAATACATGCCTTTCAATGTACTGAAATAGAGTTTATGTATGTACAATAGTTTTGTTTTCTAAAATAGAAAACTAATGTATGGAAGTGAAATTAAATGTTTTAATGTAAAAGTAACTTGAAAATAACTCTCGCTTGCTAAGCCTTATCTGAAGGATCCCATAGCATACTTTCTGTAGGGAAATTGGTTTGCTGATGGTATGGTAATGACAATTTTTGTCTTATATAAAATCTCAAGTGTATGTATATACACTAATGGGACTTCTATGTAAATGCAAAGATCATTCAGTCTCTGTTGTGTTCTCCTATTGCCTCTGCTTTCTTTTGCTTGTTTTTGCTATGCTATGGTTACTCTCTGTAGGGCTGAAGACTAGACAGTAATAACATAAATACTGTCCTTGATGTAGAATCATCAAGGAACAAGACTGTGATTCATTAGGAGCATTTTATTTTTGTGAACTTTATTTTGGAGCAGTAGGATTCATCTGTACAAAATTGACATTTTTAGTGCATGTTTGTGACAAGCATAGCCCTGTGTGTTGTGCTCTTAGAGGAGCTTTTTATTATGATACTAGTTGTATTATAAAGATAGGGAGAGGGGCTCACAACACCTGACAAGAAAAGCCAGGTCTCAGCAGGGTCCAGAGTTCTCAAAACATGCAATCCAAAAACTAGAATAAAACTGTTTAGACTAGAGAGTGCAAATAACTTGACATTTAACCAAAGCAATCTTATTTAAAACTGTAGACTGCCCAAAGGTGGTAACTCATTTAGTTACTAGTATTTTAAAAACCACAGGATGCATGGATTTAAATATTAATAAAATACATGAGTTGTATTTGCTTCATAGGTTTTCTTCTCATAATCATATTTCTGACCTAGTTGGTTTTATGTCTGTGAGCAAAAGAGCAACGTTAAAACTAAAGTCATGCTTAACAATAAAATGATTTTAGTGTTACTGTCAAATCACTTTTAGTGTTACTGTCAAATCAATCTGTACTTTGATCAGGGAAGATTATTATTTTGCCAACTAACTTGTGTTTTCTGTTAAGAGTTTGAAAAAATGAAAACTTAGAGGATATATTATTGTGAATTAAAGCTGAAGGAAAAAGTTCACTTTATGTGACGTGATATTTAGGAGAGGGAATAAGAGTGGAGAAGAGCTTGTTCATATATACTGAAAAGATGGAGCATTCATTTAAACAAAAGATGTAGACTTGCTGGATTCAGGGAAGAATGGAAGTAAAAATAGGGATATATTAATGTTGTGCTGTCTCCTGAGTCTCCAGTCAGTCAGATTATGACTTTGACCTCATTTATATAATTAGTGTATTAATACTGAGGCTTTAATGTAAAGGATGATTCTTACAGTGGCTAATTGTTGCAACAGATGAAGCAGAATTGGACTGAGGAATAGTGACCATTGCATGAGTAAGTGTCATGCAGTAAGAAACTGGTAAGAAACTTTGCTGAGGAATTGGGGAGGAAACAAAACACAAATAAGGCACAAAGGACAAAAACTGTAGATATCATAGGTGTGACCATGTTTTTCCTGCATACAGCACTACTCTCCTAGAAAATCTAAGTAGTAATTGAAAATTCAGCTTGTGAATAGAAGTATTATACTCTTTTGTTGATTTTCATGCAAATCTTTCATCTGTTAGGACAAGAGCTTATTCAGGTAATAATTTGTGATGCAGATGTGTGCAATTCTTACAGCTTCTAGTCCTAGAGTTATGTCATCTTAGCACATCAATCTTCCTTTTAATAAACAAAAAATTTCTGGATTTCATTGTTGTGGAGAAAAGTCTTAAATGTGAAGCTGAAAATTAAATACTCAAAAGGCAAACAATTCAAAACATGACACATGTTTTAGAGTGTTATAGTTAAGTTAGAATGGGAATGTTAATTTTTTTTAGATAATTTGAAAGGCTCTGGAAATTTGTAAGTTCAAAAAAGTAGGTTCATGTTTTTAAATTGAATGATTGATCAATAGAAACAGATCTTCTGGTGTCCAAAATCTTTTAGGGTCAGTTTATTTTTAATAAAAATACATGACTTGGACTGCACTGAAGAATTTCTGACTAGCAAGGAAGACAAGGAAGAACATACTGCAGTTAGAAGTTGGGGAAAAAAAGGTGGTTTGGTTTACCTACAGCCTTTTTTAAAAATTAAAAGACTGTTTATATGATTCATCAATCCCAGAAGTAATGCTGAATAGGTACCTGCCACAGTTTTGACAAATGGATGTGTTTTAAAGGAGTACCTGACTTACCTTCCTGTTTCCAACTCTGTGACTCACAAAGACTTCAGAAATCTGGAGTTGTTGACTTTCAGACATACCTCTTTGCTACGAGTGCAGCATTTTTTTATATCTGAATATAATTCAGATTCATTAAAATATATTACTATCTGAAACTTAAAAATCACAGAACAGCTTAAGTAATTGCAGGAAAAACTTGCTGTAGTCCAAAGTTGTATAACGTGCCTTATTTAGTCAGGGAAGTAGACCATGAAGAATAATTTGTTTCATTAACCTATCATTGAGTGCTGCACTTTGTAGAGGCTCCTTACTGGACTGGTTACTTGGCACTATACATTGTACCTGTTTTTAAAGAAATGTCCAAAATCAAACTATGCTTTCCAAGCAACTGCTTTCTAATTCCTATTCAATAAATAAAGAATAAAGCTGTAAAGTGCTCTGCTGCTCTTACCTTACATATCATCACTTAATCACAAATAAATTTAGAAGTGTTGTTATGTAATAGGAGAGGTAGGAAGTCTTATAGTTTAAGAAGCAGTCTGAACATGTTAGGGGATCAATAATGTGTTAAGAATGATGGGATGAGTAAGGGAACAGAGGAGGATGTTCCAGCCCTGAGTTGGTGGCTGTCCTTGTTCTGCACAATTCCACTTAATTTACATTTCCACAGGTCTGAAGGAAGGAACATTCACCATGTAATTGGTACAGTACTTCTGACACTCAGACAGAACTATGGTGCTGATTTCTCTAAGTGTAGCTTTGTGCTGGAAGAAGTGCTTACTAGTGAAAGGCTAGGCAGCTGTGCTGACTTCTGCTGCCTGTGTCTTCACATTTGCCTGTGAGACCTCACAGTGAACTGGTGCGAGCATCTCACTTGGGTAACTGTAAGGACATTTACTATCTCTAAGTAACTGTCTCATCTCAGACAGTTATGCTGTGAAAACTGAAGCAATAGTGATTGCATAAAGGCAGTGAAGCTGATGTCCCTGCTGACATAAGTGCTTGTCAAGTGTCTAAACTGCAGACAAGAAGGGATGTCAAGGTAGAAACTGTGGGCAGGATTTGACTGCTCTGACTGTTTCTGAGCTGAACTTAAACTGTGAATAACTAAGAAGTAGCCAACTGAAAAATATATATGGAGAGAGATTAGGGGCATGGTAGGACTCTAGCCTTTGTAGGAAGACTGAGTTAAGAATTTTGTAACACATGAATTAGGCCATGCTAACTTGTGTGGACTTTCAGTACACAAGGCCTTGCTAGCCCTTTTACCATAGCAGTCTTTGTCACCACATTAAATGCTTCATATCAAGAAGGATTTCAAAAATATCTCATCTCTATCTGGGAAAGAAAAAGATTAGACAAACAGGCTTCATGAACTTGAATTCTGTAATTTCTGTGTGGATTCTTTATGAATTGGGATGGGAAGACACTGATTAAGTAAGTGTCATTTCCTTTACTAATCCAGAATATCCCCAAGCATATACACATTGTACTTCAGTTTACAGGAAAACTGTCATGATGTCAGTTTCTTTGCATTCTTCTAGAATATTTTCCTATTGGGTTTGATTTTGCTTTCATTCAATGACTGAGAAGGCTTATCAATTATACAGCTGGATAAATGCTGAGATGCTGAAAAGCACCTTTACAGTGTTCTTGTGCTTCAGAAATAACATAGTCATCCACCTGCAAAAACAGAGGAGTTTCTAGCAGTTCTTTTATGTCATATCCTTCCAGGGGACATATTATAATTAATAAATATGCTGTGATTGTATGAGTAGGTGTGTAACTTAGTATTGGTATCAAAGGTTATAAATTGGAACAGTGTTTCAATTGAGCATTCAAATAATAACAAAAAGTATAATCAGATGATCTTGTGGTTGTAAGAAACTTAAGTTTTGTAATAAGGGCTCTAGACTTAGCATGACTGTGGCAGGTCATTTATTCTATGTTGTCTTGATTTAAAGTTTTATTGTGTGGTTTGTTTTTTTTTTTTAATAAACACAGTTAAAAGTACATTCTTTTGAAACTCCTACTTGTATCAAATTGAAGATATGAAGGCAGTTGCATGTTTCTAATGATGATGGTTCCTTGTATTGTAAGATGCTCAAAGCCTTGCTAGTCTTTTACACCAAGTAAACCAGTTGACTAGATGATGAGCTGGGGTATAAGAGAGCTTTCATTGTGTTTTGGCTGCTATATTACCAGGTAGGTTGTCTGTCAGTGCGAAGGCAAAAATCTAGGGAGCTGTTTTAGGAGATGATGATTGAATGATGTATCAGGTATAGGTACAGGCATGAGTCATGACTGAAGGTTGTAATTCTGTGATATCATTTTTCAGCTGATGAAGCTGGTTTAGTCCCCTGTCCCAGCACAGTTCACTTTGTGCTGCAGTGAGCTACACATTTGGTTGTATGGGTACAGGGCAGTTCTACAGAGGGTTGTAATACAGATCACTGTGGCAATCTGAATGGTGTTTCTCTGTGTGTGTGTCTTTTTAACCTGAAATTGCTACATTAGTTTACAGCTCAATCCCACAAGCAATATTATTACTGGATGAAACTGTAGTGATGGTGTCAGGTAGAAAGGGTGAATACTTCTTGAGAAGGTCACATACTTACTTTTTTTTAATGTGCTAGAACTTGTTCTGAGACACCTGAATTATCTTTCAGGTTATGGTTGACTTATATACTTTTTTGTATTATCTTTGATAGTAAATTCTGGTCTTCACAATCTGTTTTTAAGATCTATACCACTCACCGTGGTGTGCTGCTGTAAATCCTCACAATTAGTAAATATTTTCTGCGGTACTCTCTAAGAATTTTGCCTGGAAATCATCATCAAACTTACCAGTTGCATTTTCATGTGCCAAACCTACAAACTATCTAATGCTGGAAGTTACTGTTGCAGACAGAAAAATTTAAGTTGAAAGCAAAAAATTTTTGTTGTCAATCACAAATTCCATTAAATACATATGTCTAACATTTCATAATTTACATTTTTTTCTCATTTGTAGACTAAGAAAATTTACACTAATTTGTAAAAATCTTGCTATTATACATTTTCTTAACTTCTTCAAAAACTGTAAGTACATAGCTTGTCAAAATAGACTCTGGCTTCTGCACTAAGATGCCTATTTGAATCCTGAGTTGAATCAACTAGGACAGCTTCTGAAAACAGAAGAGGTTGGAATTTATTTTTTTTTTTTCTGAAAATGTCAGTTGTGGGGTTTTTAGATCAGTGCATATAAACTTAAATATGAAATAGTGAGAATACGTGTTAAGTCCTTGAAGTTAACTTATCTGTCAAAATACTGATAGATGTATTTAGGACTAGGTTTTATAACGAAACCATAAAATAGCTACAAGTTGCCAAAAAAGGCACCTGCTGCCAGTCAGTGTTGGACATTCTAAAACACCAAGTTTTTTCACAGCTTTCTTGAAAAATGCAGAGATTTCTTCTGTTGAATAAATGCTAAGTTAAAAAACAAGCTAAAATTCTCCACAACTGGAGTTACAGCAGTAGTGGTTTTTTTACTTCTGTCCTGTAAATAAAAGGAAGGGTTGGCTTAGTAAAAGACCATCCTTAATACTTTCTGCCACTTAGTAGCTGCACATATTGCTGCTTTTGTTTAATTACCAGGGAATGCATTTTGGAATCAAAATGTGCTCTTTAGACATTCAATACCTGGATACTGGCATACAAGGTATTTCTAGTAACAAAAAATTAATACTGATTTTGGATGTTAGTTACATTACAGTATCTGTTGAAATAGTGTCATATGTATTAGACATCTAGTAACCATTTTACTGACAAAGTTTAATGAGATTAATTTATCTCATTTAGATGACCATCTAAAGAAGCATAATTTGGAATATATAATGTCTGATGTACTCTATTGCTCAGCTGAATAAGCTGTTCTTTATATTGACCTATATTTTTATTGCAAATTAATTGGTTGATATTAAACAATTAGACTTGAAATTTCTTTAAAATATGTTTTAATATGTTTTATTTTTCTAATGTAAAAATAGTTTGGTAGTGTTTGCCACAATTAGATGTTGCACTTAAATATACTGTTAAGATGCAGTTTCGTGGGTAACCATAATACCTCTGTACTGCTACCAGAGAGGAATGAGCACAGGCATGTTTCCTTCCATCCCACACTAACACCTGTGCAACTTCATGAGCAACTAAATTGGCTGAAAAGGTTTTTCAGTGTTGTAACCTGGTCACAGCCCTCTCTTGTGAATGACCTTTCCAACACTGGGGAAGCAGCAGGAACACATAGTTTATTGCAAGGATGAAAAGAAACAAAATGCTCTTTTAAGCACAGACAGTTTATAAATCTGGTGCTTTCACAGTCAGTACAAGCCATCATGATGACTTGCTGCTGTCAAAAGGATACTTTCTTAGTCCTGTCTCCTCTTCAAGGAGGTATCTTTTTCTTTGCACTGGATCCTGGCACTTTTCAGCCCCTCTTTCAGCTGATTGATTTAACTTAGCATGGAGTGCTGGCAGGTTGAAGGATTGAGTCTTCACATAGAAAATCTCATGGGCACCAGAGCTGGTGCAAGCTCATGACCATGACAGGTGGAAATACTGAGGCAAGGCCAATGAGAAACTCTTCTTCCACCAAAGTGGTGAGGAGCTGTTTTGATCAGCTCATTCCATCTTGTAGAACCACTCCCTTAGTTTGAACTTTTTAATGAAAATGCTTTAATGGAAGAGTGTGATGCAAGTTTCAGGAACATTAATTGCCTTTCAGAGGTGGTGTGAATATTGTTTCTTGTTGGCATTTTGAAGCTGATGCTTGTTTGGCATATTAGAACAGTCTTAAAGAATAAAGAAGCTTAACTGGCAGCTAGGTGCTGATTTTTTTTGCATGAGGAACCTGTAATGCTCAAACTCTTTTCTGTTTAGTAGTTAGTCTCAAATTGTCAGTATTCTTAAAGCATACACTTTGATCTTCAGTATTTTTTCTAAATATGATCCACCATCAAACAAAGTGTCATAGGTTTATTTAAATATGTCTTGTTAATTTTTGCTCAAGGTCCACCATATCCAGTCAAAAATGCTGACCTTATCTATGTTGCTGTGTGTTTACTCATATCTGGAAGCAATGTTGTATTGCAGACCCAGTGCCAGCAGTCAGCTCACTTCTTTTCATATGCATTTGTTGTTATTGATCTTTTAAAATGTAAACCATAGTAGGATAAATAATAAGAGAAGTAAGAAGTATAACACAGCTGAACTTGCTAACATCTTGAGACAGAAGGAGAAGTTGTGTGGTTGGCATTTTTTTCCCTGAAAAATAAGTTAACAGCAATAGTAGATAATATATATAGAAAGGAGTTGTTCTTGGGAAGACTGAATTACAGGAATCATTGTGCTTTTATATCAAGCTCTTTCACTGTAACAGTGTTTACTAGTAATCTTGTCTTATTTTTTTTTAGAGTGAACCTTGCAAGCTTCTTATCTGGTGTCATTATCAGCCTTTTACCATGGACAAGTCTATTCCATTGACAGGTATATGTAAAAAAAGATTTTTATCACAGTTTTTCAAAAGTGTGTTTTCTCTGTAAGTGTTTGGTGGGGTTTTTGGTATTCTCTGTTGCACCATGAACAGCCTCACCAAGCTTTCTTGATCTGGTTTAGTACATTTGTGCAGATTGTTCTTCAACAGAATGTTTTATTGGGAGATGGTGGGGAATTGAATAGACAGATGCAAGGTAAGGAAACTGGGTCTATTTGAGCAATGTGATGACTCAGTGTGAAACCACAGCCACATTATGCTCTGCCCCACTCCATGTCTTAGGAATCATAGAATGGTTTGGGTTGGAAGGGACCATAAAAGGTCATCTAGTTCCAACCCCCCTGCCATGGGCAGGGACACTTTCCGCTAGACCACGTTGGTGCATGTGTAGTTTATACCTTTAGATCTTCTAGATGTGGGTTGGTGGGCCTGGGGGTTGTTCAAGAGCTTTTATTCCTGCCCCCCATCCCCCCGAGTATGACCATTGTGTGACCTTTCTTCTTGGGGCCTGCATTGTGACATCTTTACAGAGTTACTCAAGTTAGGGAGGTTCAGCCCCAGAAAAGCACAATCCCACCTCTGGGAGCCCTTCATCTCACCACATCTTTCTGCTGTTGCCTGCACAACACCAGCATGTCCAGAGACCCTGTCCTTTACCAACCAAAGTTCCCCACTGGATGTTTGAGACATTAACTATGGTTTCATCAGACTATCACAGATGTCCAGAGGCTTCTCCTTGGCTTGAAACAGCATTAGCTTACAACTCAGTAATTTAATAGCTGATATATTTCAGGCCTGTGTGGATGGTATTTTTGTGAGAAGAAACCAGCTGGAAAGGAATATAAATTTGTACTGAGTTCAAGTGACTTTTATTAATTATCAGTGCAACCACTGATCCTTCATAGTGGTATCCAGGATATTAAACTTTAAAATAAGATAGGCATGTTTTTCTCCTCATAAATCCAAACCTCCCTCTGATTCTCATTGGTAACTCTCTACTTTTAGTGTGGGTTTATATGATCTCTGTTGAGATGCATATCTTTACCTAATGCAACTTCTTCACCTGCAGTGTTTTTTCCATCTGGTGGGTAACATATCTTAAAAATGTTTTGGGTTTCTTGATCTGAGGCTACTCACTTGGGAAATACATTTGTAACAGTCATGACTCATGTTTGTAACAAACTTCCTTTTGTAACACCAGGCTCCAAATTTCACTTTGTTCACAAGACTTCTCTTATCTTTGTCTGTCTGAAAGCATTTTTTGCTTTCACCCAATTGAGCATGAAATTCAGAAGAGGTAATGGCCTTGGGCATGCTTTAAAGAACTGTTGAATCAGTTTTGAAACTTAGATGCCAGAAAAAAATTATCACTCTGCATCAAAATTGGTATCAAACAATAGCTGGAGAAAGAAGGATGGCTTAAAAAAAATGCTGAGGTCTTTATACTTGGGATGGAACAAGGGCTAGCTTTTATTGCTGATTTAGTTCCACAAAACTTTATATAATTACAACAGGAAAAGAAGCACTTTAATAGTGTTTTTAGGTCAGGTGTTGGTCACCGTGAAGAAGCCAAAAGAACTAGAGCTAATACATGCCTGCCATTGGGTAGATAATGAAATAGAGGATGCACGCTGTATGTACACAGGCTGAAATGGTTTGGATAAGCACCGTCCTTTTTGGCTGAATGCCTGTCCTGAAAACTCAGTGAAGATGTAGAGAGAAAATGCTGTGCTTGCCACTTAGTTCCATCTTGTCATCTCTGATAATGAGTCAGAACTCAGAAGGTAGTGCTTCTGTGAGAGTCTC
The DNA here is from genome assembly GCF_003259725.1 of Athene cunicularia. Taxonomy (NCBI): domain Eukaryota; kingdom Metazoa; phylum Chordata; class Aves; order Strigiformes; family Strigidae; genus Athene; species Athene cunicularia. Next base: position 7,366,697 of record NW_020799144.1, on the reverse strand, counting down.
ACATCTTAAACTAAAGGCAAAATTCCTGTTAGACTTAATTTCCTGCTTTCTTTAGTCAAGTTAGTAAACTCAAGGACATCTTGTCCACTTTGAACCTGAAAAGTAGATTTAACAAATTAAGATGAGATTTTAGGCTTTAAGAGTAATATATCCTATTGTGGCTTGGTACTGATATGCATTTAATATATTTCTGTTTGTCTTGAAGTCTCATCCTCAACACATGTACCACATGCTCACATTTTTCAGAATGTGCACAGAGCACATGATGCTATTTAAAACTCTTCGATGAAAAAATCAATGCATAACAGACTTTTCGTTTTGCAGGTGGGGGAGTTAGTTAACTTGGCTTATGAGTGTGCCATGTTTGGGGCTTAGATCATCTAACTTTGAGTTTTACAGTCTTACACTAGTAAAAAAACCCTCTGAAGATCCTTATACAGAATTACTTATGTGAACCACTTCTCGGCCTTAGATTGTACTCAGTCTAAAGCAAAATCTGAAATAACTTACTAAGTTCATACAGATATTTTTTCTAACCTTTTGTGATCTTCTTTGGAAGACCAAATGCAACACAGGAGTTGTTAAGGCTATCTCTCTTGTGGGAGTGAGGCTGTTTGTGGCACATAAGTAAAACATGAATGCTGTTTCTTCCTCTAACTGCATACCACTTAAGTTAAACACAATTTCCATCAAATATGCTCTCTTTCCTCTCAGTTTAGGATATTTTTTTCCAAAAGTCTCATAATCCTCTGTAGCTTGCTTTAGGAGAATCTCTTACTAGTATCTGTGGCTTGGCTAATGAATTTAATTTTTAGAACTTTAAGTTCCTACTTCATTGTGATAACTTCTATAAAAATATGCCTGTTCCAGGTATGATGTTCTGCTTAAAAGTGCTCTCAATGACTCAGTCATCTTATTGAAATGTAATCATTTGTCACTTTTCTGTTTACAGGATTCAAACAGCCATATGTTTAAAAAAAACAAAAAAGCAGTTTGCCAAAGTGGAAGACTTTAGAATCTGTAGGGATCTTGTGCCTCACTGCTTTCTATCTTTTACAAGGACTTTTAAAAATTTACAGTCATGTGGGATGACAAATAAAAAATGGACATATTACCTCCCAATTACTACTTGTCCTTCTTCTGTGTAATTAACATTTAGTAAATGTTACATGGGCAGCTGGGAGAAGTTATTGGCCTCTGTCTGTAAAACTTAAAAAAACACAAACAAACAAAACCCCAAGAAAATAAACAAACCAACCAACCCAAACTAAAGCAAAACAAACACACCTCATGCTCCCCTTGCAAAGGAGATTTGAAACAGCTGAAGGGTTTTAAAATGTCATTTGGTTATATGCGAACTGTCCTTTCCTAGGATTCAAATAACTATAGGTAAGTCAGTGTCAGTGAATGGTTTATCTCTTTTAGGTTTTGGTATTTATACTGTGCTATAAGTTTGTCTTGTTTGCTTCTCCATCCCTCTCCCTAAAATATTTCAGATAATGGGGAGGAAAATAAATCTGAAAGACAAAGACTCCCTGCACGTGTCCTTCATATTTTTCAAGTTCCAGATGATGCTACAGAAGCAGAAATCATTTCATTAGGCCTCCCTTTTGGTAAAGTAACCAATATCTTGATCCTAAGAGGAAAAAAACAGGTATGTAACTTTCAATAATTCAGTTGTAAGAGCAAGGTTGTTGGTGTGGTTCATATTGTGACCCTTTTGGTGTTGGATTTGAATGAAATGCTTGCGACAGTGTGTAAATATTTCATTGATACCTCAATATTTTCAAATATGAAGGGATGTCTTGATATTTATTTTAAGTTTTTAATATATTTCTGGATTAAATAATGATCTAGTAACTTTTTAATAATATTGCTGAACATTAAATCTACCTTACATAAGAATAACTAGATGGTAAAGAACTACATTGTCACTACCGATGTCAACATATGTCTTGAAATAACCTACCTGATTAAATCAACAGCCTGCATGTTAATCATTTAAAGTGAAATAAATTATTTAGGGTTTTTTAAATCCTTTTAGATGAGACATGGTCGTTCACATCATGAATAAAAATTAAAATCCTAAAAATAAGACATTTATTTTAAAATTGTCTAGAGAACTGAGCTAGGTTAATATAATCACAGAATGTTTGGGGCAGGAAGGGACATTAAAAATCATTTAGTTCCAACCCCCCCCTGCCACGGGCAGGGACACCTTCCACCAGCCCAGGTTGCTCAGAGCCCCTTCCAGCCTGGCCTTGAACACTGTCAGGGAGGGGGCAGCCATATCTGCTCTGGGAAACCTGTGCCAGGGCCTCACCACCCTCACAGTAATGAATTTCCTCCTTACATCTAAGCTAAATCTGCTCTCTTTCAGGTTAAAACTCATCCTATCCCTACACTCCCTGATGCAGAGTCCCTCCCCATCTTTCCTGTAGCACCTTTAAGCACTGGAATGCTGCTGTAAGGTCTCCCTGGAGCCTTCTCTTCTCCAGGCTGAACAACCCCAACTCTCTCAGCCTCTCCTCATAAGGGAGGTTCTCCAGCACCCTGAGCATTTTTTTGATCCTTCTCTGGACTTGCTCCAACAGGACCGTGTCCTTATGTTGGGGGCACCAGAGCTGGACACAGCACTGCCAATGTGCACTCATGAGAGCAGAGTAGAGGGGGCCGCAGTTCCCTTGATGCAGTCCAGGACACAGTTGGCTTTCTGGGCTGTGAGCACAAATCGCTGGTTCATAGTCAGTTCAGCCAATTGGTTCAGCCAATTCCTTATCCACTGAGTGGTCCATCCATCAAATCTATGTCTCTCCAAATTAGAGACAAGGATGTCATGCAGGACAGCGTCAAATGCTTTGCACAAACTGTTAGATATTTAGTGTCCTGTTCCTAGTTTTTCAATCACTATGTGTATCTGTTACCTAGGTAATACTGCTTGGATTCAGGAATCTAATTATTGATTAGCAATGAGATATATTTAGCAACATTGCTTCCCATATGTCATACTTATTCCATCTCTTCTTTAATGAGTTATTCAGCTTCACAATGTAAAACCTTTTAAGAAAACCCACAAATCAAATATCCCTATAAACACACACCCACAAATACATTTTAATGCTGAGCAAATCAGTGCTGTACTTCCATATGTATTTTCTAGTGAGAGTTGAATTAGGAATAAAATGGTGCTTCAGTGCTTTCTTCTCTCTTGTAAACAAAACAACACTGAAAATTGTTACGTATTTGTTGCAGGCACTTTTGGAATTTGATTTGGAAGAATCTGCTGTTAATATGTTGAGGTATTATGGTCATGTTTTACCTCGCCTCTGCGGTCATCATATTTGTATTCAGATTTCCCATTACAGAGAACTTAAGACTGACCATCTACGTAGTCACACTGTAAGTACAGTATTTCCATTTAACAGAACAGACTTGAACAAGTTGTGTACTCATTTTGTCTAGGATAGAGTTTATTTTCTTCATAGTAGCTTCTTATGCTTACATATTGTCAAGGCATTTTCTGCTTTTCACACTGCCCTGCCAGTGTGAACACATAAGAAGCTGTGAGGGGACACAGCTGGGACAGCTGACCCCAACTGAACAAAGGTATATCCCACCCCATATGAGATTGTGCTCTTCAGTGAAAGCTGGAGGAAAAAGGAGGAAGGTGGCACATTTAGAGTTTCATCTTTTTTCTTCCCAAATAACTGTTTTAAGTAAAGGCCTACTTTCCTGAAACTGGACGAACACCTGCCTGCTGATAGGAAGTAGTAAAGGAATTAGTTATTTTGCTTGGTTGCATGTGCAGCTTTGGCTTTACCTATTAAACTGTCTGTATCTCAACCCATGAGTTTTACCCTTCTAATTCTCTCCCCCATCCTGCTGGAGGTAAGTGACCATTTAGCTGCCTACCAGGGTTAAACCAGAATATTAGTAAAAAAAACAGATTACTTTCCACTACACCAACAGCCAAATTCTGATAGCTGTTATTTCTGTCATTATCTCAACATAACTTGTTTTAGACAGGGACTTCTCAATATCTGTAAAAATACTGTGGAAGAGCTCCAACTCAAGAATGGTTCATCCTGATGAGCAGGAAATCAAGTGAAGGTGTCAGGAGGACTGCTTAGATGAGCAAGGAGCTCCTGACTGTACTCAAACACAAAAAGAAAGGCGTAGAGAAGATAAAATTATGGTCAGGTGAACCAGAAGGAATATAGTGTTATCTGAACACGCAAGGATGTGGTTAGGAAAGACAAAGACCACGTGGACTTGGCTCTGGTGAAGGACATGAACAGGAACAAGAATGGTTCCTCAGAATGTATCAACAGCAGAAGAAGGATTTAGGGCGTATGTGGGCCTGCTGCTGAATGGGGCAGGGGCCCCTTGTGACAGAGGGCATGGAAAAGGCTGAGGTACTGGATGTCTCCTCCTCAATCTTTAATGTTTAAAACTTTCCCATGGGAATATCAAGGAACTGAGAACAGTGGGAAAGTCTTGATGAAGAAAATAGAAAAGAATCTCATTAGGGAACACTTAAATAAACTGGATAAACGAAAGTGTGTCCCTAATGAGATGTGCTTGTAAGTGCTGAGGGAGCTGGCTGATCATTATAAGGCCACTCTTACAATCTTGGGAAGGTCATGGCAGTTGGAGGAGGTTCCTGAGGACTAGGAGAAAGCAAATCTCTCTCCTGTCTTAAAGAAGGGCAAGAAAGAAGATTGAGGGAACCACTGGCTGATCAGCCTTACCTCAGTCCCTGAGAAGGTAATGAAGCAACTAATCCTGGAAACCATTTCTGAGCATTCTAAGGATGAAAAGATGATTGGGAAAAGTCAGCATGGGCTTTTGAAAAGGAACTAATGACTCGCCAATGTGATAGCATTTTACAGTAAGATGACTGATTTGGTGGATGAGAGGAGAGCATGTTATGTTGCTTATCTTGACTTTGGTAACACTTCTGACATTGTTTCCCATAACATCCCAATAGACAAACATTAAAAACAATCTAGATAAGTAGATTGTGAAGTAAAATGTAAAATGATTGTGACCAGTGGTGTGAGGTCCAGCTGGGGGCCAGTTACTAGTGGAGAACCCTAGGGGTTGATACTCTGTCCAATACCATTTGACATCTCCATTAATGTCCTGCATGATGGGATGGAGAATGTCTTTAGCAAGTTTGTTGACAGTGCAGAACTGGGAGGAGCAGTTGACAACCCAGATAGTTGTGCTGCCATTCAGAGGGACCTTGAAAAGCTGGAGAAAGGAACTGAGAGGAGGAACCTCAGTAAGTTCAATAAAAGGTAATGCCAACTCCTGCACCTGAGGAGGTATAACCTCAGGTACCATTGTACAGTGGGACCAACCATCTGGAAAGCAGCTTGGCAGAGAAGGACCTGGGGGTCCTGGTGGACAACACACATGCCCTTGCAGCAAAGGCCAACAGCCTCCTGGGCTGCTGAGGAAGGCAGAGTGTTGCTAGCAGATTGAGGGATGTGATCTTCCTCTCTAATCAACACGCATGAGATATATCTAGGATGCTGTGTCCAGTCCTGGGCTCCTCAATATAGGGGAGACATGGACATAATGGAGCAAATGAAGCAAAAGTCTATGAGGATGGATAAGGAACTGGACCATCTGTCATACAAGAAGGGCCAGAGAACTGGGTCTGTTCAGCATGAAGAAGAGAAGGCTTGGGAAAAGTAATGAAGGTGGAGACAAGACTCTTCAGTGGTGCCCGGTGATAGGACAAGGGGCAACGGGCATAAATTCACATAAAGAAAACTCCACTCAAACTTAAGAAAAAGCTTTTTTACTGTGAGTGTGGTCATACATTGAAGTGGGTTGTCTGAGAGGTTGTGGAGTCTCCATCCTCAGCTGCATTTAAAAACCTGACTGGAAGCAGTCCTAAGCAGCCTGCTGTAGATGATGCTGCTAGTACTTTCCATGCTACTTAGAAATACTTGCTTACAATGTTTTGAAAGAACTCTTGCCATTCCAGGGTTTTAATATTAGGTAACAGCTTTCAATAGCTTCAGAACATGAAAAAAATGTCTTCTCCAGTAAATAGTTTCTCTGAATACTTACTCCTCAATTTTTGCCCCTATTAACTGTGTCTATATCATGATAGCAGAAAAGCTACAAAAACATACCACTTCAGGTATGTTTACTGAGTGAACAGTTAAAAGTGAAAAAATTAATTTTCTTAAAGTTAATTGTTAATCATGGGTCTGTAGATGCTATCTGAAGAACATTTGGAAGACCAGACCCAGCTGATACATAATGAACTACTTTCTGCCTCAAAAGCAGCTATTTCGAAGCTTTTTACTTTATCAGATATGGGTGCTTTTGTGAGGGGTCCTGTAACCTGCTGTTGCAAGATGTGTATTGTTGTCACTGTTCCAAGCCCTTGCAGACTCAGGAATAGCAAATAATCATCTTTAAGTTGTTCAAGTTTATTCTTAATACTGTTATCTTATAAAAATATGGATAAATATGGAAAATACAGATGTTTTAACTGATAAAACATCAGGTTTATATGTATATTCACACCAAACACCAGAATTAATTTCTTCCTTGTCTTTTTGAAATACTGAAAATTGATTTCTTAAGAATATGATCTGAGCATTGCAGATGACTGACTTAAATCCTAATCTCTAAACAAGGAAATACTCTTTATGTAAGATCAAAGTATACAAGCCATTGTATTGTAGTTAAATTCTGGTTAGATTTTTGGATCCTGGAGGAATTGCAATTACCTCCCACTTAAATATAGAAATTATGTAATACTATGTATGTATCATGATTTTGTTTTCTATAAGACTGTTACAACTAGTGACTGGGGCAAAAATCAGTGCTTATTTTCAATTTGTGCTGACACAAAAGTCACTGAAATCTTGCCAGCTTAACAATCTGATAAATGTTACTTGTTTCTTTCCTCATCTGAGATTGGTTTTGCACATAACAAACCAATCCACCAGATAAAATAACTTTTTTTTTTTTTTTCTTTTTTTAACTAGGGATGTGATACATGTAACAGCCTCAGGAAAATATTTGCAAATAAGTCTTCTTGTATCCATTTCTCAGACTTTTCAACACAGTGAATGCAACTTACTTTCTCCTATATAAAAAATTGTCTACTTAAAAAAATAATTTCTTGCACTTACATTTGAATTTTATTTAGAGACCCCAGCAGAACAGATAGACACTGTGTTACTGACTTAGTGTCTAGGCTCAAGCCTGAAGTACAGATTATTTTGTAGGGTTACATGTTTCTGAAACTGGGTAACATCCTTACCGTGTGCCATGTTTAGTCCATCTTCCAATGAAATGGTGTTACTGAGATGTGACTTTGTCACAGCACTACATTTGGGCTAGTGAGAGCATAGTGCTTTCAGCAGTAGTCTGAAGACCTTTTTGAGAAAAGCCCATCGAAAACAAATGTAGAGACTTCCGAAGTCCCAGTGAGGCAGACTGAGGAGTGAGATTTAAAGATTTTGTGTGTGTGTGTGTGTGTGTGTGTGATTGATAGCATGGCTTAGAAAAAGGAGCAGAGTATGCGCCTTTAAGCATATGCCCAGCAAAACTTAGTTTCTGAAGAGAATGAAATCCTCATAAAGCAGAGCAATTTGTTTTTGGTATACTGACTGGTTTTTAGTCTATTGCAATATTGTTGTCATAATGATTTGTTGGAAAATCTCTAGAATGACAAGAGCTTACTAAATCAAAGCAAAACTGTGTCTATATGCCATTACAATACAAAGTACCAACAGTTTAACTTAAAGTCATAATCCTGTGAAAGTATGATCTTATTTCTTTTAGGGGAGGAGGAAGGAAAAGGTGTGATTTACCTATTAATCTGGGATTTGAATCAACAATCATATACAGAGAATATGTTATTTTTTAAAATTGCAATTTAAATGCATTTTTTATGCTGTTCTTTGTAAGAGAACTCTGTTTAGAAATGAATAATTTGTACATATGTAAGTTAATTGTTGTCTCTGCTGTGTCATGATTTCAGAAAGTCCAAGAAGTACTGCAAACTCTGAATGATGGTGTGTCTGGAAACCAGGCTGATACAGATGTTGGTGCTGTAGGTGGGCTTGCTCAACGTCACACTTCTGTTCTTCGAATCATAATTGAAAAGCTCTTCTGCAGTGTCACTATAGACACGCTGTATCAGGTAACAAGTATTGCTAAAAATAAAAAGTTAAAATCTGTTCCAAGGTTACCATTGTAAATCCATTAACTTTTTTAAAAACAAAATTTTGCTTTTTTTACTAAGCAGGCAGTGGCAGAGGAGATTCATGTTAATTTACTTTAATACATGTTTATTTCAGTGCAGTGGAACTGTATTTTCCATCGTTGAATTGCCAATGACCCTCACTCAGCTACTTTTGCCATAGGTCTAGAAAATTAAGCAGTATTTAAGAAGGGAATATATTTGCAGTTCTTAAGGGGGGACGGTCTCATCTAAATAAAGCAGCACTTTGTGCCTAATGTCTAGAATGTTACATTGCTTTGTAAGTGTGTTAAGGTTAATGGAAAGGAAGTTTCACTGATAACTGTACTATCATATGGAACACTAGTAGGCAAGCTATCATCGAAAACTTTGATTGAATTTTGTAAATTATAACTGTTTATCAAAAAACTAATTTTTAACCATAATTCACCTTAAAATATTTATTCAAATAAACAGACTATTCAGTTACTTTTGTAGAAACAAAATTGATGTATACAGTGGGTTTTAGATTTTAAACCTAACAGGAATACACTGAATTTCATTATATTAAAAATAATGTGGATAAACATGGAAAAGCCTATGTTCAGAAGCTGTATTTAGGCCTTTCTTAAGACGAAGTGCTTTATGAACAGGAACTCAATAGCTAATTTCAAATTGCTGTGAAAGACTTCTGTCTTCTACCACAAAACAATGACTGCAGCTTAAAAAGCTTGTTTCTGAGAGACTGAAAAGTGGGCACAAAGGGTTAGGACAGTGTCTCTTGTATTCATGATTCTAGGCCTAATAGTCTGGCAAGAGATGCTTGTCCTTTTCTCTGGCCTTTCTTTCCATTCCAGGCTTAACACTTGTCTGGGAAGTTCTACTTTCCTGACTTTGCATCAGTTCTAACAATTTGTTCTGAAACTGTTAGTACTTCCCAAACTCATCTTTCCTCTTCCACTGTTAATTTGGCCATAGTTTTTCTGCACGTGCATATATGTTCTAGCTATGCTTTTGTCCTAATTTTTTGTGGCTTTCCTTTTGTATAGACACCTTCATGTAGTACACAGTCTCACTTTGAGAATATATATATATATATATATATATAT
>NW_020799144.1:7335243-7357317 GCF_003259725.1 Athene cunicularia | reverse complement strand
TATATATATATATATATATATATATATATATATATAAAATTTCAGTCTTTTAATTGTTTTTTGCAATGCTTGTATTTGCAATAAATCAAATACCATTCAATTGTAAATTAGCTGGGTAGGTCCCAAACTAGGTCTTTTTCTTGCTTTTTTCCTCTGTCTTCTAGTTTGGACAGTGGATCTATGTAATTAATTTGTAGTCACATCAACTATTTAAGGTGTATTTTTGGTCACCAAACTTGCAGAATTTGTTTGAAATACAGATTGTAAAGGTGGATACGGCAGTTTGCAGTTCCCATATCAACTGACTTGTGAAAGTCCATTTATCAAACCACAGCTTTGATTATCCACAATTTCTCTGCAGACATTGGACAAATGCCTGTTTGGGCTAGCCTCCCCTGCTGTTAGTTGAACACGCATTGCTCAACCTTCAAGAAAATTTTATCCTTCTTCCCCATCTTTTGTAGCCTAATTATTTTTTTTAACTGAAACAAAATTCTGAGTTCTCTGTTCAGCTCTTACAAAAGAAATTAATTTTCAGAAATGTATGTGAAGTATTAAATAATAGTTTTTAGTGTTCGTGAATTATTCATTGTTTCTGAATGTCAATGTTTTTTCCTTTTTAGATTTTTTCTAGATTTGGAGCTGTCTTGAGGATTGTAATGTTCACTAGGAACAATAGATTTCAAGCTCTGATCGAGTATGATGACCCAAAGAATGCATATTCTGCCAAAATCGTAAGTGTGGAGTATTCAGCTTGATATTTTTTAAAAATGTTTTTTTCCTCCCAGGTAAATGGGAAGCATTAGGGACAGCTTGGTCATTAACTTTATGACTTCTCATCATTCTAACACTCTTTTTGCACATGAACAACTTTGATATCCCTCATTTGTGAAGAGGATAGCACTCTATCATCAACTGCAGACATAAATGTATAGCACACACCCCAAGACCTGTATGAGTCTATCAAAACAAAAATCAGAGCTGTCAGTAGTGATCAGTGATGGTAATGGTAGTTGATCAAAGACTCTTGCCTTTCAAACTAAATGGAATATTTTCCATGAGGATCAATACTGAGTAGTGTAGTTAAATGCCCAGAGATTAGATGGATGCCAGATATTTTAGTTGTTTGAATTTTGGTGAGAATTTTACAGTAATCACTGTTTTCACCTTAAACTTCTTAATTTCAGATGAGCTGTACTGTTTTTTAAAATACACATTCTCAGTAATGAAGAAAAGCTCACCTTCTTTAAGTGTGTTTTCTGTGGTGGCTTAACCTTGGCTGGCTGCCAGACACCCACCAAGCTGCTCCCACTCCCCTTCCTCAGCAGGACAAGGGGAGAAAATAAAATGAAAAAGCTTGTGGGTCAAGATAAGGACAGGGAGATTGCTCACCAATTACTGTTAACAGGCAACAGACTCAGCTTAAGGAGGATTAATTTAATTTTTTTGTCAATTAAACTTGTAGGTTGAAATTAGAAGGTTTTAATAACTAAATAAAATATCATAAAAATTATGGTAGTGAAAAGACATAATAAAACAGAGAGAGAAAATAAACCCCAGGAAAAGACAAGTGGTGCACGGTGCAATTTCTCACCACCTGCTGACTGATGTCTGAGCAGCGATTAACCCCTCCCAGCCAACTCCCCCCAGTTTATATGCTGAGCATGACGTTCTGTGGTATGGAATAGCCCTTTGGCTAGTTCAGCTGTCCTGGCCATGCTGCCTCCCAGCTTCCTGTGAACCTGCTTGCTGGCAGAGCATGGGAAACTGAAAAATCTTTAATTTTGGATCAGCACTACTTAGCAACAACTAAAGTATCAGTGTGTTATCAACATTATTCTCACACTAAATCCAAACCAGCACTGTACCAGCTACTAGGAAGAGAATTAACTCTAGCCCAACCAAACCCAGGACAGATTATATAGCCTGTTTGTTAGAATATTTTCTTAGAGATCAGTATTAATAATAAATGATACCTTATTAAAGATATCACAGAAATTTTAATTTCAATCCAGATTATATTAAATACTTAAAACAAACCAGAACTTTTAGAGTGTTTTCTCTGCCTTCATCATGATTATTTTATGATGTCTAGGCAGAAAATACTACTTCAGTGATCTTTCTGAGCATAGCTGCTCTAAAAAGGATGGATTTTATAGAATCATTTAGTAGGTAATCCTTTCAGGTAGTTGTAGAGAGTGGTAAGGTCTCCCCTGAGCCTTCTTTTCTTTGGGCTGAACAACCTCAGTTCCTTCAGCTGCTCCTCATAAGACTTGTGCTCTAGACCCTTCGCCAGCTTATATAAGGGATAGTTCTAGACAATAAAAATCTCCAAATTAGTATCACTACTAGCATCTGATATAGTCTGTTGAGTGTGAGACAAGATTAGAAGCACAGCTAGAAACAAAATCATGCTTAAAGCAAGGTTTTGTCCATTAGCACAAGGCAACATCATACTTACTAATTAGTGGACTACAGTAGTACTCTATACAGGATGTTTAGATAAGAATAGTGGCAGTATAATTCTTGTTGTTTAAAAGGAGCACCTATAAACAGAAGATGAATTTCTGTTTGGATACAATTGTGTGGTGAAAATAAACTTAGAATGGTGGCTGACAGTATGTGTTTCTTCTCTGAAAATGTAATCATTTTTCTTCAGTGTATGGATGGCCGAAGTATCTATACTACCTGCTGCATTCTGCGTGTTGATTTCTCCAAGTTATCTAAACTTACAGTAAAGTACAACAGTGACAAATGTAGAGATTTCACTCGCTTTGACCTTCCTACTGATGGTGGCCAATTATTCCTGCCAGCTGCTGCCCCTGGTAAGAAACCTTCACTTTTAGTGATAAATACACAGTAAGATCATTATGCTTTTTATGTTGCATTTATGCTCTGGTTTCATATCAGGTTCATAGAAGGGTACATTTTGTGTACATTTCTGTTTGTTAGATAAAGTTTGTATGTAAAGCAGGAAGTCCTCAAAATAAATGAGTATCTGAAACTGTAACATGAGGAATGCTCTTGGGCAAATTCAAAGTGTTGTCAAAAAGCTACATTTGTAAAATGCTGTGAAATGATATAATTGATACAGGTAGTATAATAAATATTGTATATCAGAATGGTCAATGGCAGTTATCCAGAATTGACACTGGTTGCCTAATGCTCCTTGAAAAAAAGTATTTTAAGGGTGTTAGCTTTTATTTGTTGATATAGGATAACTGCCTGCTGTAACAAACAAAACCAGAAGAAACTTAGAAATACTACGCTTATATGTGTGTTTTGTAGTCACCTTCTAAAAGATAACATTTTAGAAATTTTCTTGAATTTTAGAAGTCACTTCTATGATAGAGGAGACAATATCTGCTTGAAGCCACACTGGAAAAGCCTTTTTGGCAGAAATAATTCAGGCATGCTCATTTAATCAATTTTGGGAATAATGTAAATGACCAAACAGATTAATCTGATAATGTGGCAGAAGTGCTCAACGCAATTTGAGTGACTTTAGCTGTTTTTCTTTCTCTTTAATGACAAATTATTAGCGATAATACAGCTAAGAACTCTCTGTTGTTGAATAGATATCTAAGTGCCACCCAGTTTGTTAGAACAGTAGTAAGGTCTGGAGAGGAATTCCCTTTTTTCCCTTTAGCTTTCTGTAATAGCTGGGGCAGGTATTTTTTTTGATAGTTGCAGATGCTTTTCTGAATAGTTGGCTTTGGTAGCTTAGATTAGAGCAAGAACATGAGTTGTACTCACTTCTCTGACTGTTTTTGCTAGTCCCCTTAAAGACAGGCCTTGGATCTTTAATAATATACAACCATCTTTGTAATTTTTTTGAGGATTTGCCATAGAGCATCATGGAAATGTGATGTTATAGATCTGATACATTCTGATTAGACTTACACAATTTGAAATGTTAATGAAACGGGAAAGAACAATTAGAGTAGCTAAGGACAAACTTGCTTGTAGGGCAGAGACAACATTTTACACATGCTTTTGGAGGATAACATGTGAACACTTCTCCGTGTCCTCCCCCATTGCTTTTCCAAGCTTTTTATAGATAGTAATCCCATTTTCAGTCTGAACACTTACTGTAATAAGTAAGAACAGCAGAAGTGCTTGTATAAAGAAGAGGCTGATGTCTCTATCGAAATTTGTTTGTAGTACAGTCACAGTGAAACAGCTGCAAAAATTTTTTTCTTAAAAAAAAAATAGCTGTAGACTGGGAGAAGCATGCTTCTAGACTTTCTGTTAGTGGTAAAAACATACATATGTTGCCATAGGCATGTTTGCAGTCCTCAGTTGCATGACATAAGGAAAAGAATGGTGGGACACTTGTCAGCACTTACACTTCTTATGTTATTACTAATGGATGTAGTTTTGATGGAGAACTGTAAGATAACACAGATATATATTAGATATATAGAATGATATATCTAGTTATTCTATAGACTTGAAATTATCTTAATAGTAAAGTTGAATTGCTCTTGAAATGTAGATTGGGGTTTTTTTCTCTCCCCCTCCCCCCCCCCCCCTTGTGTGTGTGTGTGTGTGTGTGTGTAAAACATGCTGCACTATAAACAAGCAGATTTTGTGAATGTTTTGCATTTTAAGAGTTCCCTCACCCAGTGACCATAAGCAGAGATGCATGAATTAGCTTGCTTTTGAAATCTAGCTGCTGGTCACAAAGTGAATGATTTTACACATAAGTAAATACAACAAAGAATTCCAGTTCTTCCTGCATTAGCTCTGTGTGACAATTTTTACATGCCTGAGTTTGGTATTAGTGTGCAACATGCAGGTCTTATTTGGCAGAATAAAAGTGCTTTATCTATTTCTTCATTAAAGTTTCAATTATCATTCTTGGATTGTGAATAAGTTATTAATATCTATATTGCCAGAACTTGTCACTATAATGCACCAGTGTGTATATTTCAAGAATACAATGACTTGCTTTGGTGATAAATGTATTCAGTTTGTGCGAAAGACACTTCGTTGCTACGGATAAGAGGAGGTGTAATTCATTAATACTGTCTGTGGTGTCTATTTGTTGTTTTTGTAATTCATAATTGATACTTACAGTATTGCATCAACCCTGTCAATAACCATCTGTCAGTGAATGTAGTTATTTTAGTCAATGGTGGAGGTTTGAGTAGTAAAACAGACACATTGACAGGCTTGCAAGGTGTATTGGCTGATTATGCATACCACATCTAAAAAAATGTAGTGTGTTAACATGAAAGAATCCACAACTCAAGCTTGTATCTAACAGTGTCTTAGAACACAAGTTTATTGCCCCAGGTAGCGCTTAACTCCACATACTAATGTGAAAATCACTGAGCTATCTTTGAGGCTCTTATGTTGATATTCCAAATCTGTGTTAGGGCTGTGATCACCAGGAGAACCACAAAAAACCACCATTTATTTATGAAGTAATACAAGCTGAGAAAGTACATGTCCTTAAAAGCAAAATATGTATACTTCTATATCTCAATAGACAGTAAAATTCAGAACCTCAGATTCACTGTAGTTTGTATCAATTAGCCCATACTGGCTTTAGAAACAAATAGGAAATAGTTGTATCTCATCATTGCAAAATGTCTTTGGGTGTATTTTTCTCCATAAAATTCCTAGAATGCATTTACGTTGTGTGGAGAAAAACTGTGGAACACTGCACCACAGGTGTCTTAACATTAATTGGATGCTAACCTATGCCGTGCTTTCCTATTCAAACTTGTCCAAATTACATTTTGCCCTGACTTCATTTTAGAAAGGGACATTAGAATATTTGCTTTCAAAAGTGGCTGAATATTCTCTTTGTAAAACATTGAATCTTGGATTTCAATTAGAGTTTTTAACCCAAATGTTTTATAAAAGATGTAATCACAGGCCAATGTCAGAATACCAACACTGGAAGCTGACTCTCCTTGCTGAAGTCTCTTCTGTTTTCTAAAGTTTTAAAAAAAATCTCTTTTAATGTGTGTGCTCTCTCTAGACAGCCAAAATACTTACTTTCCACCATATGTAGGACCATATGTAGGACCTGCTGTGTTAACTCCAGCCATTGGCTTTCCACAAGCTGTTCGTAAGTTTCTGTTTTCTAAAAATGTGATGTTTGCATCTGAGGCTAGTGGTCTGTCTGAGTACCCCTGAGTTCAGAGCAAACTATTTTCAAATATAGCAGTCAGAACACAATGTTCATCTGAGTCACTCTGATTCTTTCTCATATTATTCAGTAAAATTACTTTCTGTAATAAAAAAACATATCCTGATGTAGCTTATAATTTAAGTGCAGAAATTAAATGCAATCATAAAGATTACCTGCAAAAGAAGAAAACCTCCATCTGTTTTTCTAAGAATCATCAGACTTAAGTGACTTTCAAAGCCAAAGCAGGAAGTGTCCCCTTTTCTGGCTGTAAAGTGAGAAATAACAGTCTTCTAGATTCAGTGATCTTTTTCTTTCTAGCACATGATAAATTTCTGTGGTAAATTATTTTTCTTCTTTCTTGAGCTGCCATTATGAACCCTTTTGGCGCAGCTGAATGTTTCTTCATTTCTGGAGTGTAGGTGCTTCCTGCTTTACTGGTCAGATACTAGGAATAACTAAATTCCTTAAAAGTATTTTTTAATTGAATGTTGATGTTTTTGCCAAAATAACCTGCTTTTGTCTTCTAAATGCAGTCATGACACCTCCAGTGGTCCAGACACCTCCAGTGGTCCAGTCACCTCCAGTGGTCCAGACACCTCCAATGTCTGGGCAGGTGACTCCTGGTGCTACTGGTGTTTTAAGAACTTCTGTTTTACTAGTCAACAACCTCAACCCTGAAGTAAGTTTGATGGGTGGAAGGGCTACAAGTATTAATTAGTCTAAGCTGCCAGAATCCTCCTTGCAAATTGACATTAGCTGAAGGTATAAGAACAGGATAGATCTATTCTTGTCTGAGATAGTTTGTGATATTGTTGAAAATCTTCCTAACACAATTTGCTTCAGGAAACTGGTGTTAGCAGGGTAGATGGTAATTAGAGAAGAATATAAGATCAGATGTGAGAAATGTTTGAAGAGGTAAACATCTTATTGTTATCTGTGTTAATATGACTCCTCTGTGTGCTACTTTATCAATAGAGAAGCCAAAGTATTTTTCATTTTTTACAAAACAAGGAGAAACAGTAGGGAAGACAAAAGGAGATAAAAGCATGCGAAATCAAGTATCTTTCAAAACACTGATAGGATCTTCCTAGATAGAGGAAGACCTAGTGAAAGATCTAGATAGGATTTAGTCTAGTTAGAGGAAGAACACAGGTACACTTTGCTATTGACATCACTGTAAATTAATTTTAAAAAGTTAATAAATGCACATGTTCATTGTCCATAGTATCACACAGATTTTTTTCATATGTTAGCAGTTAAATTGCCAAGGACAACTTAGATAGTTATTTTTAGTGTGGAAATTATATAGACAGTTCTATAAGCTTACTCATGTTACTCAAATATTACACATTGATCTATGCTTAATTAAAAGCAATGTAAATTTATTTAAAACAAAAAACAAAAAACAAACAAAAAAAAACCCCAACAAAATCAAGCTTTACCAAGGCCCTGACTTTAAAGACAATTCTACTTGACTGTTGATAAGCAGTCCTATTACAGCACTGTAAAATTATTGTTTTACTCACTAGATTCAATTAACCATAAAACTGACAAAATTAGGAGTTATTGGCAAAATGGAAGATATTTTCATACTATGGCAGTTCAGAAAAATCTGTTGATCAATTCCTTTAAATTTTAAGTAATTGCTGTGATTCTGTTTTTGTACTAATAGCTGGAATCCCCAGTAAGCATCAAAAGAAACAGCTGCAGATTAGGACTGTAAGACAAGTCATTTTTTTGATTTGTCGGTATGTCTAATCCATTAATTTCTGATGATTGCTGTGCATGTACTTTCTGCATCTGATTATTCGAGATGATTCTCTGAGTCTTAAACGAGTGCGTTTTTTAAGAATAATCATATGAAGGCTGTGTCAAAGCTGGTTTTAGCACATTGCTGCTTTACTTAATACTAATTATATCAAAGAAGTTATGTAGAACTTTGTGCTGCAACACATGATACAGCATAAATGTCTTAATGCTCAAATTCTTAAAGGTAAAAAATAAGAACGTACAACAAGATTAATTGTTGGAAATATAAATTGTGGTAAATACGTTTCTTTGTGACTTTGTAACACTTGTTCTTCATCAATAGTTGTCTGAGCCCTGCCACGTCTTTTTCAGTGTATGGAAAATCTGGCTTCCCTTATTTTAATTTGTATTTCCCCCTGTCCCCTAAAAACATGTTTAGTAGCAATACTGAGGTCTTGTTTGGTTAAGAAACATCATTGAATAAACTCTGTACTGAATTAAAATACTTGGGCCAGAAGGATAATCTCTAGAAGCATTTAAAAATTGTTCTTTAATTTAAATGTTGATGATAAAATGCTATGGGCTTACACTTAAGCTGCAGTATCTTCTGTTTTTAAATAATTTAGATATGTTTGGTAAGCATTTCAAAAGTGAGTTATGAAGGAATAGGGCTGGAGAGTGTAAGTACTGCTTCTGATACCCAGGTAATTTTAGTACTCATTACTAGCAAAATCTTTGCCTTAGCTTTATAAAATTTCACAGAATCATACAATCATAGAATGGTTTGGGTTGGATCTAATTCCAACCCCCTGCCATGGGCAGGGACACCTTCCACCAGCCCAGGTTGCTCAGAGCCCCGTCCAGCCTGGCCTTGAACACTGCCAGGGAGGGGGCAGCCACAGCTTCTCTGGGCAACCTGTGCCAGGGCCCCACCCCCCTCACGGGGAAGACTTTCTTCTTTAGATCTAATCTAAATCTACCTTTCTTCAGTTTAAAACCATTACCTCTCATCCTATCCCTACACTCCCTGATGCAGAGTCCCTCCCCATCTTTCCTGTAGCCCCTTTAAGCACTGGAAGGCCACTGTAAGGTCTCTCTGGAGCCTTCTCTTCTCCAGGCTGAACACCCCCAACTCTCTCAGCCTCTCCTCACAGTGGAGGTACTCCAGCACCCTGAGCATCTTTGTGGCCTCCTCTGGACCCACTCCAACAGGGCCATGTCCTTCTGATGTTGGGGTCTCATAGCTGGAGACAGTACAGCAGGTGGGGTCTCACAAGAGTGGAGTAGAGGGGGAGAATCCCCTCCCTCGACCTGCTGGCCACAGTTCCTTTGCAGCCCAGGACTTTCTGGCTTTCTGGGCTGTGAGCACACATTACTGGCTCATAGGCAGTTTTCCATCCACTAGAACCACCAAGTACTTTTCCTCAGGGCTGCTCTCAATCTGCTCATCACCCAGCCTGGATTTGTGCTGGGATTGCCCCAACCCATGTGCACTTGGCCTTGCTGAACTTCATGAGGTTTGCATGGGCTCCCCTCTCAAGCCTGTCAAGTTCCTTCAGGATGACATCCCTTCCCTCCAGCATGTCAACTGCACCACACAGCTTGGTGTCATTGGCAAACCTGCTGAGGGTGCACTCAGTCCCACTGTCCATATCACTGATAAAGATGTTAAACAGTGCTGTCCCAACACTGACCCCTGAGGAACACCACTCATCACTGCTCTCCACTTGGACATCAAGCCATTGACCTCAACTCTTTTTTTAGTGCAACCATCCAGCCAATTCCTTATCCACTGGCTGCATTAGATTGTAAATTAACTTCTTTGGTAGGCACCAAAGTGGAGCTTGGTACACACAGTTTTAATTAAAAATCCCTGAAGAATTATTTCTTTTGATATTTAGCTTTCTGTTCGCAGTTTCTAATGAAACACAAGTTAAATATCAGGTTTTATATGTTTCATATGTAAGCAGCTAAATGATATGTGTATCACATAATCATGTTATGTTCCCAGAGATGGGGACAATTGGATTCAAAGCAAGCACACTTTGATTCTACTGGGTTTAGTCTTGTAGGTGTTGTCTGCTGTTTAAAAAATACAAAGGAGTTCTTGAAATCTTTCTAGTTCAGCAGATTTCTTCCATTTTTCATGGAATGATCTGTTAGCTTGAAAAGAACAAGTTCAAATAATTAAACCACTTAAAATATTAATAACTTCTTCAGCATGACAGACTGAGTCTTGACTGATGAAAGTGCATGATGTGAAGCATTAGTTTGTTTAAATATTTTATACACGGATAGCAAATACATATTAACAAGAATGCTATAGACTGTAGTTGTTGCACGGAATGGCTTTTGAAGAGACAGGTTCATGTCTTAGTGTGCATTATCTCTTCCATTCTTTTTGTTTACCATGCATTTATTGTATAAGTGTCTTCATTCATGTGACTTTAAGAATAACATACTCATTTTATCATTTAAACAGGCCATCACACCATTTGGACTTTTCATCCTGTTTGGTAAGATATGTCAAATACACTTTGAGAAACTAGTCAGCATTCTTTTTATTTGTCTGACACATGTTGGTTAATGCAAGATCTGTTGTTCTGTCCTTGTCCACAAAACGCACAAGAGAATGCACTGGTTTTAAAATGACAATAACTTGAGTCACTAGTTGTAGGCCACAGGTATAAGAAAGTCAAAATGGTTATGATAGAAGAATTTCAGTGTGTGGTACAATTTATTTACTATAAAGAATGGGAAAGCCAAGTTAGAAGACAAAGATTGCGTCAGAGAAAATGGGTGTACAGAACTGTCACGTATATTTGTTGTAGACAACAATGTTTCTTGGCATAGTAATACTTTAATATGCCTCTGTTTAGAGGACTTTAGAGAGTTGCACTGTTTAAAAGTTGAACATAAACATGCAGTTTTATGACTAAGATAATGGGATTTTTCCCCCATTTCTGAGCTTTCAGAAAACAATACAGAAAATTTAATGCTCTCCTGTATACTAGTATTCTAACCAATCTGTTTAATGAAGTGAATATTCCTCATAACACTAACTTTAGTCAAAAGAAACAGACTTGCCCTTGTGCTGTTTGTAATAATGTTCTGGACCAATTTCTTTTCTGAATTTCCCAGGACTGTATGGTGATGTGCAACGTGTGAAGATCACGTATAAGAAAAAAGAAACCGCTTTGATTCAGATGGCAGATGAAGTCCAGGCTGCATTAGGTACTGATTTTTAGGGCAGTTATACTTCCAACTAGCATGAGTGTAATATAGATGAAGAATTTGCCATGCGTCAGTGACAAGTATAAACAAATCCATCATTGTGATGCTTTACTACATACAAACTTTTCCTTGTATGTGTTGATAATGATCTGTTTGCTTTCATGTAAACAAATTATTCTCCTATAGTGGTTTAAAAAAAATCCTATGAATCTCAGTTTAGTAAACATTAGAATTAAAACATCATATCATTTTCCTGTAGTTTTTCCTATATCTAGCTATTTAAGAATAATTAACTGCTCTTTATCAAAATGTTTGTTGCATTTAGACTGGAGGTTATTACATCCTTATATTTGTTTTAAATATAATGTTATCTACCTGGTAGATGTGGAAGTTGCAGTTTAAATTTAGAATGTGAAATCTGACCCTATATAGAAGACAATATTAGTTATCAAAGAATCCTTTCTTTCTTCCCCTTTCTTCATTCCTATTCATTTCTATTGGTTAGCTATCCAGTACTTGAATGGACATGTGGTTTATGGAAGGGCCATCTTTATTACTTTTTCAAAACACAAGACGGTTCAGCTTCTTCGTGAGGGGCAAGAAGACTGTGGTCTGACAAAGGACTTTAGCGATAGTCCTTTACATCGCTTTAAGCAGCCTGGTGCTAGGAACTTCATAAGTATCTGTCCTCCATCAGCCACCCTGCATCTCTCCAACTTCCTGTGAGTATCTACATGTGTTGTGGTCTTGGAAAGATATTTCTCACCTTATGTTCTTAAGTTATAAAGTCTGACATAAGCTTTACATTTCCTTCGCCTTTTAATTTCCCGAGAATGTGTCATTCTGCTGTGTTATTAACAAAAAAGTGAATCATTTATTGTTAGCAGAGAGAAATGACTGAATGTTCCTCTTTATGAGCTTTAACACAGTTTATATTTTCTTGAGAAAACGCTTTGGTTTTCACATGAAGTCCTGTGTTATGAATTTTTGCAAAAATTTATAAGAGATGTCTTTTGGGATAATGTACTGGACTTACATGAAATTAATCATTGGCATAATTATTAAATACAGATACAGTTTTTAATCATTCTAACACTTTTTATAGAACAGTTTCTAAAGAATTCAGACCTTTTACATAGAGAAAGTTGTTTAAAAATATATATTAAGAAATGTGTTCTTTACAACTGAAACAATCTTTTTTCCTATCTAGAATGTTGTCAATAATGTGTGGAGTGACAGACAAACATAAATTTTTACAGGCTTCTTTTGTTTGACAGCTGGGCAGGCAAGGGAAAGGGAAAACTATGGAATCTTGTCCAAATAGGAAAAAATAAAAGATACTTAAAATCGCTTTTTGAGGAAAAACAAACAAACCAACAACTTGAAAATATGTGAAGCATACTTGCAGTAATTACAGGATGAGCAGTATTTCTGAAGGTATCAGTTAAGATTTCAAGTGATTTTTATGCAATCTGAATTTCCTCCTGTGGGAGGATGAAAAACAGTAAAGTATATCTGAAATATTTTTGTGTCACACTGATGCTAAATCTTAGTGTCAAAGCCTTAACTTTGTTTAACTTTGGGTTAAAGTGTTGACACAGCTTGAGTTGGTGGAGATTAGTTTTTGCTGTTCAAATTTAATTTAGAAGCCAGAATTGGCTTGAATTGACATTATTTGTAATTGATCCTACTTGATACAATTAGCAGAATTTATACCATTACAGAAATCTATGCTCTTTTACAAGTTGAGGGGGTTTTGTTTTGTTTTGTTTTTAAATAGGCCTTCTGTTAGTGCTGATGAACTGAAGAAACTTTTTGAGGAGGCAGGATATACTGTGAAAGCCTTCAAATTCCTTCCGTAAGTTCTCTTATAAAAATGCTGACTAAGCTTCCATTCTGGAAAATGGCTAATTACCCAAAAAAGCAATTCCATGTGTGTATAAATATAAACAAAATTCCATATAGGCAAAAACTGTAGTTATGACAATTTTTATGATAATTCTAATATTAAAATTTTAATGGGATACTATGTTAGCATAATTAAATGCAGAATATTGAGCCATTTGACAAATTCTATATGTGCTCAAAGATAAGATTAAGGAAAGTAAATACTTTTAAAAAAAATTACAAACTACGGTTATGTAAAGTAGCATGTAAAAGATGACAATGAATCTGCTCTAATATTCATTAAAATTGCTTGGCAGCACTATTTTAGCATGATCATACCTTCTAGAATAATGCTACATATATATATGGACACTACAAGTGTTTCTTAAATGTCTTCAAGACTTATTTCGACCCTATTTTTGAAGTGCAGTCTAATGGAAGAATGGCACGGCTGTAGGCCATTGGCCTGCAAGATTCATATAGTTTTGTTATCTCCTCATTTTAGCAGGTGCATAACTAGTCCTGATTCTTTTGTTGTACAAGTGCTCAGTATGTGTGATGTGGCTTAAAAAATACTTGTGTCACTTTTCTGTGTTGGCTAGTGCAATGAAAATTTGGTTAGGATTAATAAAGTTTTTTACTGTACTTCAGGAAAGACTGCAGCATGGCTCTTGTCCAGCTGGACTCTGTGGAAGAAGGAATCTGTGCTCTCATGGAGCTTCACAATCATGACATGGGACAAAACTATAGACTCTCGATTTCTTTCTCTACATTGACAATCTGAGTTTTCTCTGAATTTCCCTTTAAAGAATGCATCACAGTTCTAGTAAAATTTTCAATTAGTCTGAAACAGTTGTGACTATCTTTGTCTATTAAAAGAAAAAGCTCATTCATACACAAAAAATTGTCATGATCTTTTCTGACTTTAGGTGCCAGTATGTGATCAAAGTTTAATATTAATCCATAAAAAGATTGTTCTGTAAAATTGCTTTAGTAACAATATATATTATCAAATTTCCTTATTCAAATTCTATTTTGAGAACATCCTCTTGGCTTTCATTCAAAATTGGCCTTAAACATTTCACAAAGAGTATTTATAATAAAATGGTAAATCTGCGCTACACAGGTTAAACACTCATTTGAATGTGAAATATTTTTTGAGTTTCTGTAAGAAAAGCAAGCATTGACAGTGTCCTCTAAATAGCATTTATATTACCAGGGGGTGTGTTCATACTTTGGCAAACATTCAAAAATATTTCTATTAAAAACAAGTCTGCGCTTTTCATATGGCTTAAATCATTAGAGAAAAACCAGTGCCTTCTTTCTGTGGAGAGACATTTAACAACTAAACGATATTTTTAAAGTTTCTTCCAGATGTGATAACAGAGACTTAGCTTGAATTGACCACAGAATAGAAATTTGATGTCTTTTTTTCACTCTGAAGTGATGTTGTGTAATAGTACTTTGGGAAAAATAAGACATGACAATAGTCCTGGTTTCAAAGAATTTTTACATTTATGTTTAGATAATAAAATGTTTACTACCTTTTAGAGAATACTTTAAAGTTATAAGAATTCTAAAATGGCAAATTATAAGAAGTTATATTTGTTAAGGTCAAATAAGGGCAGAGAAACTAGATGTCAGGATCTTTTTGCATCAGCATAATGTCCTGATATTGAAATTACTGTGTATTTACTTATGTGCCTTACTATGTGCTTATGATACAGTAGCTCAGAGTTTTTTTTTTCTAAACTATCTTAAAATACATTGTTGGCTTTGAAAACTCTATTCTTGGCCTTTTTGGAAAGGTTTTTCTTTATTTTAAAATAAATTTTGTCTTTTAATTAAATACTCTGAATTCTAGTCTTGTGCTTTGGTGTCAAGGGGGGAATAAGGTTTAACTCATTGTGTAATTGGGATTGTGTAGGGATTCTTTGAAATTACCTGGTTGCAGTTGTCCAATACCACTACTTGGATGAAAAAAATTTCACACCCATAAAAATGCACTAAAAACTATATAGAAAGATCAAACAGCAAATTCAGTCCAGTTTCTGGACTTCATCTAACTTTTTGAGAGACATTGATTCTATCAGAATATTCTCTTTTGTGTTCCTGCATTTTTCTTTCAGTATTAAACTTCAAGTGATAAAGATCATTCTTTAAGTATGAAAAAATGTTCAGTATCAAATGTCCATCTGGAGAATGAGCGGAGATACAGTTAGTTTTGTGTTTAAAGTACATATAAATTTTAGTGACTTCTGTTTGTGTTTTAATCTCTTAAAATGGAATTTAACTTTTTTCCTTTTAAAGACGTATTCCTCTCAAATAGTATTTATTTACTTCTAACTACTGTGAAATTTGTTTCTGCTGTAATGTTTTGCCATTTTTCATTTCAAAAACA
Organism: Athene cunicularia; assembly: GCF_003259725.1. Taxonomy (NCBI): domain Eukaryota; kingdom Metazoa; phylum Chordata; class Aves; order Strigiformes; family Strigidae; genus Athene; species Athene cunicularia. The sequence goes on along the minus strand of NW_020799144.1, from coordinate 7,341,898 downwards.
TTACAAAAACATTTCATGTTTTTTCATTTATCTGTATTAATTGTATGACCTTTTTTTTTTTCTATCTTTCTAGAAGAAAGGACACGTTTCTACGTGATCTGAGTATTCTGGAGTAAGCTTTTTAAAATTTGAGTTATTTTTTTCAAAATCAGCAAGATACTAGCTGGCCTTCCTATATTGTATGTAAATTAATTAGGGGTGCAGCAGCCAATCATTGTAAAGATGGTGCCAGACATTTATACTGTAATAAGTGTGCTATTTAACAGTACATAAAATGCTGAGTAAATATATATGTAGCTATAATAAGTACTATACAACACAAATATTCAGAATGTACTATTTATTGGAAAGGTAAATTGGCTTAAGAGTAATAGACAGTGTTATCTTTGGGATCTGAGTCTTCCTGTTTTCCCCTTTCTGAAATAGCTAATTCAGTATGAAGTTCAAAACTTTTTTAATATTCAGGAAAATAAGTAATAAAAACATCAGAGCAAATTTCTGAAGTTTTAATTCATAATTTGCCTTGGTTGCCTTGTGTGCTGGTCCTGTAAGCTGCATTTTTTTTGTGCACTGATGGACTGAAGGTCCTTTTTTTGAAATATTTCACGTATTGTGGCAGGTGCATCCACCCAATGAAAGCAGAGCTTCTTGGCTGCTGAAGTGTAGCAGCCCGGGGCTGCCTTTGTTCTCAGGGCCTCATGGCAATTAGGGCTTTGGCCAAAGGGAGCCGCTATTGACTACAGGTCAGATTCGTCCCGGGTATCAATGGAGTCCCCTGGGGGAGCCTTTGGGAGCTCATCCCCTGGAGCAGCAGCTGCAGTCAAGGACTCTCCCCTTGGGTCAGGACGCTGCCCAAGGAAACTCCTCGAGGGACCGTGGGTCAGGACGCTGCCCTGAGCAGGTCCTCAAGGTTGAGAGCCCTCACTTGTCAGGTAAGTGATAAAGCATTTTGGGTTGTCGTTAAACCCTAGGTAGCAGGGCTTCGTAAAGTGTTTGGGGTTGCCTTAAACCCCATAGAGTTCTTTGTTATGCTTTCTGGGTTGCTGTTAAACCCTAGAAAGCTGTTCTGTTCTCTCACAGACATTCAAACCTGTAATTTATGGAGAGCTAGGTACCTGTGTTGTTAATTTTTTATTATTTTTGGTGGTCGGTTGTTTATTTGAGAGCATCTGTAACATGTATCTGATATTTGCCTATATATTACATCTAATTACAGATGGCAAACCCATATTTGTATGCTGAGAAAAAGATTCACCTTTGATAATACTATCAGTGTGGTTTGTGTGATCAAATCTCTTATCCTCCTCTGATTCGTGTCAGGAAAGTGATGAGTTCTTTTTGTATAAGGGAAGTGAACCTAGTACTTGATATTGTATGCTGTTAGCTCATACTGCTGTTTCTCAAATGAGAGGTGAACTACTTAAAAAAGCAATATTTTGCCTTTACCTTTTGCCCTGGCATATTGTCAACTGTAGCAGAACAACCTGACATAGCATTGCTACCGTTGTGCTGAAAGGGTACTGCTCAGATCACACAGTATTTTTTTCTTTAACTGTCTTCAAAAGATTTGTTTGCTATATACAAGACTATTTCATAGAATAATTTAGTTTGGAAGTGACCTTAAATACTGACTAGCTCCAAGCCCCCTGCCATGGGCAGGGACACCTTCCACCAGCCCAGGTTGCTCAGAGCCCCGTCCAGCCTGGCCTTGAACACTGCCAGGGAGGGGGCCGCCACAGCTTCTCTGGGCAACCTGTGCCAGGGCCCCACCACCCTCACAGTAAAGAATTTCTTTCTTATATCTAATCTAAATCTACCCTTTTTTCAGTTTAACAGGATTCCCCCTCATCCTATCCCTACACCCCTTAATAAAGACTCCCTCCCCATCTTTCCTTATTAGCACTGTAAGGCCACTATAAGGTCTCCCCAGAACCTTCTCCTCTCCAGCCTGTCCTCACAGGGGAGGTTCTCCAGCCCCCTGAGCATCTTTGTGGCCTCCTCTGGATGTGCTTGAGCATGTCCTTGTCCTTATATTGGGGTCCCAGATCTGGACACAGCACTGTGGGGAGTGTCTCAGAGTGGATGGAGTAGAGGGGGAAATCCCCTCCCTTAATCTACTGGCCACAGTTCCCTTGATGCAGCCCAGGACTTGGCTGACTTTCTGGGCTGTGAGCGCATAGTACTGGTTCACAGTCAGTTTTCCATCCACTACTATCCCCAAGTCCTTCTCCACAGCCTGGATTTGTGCTTGGAAGTCCAGGCAGATGTCAGCAAATTAGTCAGGAACAATTTGCCCTTAGTGAAGCCACGTTGGTTGTTACCCATCACTTCCTTATTTTCCATGTGCCCTAGCATAATTTCCAGAAATATCTTCTCCATGATGCTTCTGGGCATAGGGGTCACACTGACTGGCCTGTAGTTCCCTTTATTCCTTTATTCCCTTATTTTAAAATGGGGGTTATGTTTCGTCTTTTCCAGTCAGCAGGAACTTCATCGGACTGCCATGACTTCTCAAATATGTTGGGTAGTGGCTTAGCCACTTTATCAGCCAGTTATCTCAGGACCCATGCATGCATCCTATCAGGTCCCATGAGATCCATTCTTCCCCACTCTTTTCAAAGCAAATCCTAACTGTTGGGAATTGTAAATTTTTTTCAAGAAAAAATGGAGAAATTTTGAGGTATTTAACTCCAGGGTTTTATTGTGTGGGTATGGGGAACAGGACCAAAAACGTACCCAAGTTTATGTGCCTTCAGTATTTTCACGGATAGGCTTTTTTCATATCTGTTGATATCTTACATATAACTGTTTGTTTTGTTTGGTTTTTGTTTTTTTTTTTTCCCCGGAAATTGCATATTTATATTGTTAAAAATGAGTATTGTCCACTGACTATACAAGAAGTATATCTGTTTCAATACAGTTTTAACTATCCCTCTGCCTTTACTATTGCAGTTTTTTTCTTTTGTACTGCAATATGCAGGAGTCCAAACATAACCCACATATTTCAAACTTTGAGCAACATGTAATAACATGTGTGTGGGGCAGTCCTTAAGAAATGAAGTACGCACATAGTTGAGGGTCCTCAACAGGTTGTCATGGTTTGAGCCCAGAGTGCAACTGAGCACCAGGCAACTGTTCACTCACCCCTTCCCCCTCAGGATGGGGAAGGAGAGAGTAAAGTAGAAGTCTCAGGAATCAGGATAAGGACAGGGAGAGGTGGCTCATGCATTATGGTCATGGGGAAAAGACAGACTTGCTCAGGGAAGAAAAAAAATCACTTTGATTCAAACACTAAAAACAACAACCGTTAACAGAGTGGGACAGTGAGGAGCATTACCACATCTTAAAAACACCTTCCCTTACCCCTCCCTTCTAAAGCTCAGTACCTGTACCTCTTCCCTTGCCAGTGGCCCAGGGGGAAGGGAATGGGGATTACAATCAGTCTGCCTTTCCTTCCTCCACAGGGTGAGCACCCTTTGCATTCTTCCCCAGCTTGGTGTCCCTCTCATGGCACAGAGTCCTCCATGAACTTTCCCTGGTGTTAGTCCTTTCCATGGGATGCAATTCTTCCCTAGATGCTCCATGTCACCCCCATGTCTTGCAGTCCTCCAAGTGCTGAACTACAACAATGGGGGCTGCTTCCCATGCAGTCCCGGCCTTCTTTGGGCACAGCTGCCTGCTCCTGCGTGGTGTCCTCCACAGGCTGCAGGCACATCTCTGCTCCATGGGTGACCTCCACGGGTGGCAGGGGGGTGGCTCTGCACTCTCACCACAGGATAGAGGAGGGTGTCTTTGCTCTGGCAACCCTCCTCCCCCTTCCTCTTCCCTCCTTCCACTGACCTCAGTGTTTGCAGTGGTGTCCTCCTCACAACTCTCCCTCCTCCTCCCAGGTTTCCCTTCTGAAATATGTTATCACAGAGGCACAGCTACTGTTGCTGATTGGCTGGGCCTTGGCCAGAGGTGGGTCTGATTTGGAGCTGGGGGAACTTCAAGAAGCTTCTCACAGCGGCCACTGCTATAGTCCTCTCCCTTGCTACCAAAAACTCCAGCACACAGATGAAGAAAGCTTTTACCTGAGCAAATTAATATCATCACTGTAAGCAGTTTTTCAGTTCTTGGAAACTGTGCATTATTTATGAGTGGGAAGCCATACCTATGCACTTAGTTAATTTTAAGCACTTTCTAATTCTTTTTGCATGTGTTATCCGCTTTCTTCAAAAGTTCACCTTAGAACTGCAACAGCACAAGACAAAGGTTGCTGACCAAACAGATTGTTGCATTAGAACTTCACCTCACTCTCTGACCAAAGAGTGATCTAATTTTGCTGAGACATTTTGTGGAAAACCTGTTGTCTCTCATGTTCCTTTCTGGTGGGAAGACCCAGCGCAGAGTGGCTTTTACTTGTGTCTACTATTGGTGGATGAAGCACAGTGGAAAATAAGATCAAAATGTGAACCTAATGGAGCAAGATAAGTCAAAAGGTTAATGGACTACTTTTTGTATTGCATTCAAGACACACAAAGCATGGATAAGAATTGCTGTCGTTCTGTCATTTTACTGGATCTGTTCATGAAAGTTCTTTCAGTTTATAAAAATGTTTATGTAACACTAGAAAATGATGTAAATAACAATGTTTTGTTTTTAAACCTGGGAAAAACATGTTTTGAGGAACAAATGGAAGTGTAAAATGTTTTTATCTAAAACCCAATTGTTTTATATATTTTAATAAGCAACAGCTTTCATTTGTAAAGCATCTTGTGGCATCGCAGAAAAAAATTCTATATCTGTTGTGATAACTTAAAACTGAAAAGATATAATATTAATGAAACCTATTTTCTGCCTGTGTAATCTGTGGATAATTTGATTTTTTTTTTTTGTGCTGCAATTTATTCTGTTTCTTTTAGGTTAGTGTATTTGATGATTACTTGTTCCCTATACCTAATGCTTTTTCTAAATTTAGTTGTTGTAGTATGCCTTTTAATAAATGTAATGCCTGCTGTACTCATTTACATTTTTCTGTCTTCTTTCCTGTTCTTGCCTATTGCTTTGAAGTTTTTTGTTCCATAATTATACAGCTCTTAATGTTTCATTTTCTTGTTTTTCTTTAGCAAACATGGCCATATAAGTAAAAGCTTTTTATATCAAAAGTATTATAAGAGGACTAATGCACATCTTCAAAACCAGTTGAAGTTCAGTAGTACCTAAACTTTCCCCTAAGCTGGGTAGAAATTCTTATTTTCAGTAGGATGGGAATCTATTTTACAAGTCTGAGCCAATACAGCAGTAGAAGATTGCTTCATTCCTTGAGACACAGATGAGAAACTTCAAGACTTGGGGCCTCATCAGTGAGAATTCTTTTGTTTTCTCTTTTACCATAATGTTTTCTAGCCTTAGGATTCCAGTTCATATAATTTGCACAGAGATTAAAAAAAATGCAACTAGTACCTGAAAAAGATGGTCTGCTTTCAGTTTTCTGTTTCTCATCTTTCTTGATGATTGCTTTTCTTTTATACTTTTCTGCTTGCCCTTTTGTTTGTTATACAACACTAATTTAGACCCTTGTATTCTTGCATCCAAAATTCAGGACTGATGGTAAACAGGCAGTAGTCTAAAGCAATAGATACAAGTATGGGGGTGACATGGGGAGTGCAGTGTCTCTGTCTGAGCTAAAATTCTCAGTCAATCTGGCAAGGATTTACTTGTCTGCCACTGAGTCCAAGCCTAGCAAATCTTGAAGAATCTGAAGTCTCATATGTGCACATAATGACTGCCTGTGTCTCAAGGCTAGGACTAGACCACTGAACAAATCTGATGTAAACTATATTACCAATCTCTGATTGTCGATGCTTCTGTAGGGAGAAAAATCTAATTCAGTTTAGACTGGATCGCAGCTTTCAGCAAAATGCTTATTCTCCAAAGGCTAAATATGTAGTTCCCAAGTGTCGCGGATGAAAGTATTGTCACGGTAATGTTTAGGATAATAATCTAGATTTATTAATAACTAACAACTATTTGTCAATACAAAATAGCTCAGAAAGAAAAACGACTTATTCAGGTTCTAAAATGACAAGATTCACTCTAACTTACTTAACGGTACCTTAATTTCTACACATATGTACATGCGCATACACAAACCAGACATATACATACAGGAACAAAGGGGTTTGGATTCGGTAAAATGAACACAAAAGGGACAAGCACACGGGAACAAGGGTAAGGGTACATACCCACACCCACACACACCCCAATAAACAGATGAAACAGAAGCTAGCACAAAGAAAATTTCCCTCTCGAGTTTAGAGCAAATACTCCCAATGCCTCGGCATTCCTCAGCGGGCGATAATTGAGACTCGAGCGGGGGGACTTCTCCCTGGCCTTCCGTCTGGAGCAGACGACACCTGAGAGGCGTCCCAGCTCAGGGGAGATGCTGGTCACAGCCCGCTGCGATCCAGGAGAGCTCAAAGGGTCTCTCTGGTGGTCGCAGTTTATAGGATCCAAGATAACTGACTTTTGTCAAATACTGTCTGGTTCCTTCGGGCAGTCGCACAAGAATTTGAATAACGCAACCCTGTTATTGTTCCATCTGATCACATCCCAGGCACAGGTGTGTCAGGCCATCAGGAGATGATGGGCCATTATAACCTTTTCCAAGCAA
>NW_020799144.1:7322554-7335193 GCF_003259725.1 Athene cunicularia | reverse complement strand
AATTGGGGGGGGCAGGAGCCAGGCTCCTCAAGGTTATCAGCCCTTATCTCCACAGATTGGTGTATGGCCTGGGGGAATGTGGATGGAATCACATCTGGCACCAAGCAGCCCAACAAGGAGGGCAGGGAGGGGTAAGAATTGCACCACCACACCAAGTATAACTCCTGTTTTTGTCCTTGATAGTTAAATATTTGATGAGAATTCCAGACAAAATCCTAGGTTTTGGTGGCCAAAATATGGCTTTTTTAATTGCCAAGTCTGTCTGAGGAAGTATGACAGGAGAAAGGAATTCCCACCTGTCATTTTCTCACCTTCCTCCTTAACCAGAAAATGAATCTCATCTCAAATTTTTGTCTGCTGTTGTTGTAGACCTGTAATATAATCACAAGTAATTATTTTTCCCTAAGTAGTTAAGTGTCCATCTTGGAAAATTAAAAATCACTTTTAGATAGTGTTGTGGTTTGAACTCAGCCAGTAGCCAATTGACATGTATCCAGTTGTTCACTCCCCCACCCCCCCGCCCCTGTGAAATAGGGGAGGGACAAAAGAATAAATTTGTAGGTTGAATTTAAAAAAAAAAATAGTAATAGTAACAAAAAAAAACCAACAGTAACATAGAGGTCCAAAACAGGTAAAAATGCATCAGTGGTTTAATGAGCACGGCAACAGGTATGCAGCCCATGCTCCCCCGCAGCAGTGATCTGACCACACCAGAAAATCCCATCACACCGACCTGGAAACTGAAACAGGCATGAGAGCACACGCTGCGCATGCTCTCTCATGATATGGAATGCGCCAGCGATGGATCGGGACCCAGATCTCCAGCTGTGCTCCCTCTCAGCCCAAGGAAAGTTAACTCTATCCCGGCTGAAACCAGGACAGATAGTATGGATATAAAATTTCTGATACCAGAATTTGTTCTGTTACTTGCAAGCTGAAACAGAAAGTGATGGGCAGTGACTGGTGAATTTGCCAACAGATAAATTCTCATATGGTTTGAATACATCCCAAAATATTACTCTACAGACCTAGGGCTCACCCATTGACAGAGCTGGAAACAAGATAATGTACATTTTAAAAAGAAAATAAAAATCTCCTCTTGCATTTTCTTAAGTGCACTTGGATATTTGGCTTAGAGTTCTTTGAGTGTAGCAGGTCTAAATAAAAGATATGATAGTGGAAGTCAGGTGGTAGAATAGATAGGTGAGAAGAAGTATGGGAGGTAAAGGAAGAGAGAAAATGAGACCTCAGGGAAGTGAATCCTCCCAGAGATCATTTCCAGATGAACGCTTTTGCTGTTGACCATAAACTCAATTCAGATGTTGCAAAAAATGATATTTTTTTTCCATTGACAATGAGGAAAAACCTCTTTATGGTAGTGTAGGGTAGCAACATGTGTTGCCTGACTCCAAAATCACTCTTATAAGAGTAATACTTTAGTCTCAAGTTAGTGATCATTCCTGCTCCTTAACATTTGCTGCTTAGTCTAAGTCAGTTTATTAGAATAATGCTTTTAGGTCCTGGGTTTGTTTTGGGGTTTTTTTGTTTGGTTTGGTTTGGTTTGGTTTTTGTTTTTGTTTTGTTTTGTTTTGTTTTTTGTTTGTTTGTTTGGGTTTTTTATTATTATTATTTTTTATTTCCAATCTGCTTCAAGTACAGCTAGTTAGTGTTCATCTGAGCAAATCTTAGCTTTTAATGTAAGCATTCAAAATTATTCTGTTGAAATGAAAAGGCATACCTTCTGCAGTACCTGCATTAAATATATTGTGTAAAAGGTTTTTTTCCAGTTATGGTTTAAATGGATCTCTTGTGTGTGTGCATATTACTTGTATGGTGAAGGGTCTATAATAGTTATTATTGAGGGGGTTGTGTCCTTTTTTTTTTCCCTCCAGAGTCCATCTCCATCTGAAAAGCCACATTATTTCATGCTTCAAAACTTTTAAAAAGCGGTCTCACTGAAGGATATTGCATAACACTGTAGGGCCTGTAGATCTGTGGTCAAATACAGTTTCTATTTCTATCCTGTCATGCTGGTTCCTAGCACACACCTAGAGAAAACGTGTTTGCAAACACTTTCAGTGATTGCTGCCTGTAAAAACAAAAATTAAGCTTTAAAAAAAAAATCTTAAACAATAACACAAGGCTATCTCAAAAGCTAAAGAAATCAGGGTAACTCTTCTGTTCAGGACTATGAATTCTGATGATGATCTGGGAAGAACTGTCTGTAGCTCCATAAACTATTTTAGTCACTGCAATGTGGGTGGGTGCTTGGACAAAGGGTTGTGGATTCTTTTCTAATTAAAAACTTTCAGTTAAGATTTGACAAAAAATTGAAATTTTCAGGTTTATTTCTTACCAAAGAACATGGCAATGTCATTGGCTGATTTTTCATAATTTCTAATCTGTTCTTTCCTTCCTTCCCATCTTATTCCCAGTTCTCTCCCACAGCCAAATTGCCCTAAAACAGTATGAGATTTAATAGCGGCAGTACAGTGTGTTCAGCAAAAGATCATCCCTGTATATGCAGAATTTGATTCATTTGCTCAACAGATTTGGAAATATCTTATGAAATGTATAACTAAGGTTCCTCATTTTACAGAGCTATGAAAGTAGTTTTTCTATTTAAGAGCACAGTAAGTTTCTGAAAAGTGTTTGCTACCTAAGTACTGTCTCCTACTACATCTATTAACTGAAATTTTCTACGCTTTCCTTCATATATGAAATTTAGCTGTGTTATATACCCTTTTCTTTTTTGCCTGTATATTCTCAGCATGACTGGAGAGCTTCAAATTCTCTCTTGCTGAGGCTTTAATTATCTTGTCAAAAGTATAAAGGGTTCACAGTGTTCCTCTCTGTGTTTCAACAAGCTTACCCTCCTTCATTGGTCTACCAGATACTGAACTGGTTGAAGATTTTGATAGGAGGCCTATCCCAATCATTGAGTGCCTTCTCTTTCTACAGCAAACAACAATGCATTGTGCTATTTGAGTTCTTGAGTTTAAGCATCTCCCAGGATAAGATCTTTCAATGTTAATTCAACCACAGGGATAAAAAAGTCCTTTTTGATGTTAAGACTTGTTAAGGCATAAATGTCTTTTTCTCTCTTTCTACTCTGGGTTGGCACTGTTGGTCACAGCCTGCCTGCCACAAAATGGCTTGGGCTTATTTCACCTTCAGGGCATGATATATATGCTTGTAAGACTCCCAGAGAACCTCCTGGAACTGTTTATGGAGCCCTTTATTCAGCACTCAGTGAAGTACTATGAGTTCCACTTGTGTAAATTGTTTTTCTTCGAGGAAGATGTTAAATTACCGTGTACCTTTAGCTGTTACACAAGCTGCTTATTATGTAGGGCTTAGATTCTCCCAGTTATGGGAAGACTATACTTTTCACTTAGTTTCTATTTTGATGCATCAGATTTTAATCAAGGTCCTTGAAAAATATTTTCATAGTCATTATTGCCACTCATCAGCAGGAAAATAGATAAGGAAGAAATGACTTCTGAAGGGTCTGACATGATCATAAGATGTTATCAAAAACATCCTGTCTTGCCTGTCTCAGCCACTTACTGTCTCATGTGATCTAACAGGAAAATTGCTGATCACTTTGCAGATCAATTGCGTAGGAACACTAGTCTTGATTAAGGTGCTGAATGCAAGTTGAAAAATCCTGCCCACATATCTTAATTTTTTTCCCTTTCAAAGTCTAGGATCCAGTCTACACAACCACACTGCTAAACTTAAAAACATATATCTTCTCACATACTCTCCCAATGATGGGACTATAGCTTCAGCCTAATTTTACAATCCCATGTGTTTTAAAGACTGGAAGGAAGTGTAAAATCACTTACCTGGATCTTAATGCTATGCCAATGCACAGTGTTATATTATAAAGCCAGTTATAAATTGGGAAAGTTGATTTATTTAGCTGTATAATGTCACAGATGAAATAGGTGTACTTCAAATGTGTATGAAATAAAAAAATCCTTAATTGTAATTAGACAGTGAGTTAATGTAGTACATAGCAAGACAAAAATACTCAACCTAGTGGAGGACTAAATAGTCATAATTTAGTTCACACAGACCTACACTATTTGAATCTCAAGTTCTTCTGGTATATAGAATGTTCCCCAAGAAAGCAAAAAGAGGATTAAGTGTGGGAATAACTCATTAACTACTCATTAGAGATTAACAGTAGCCATATGTTACCCACCCATCAGGGGTTTGTTGTGGGGAGAGGGAGTGTTTGCATCTCTTTATTGGTTTTCTATACATTTTACTAGGTAAAGATAGTATTTTTGTTTGGACATTTCCTACAGATTTTAAAGTTCTAGCTGACAGTACATTGTAAGACAAACTGTGATTTCTTGCTCAGATTAACCTATGGGTATGTTGTGAATGTAGGTGTTTCATTTGTCTCAGTTTTGCTCTTCATAATACTATCACAGGAGTTTTGAGAGGAATATTGCACATGACCTAAAATAATTGCAGTGCCTCTTCTGCAACTCTAAAGTGCATTCTAATTACAATGTCAGAAAAGTAGTCTAGGAAAAGCAGTTACTGATGCATTGTATGCTTACTGACTGCCTTGTCCAGGTTAATTGGGGGGTAATATCCTAGAATGCAAGTTGGCCATGCATTCCTCAAGAAGATAAGCTACAAGAAGTTTAAATCATGCCCAAAATTTTGATTCTGGGTCTTAAATATTTACTATAGGTCCAAGTGTTCACTTTATGCATAATTGTCTTTAGAATCGTAAGTGTAGAAGGATCACTAAGTATAAGTGAAAGTTGAATATATTTGAGTAAAAATTATATTTTTGTTGGTTTTGAGTAAAAAAATATGCTCAAAATTCTGGATTCCCAAGATTTGGAAAAGCTGCTGTTTGAGAAACTCTGTGCTGGACAAGTCTGTCATTCAGATACCATTAGAAAGGTGCAGTTAAAATGCTCTGTATTTTAATTTTGTGATAACATGCAATGAAATGCTCAGATTGCCATTAAGGGGTGCTTTTCCTATATAGAGAGGGAAAAAAGAAAAACTGTAAAGGTAGAGAAAGTTATTTCTGCATTTCATGATTTCCAAGGTGTAGTTATTTTTCCTTAGGCACAAGATAAATTAATAATGCCTATAGATGTTTCTACACTTCTAATACACAGATGTCTCCGTTTTTCTGCCAGCAGTACTTTTTTTTTTTTTTTTTCTTCCAAATATTTCACCATAACACTGATTAAAATTAAGCAATAGCTTAGGTTCAAATACAGTCTCCCTGTTTCCTAGCTATTGTGCCATCTACAGTGACACTTCTCTGCCTAAATTTTCTGATTAAAGTAGAATGACTAAATGTAAAAAAGAGTTTCATTTTGGAAATAATTTACAATTTTTTCAGTATTTGGAAATATTTTAATTTTAGACAGTGCTTTAAAAATGCCTCTGTAATAGCCAACAAATACTTGTATCAAATACTTGAGGTTTTATGGTCTGACAAGCAGTGTCCCAAAGCCAGTACATATGAAAATGCATTTTCAGGTACAGACTGTTCATCAGAGATGAACAGTAATCTCCCTAATTTGGGGTCTATATATAATGGAAAAACTGGCTATCTAGTTGTGTGTTTTCCTCAAAATTTTTAGGACCCTTTAGAATGTGAACACCTATCCCCAAAATTCTTTTGCTTTTATAGAGAAGTTTCAACCATTTTAAGCATACCTCTCATCCCAAATTGCTATTTAGGTCCTATTTACTAACACATACACTGTTCCTAATGGAAAGAAGCAAGTAGTAGATTTCTAGTAAAGGTCAATGATTTTTTCGTTTAGCTACTGTATTTTTGTGGTTCAGTACTAGACAGAATTGAACCTTAAATTACTGTAGCACGTGGTCTCTTATTGCCAGTTTCTGGATAGCAGCACTACTGATAGACTTGAAGAGTCTCATGGGAATATTATAAAGTATTTGAAGGCAAACAGGGCTCTCAGCTTTGCAATTAATATATATAAAAAAAAAGACAAGGTGACTTTTTATCTCCCTAGAAATGTCAATCTTATGTCTTTACTACAATATACGACAACATACAAATGTCACCACCCAGTGTCTCTTTCTCTTCTGAGTGCCAGTAAATGTAGAAATAATAGAGTTAAAACTAAATTGAATTTTGAAAGACAAAAGAGCAGACCTTGTGCTGTTTTTGTAACCAATCAAAATCACTCTGTCCTTGTATGCCAAGAATGAATGCATAATGTAATGAATCTGAAATCTAACTCATCAGGCTGGCTTTGCATTCACAGATTCTAAAAACACAGTAAGTTTAGTTGCTTTCTGTGGAGACAACAATGGTTTTTTTAAACTTGATAAACAGCATGTGAAAGCTGACTTGCTTACAAAACAGCACAGGGAATGAACATCAAGGTACTTACTATGAAAGGTATGATTATTAGATTCTTCCCTCTTCTTTCCCACTATAAAGTGTTGATGCAAATATGAGATTTCAAGGTGACAGAACACAACTGGTCTGTAGGGAAAAAAGCTATGGGTAAAGAATGCCCAGCTACTTTGCCTGCAGTGACCATGAAATAGTGGAGTTCAAGGTCCTTAAGGTCGTGAGGAGGGCATGCAGCAAGCTCACTGACTACCTTGCACTTCAGGAGAGAAAACTTTGGCCTGTTCAAGGATCTGCTTGGCAGAGTAGCATGGGATAAAACCCTGGAGGGAAGAGGGGCCCAAGAAAGCTTCTTGATATTCAAGGATCACCTCCTTCAAGCTCCGGAGCGATGCATGACAACAAAGAAGTCAGGTAATGATGCCAGGAGGCTTGCATGCATGAACAAGGAACTCCGGGACAAGCTCAAACACAAAAGGAAGCCTACAGAGGGTGGAAGCAAGGACAGGTAGCCTGGGAGGAATACAGAGAAATTGTCTGAGCAGCCAGGGACCAGGTTAGGAAGGCCCAAGCCCTGATAGAATTAAATCAGGCCAGGAACATCAAGGGCAACGAAAAAGGCTTCTACAGGTACATTGGTGATGATAGGAAGACTAGAGGAAATATAGGCCTTCTCTAGAAGGAAAATGGAGACTTGGTCACCTGGGATATGGAGAAGGCTGAGATACTGAATTACTTCTTTTCTCTCAGCCTTCAGCAGCAAGGGCTCTAGCCACACCAACCAGGATGTAGAAGGTACAGGGAGCAACTGGGAGAATGAAGAACCATGCACCACAGAAGATCATGTTCAAGACCATCTAAGGAACCTGAAGATGCACAAGTCCTTGGGAACTGATGAGGTGCATCCGTGGGTCCTGAGGGAACAGGAGGACCAAGTAGGTAAGAAACTATCCATCAGAATTTGTGGCAGACTGGCAAAATTCCCACTGACTGGAAGAGGGGAAAAATAACCCCATTTGTAAAAAGGCAATAAAGGAAGATTCAGGGAACTACGGGCCAGTCAGACTCACCTCTGTGCTCAGCAAAATCGTGGAGCAGATCTTCCTGGAAACTATGCTAAGGCACTTGGAAAATAAGGAGTTGATTGGTGACAACCAATGTGGCTTCACTAAGGGCAAATTGTTCCTGACTAATTTGCTGACCTTCTATGACAGGGTTGCAGCATTGGTGGATGAGAAAAGAGCAGCTGACATCTGCCTGGACTTGTGCAAAGCAATTGACAGTCCCACATGACATCCTTGTCTCTGAATTGGAGAGACATGTATCTGAAAGATAGACCACTCCGTGGATAAGGAATTGGCTGGATGGTTGCACTCAAAGAGTTGTGGTCAACAGCTTGATGTCCAAGTGGAGAGCACTGACGAGTGGCATTCCTCAGGGGTCAGTATTGCCACCAATGCTGTTTAACACCTTTGTTGGTGATAATGGACAGTAGGATTGAGTGCATCCTCAGCAAGTTTACAAATGACAGCAAATGTGTATGTGATGTGGTCAACACGCTGGAGGGAAGGGATGTGCTGTCCAGAGGGACCTGGACAGGCTGGAGAGGTGGGCCAGTGCAAACTTCATGAAGTTCAGCAAGGCCAAGTGCAAGGACCTGCACATGGTCAGGCCAATCCCAAGCACAAATCTAGGATGGGTGATGAGTGGATTGAGAGCAGCCCTGCAGAGAAGGACTTGGGGATAGTAGTGGATGGAAAACTGACTATGAGCCAGCAATGTGTGCTCACAGCCCAGAAAGCCAACTGTGTCCTGGGCTGCATCAAAGGAACTGTGGCTAGCAGATTCTCCCCCTCTACTCTGCTCTCACTGCAGGCCCCATCTGCAGTGCTGTGTCCAGCTCTGAGGCTCCTAACATGAGAACATGGACCTGTTGGAGCAAGTCCAGAGGAGGCCACAAAGATGCTCAGGGTGCTGGAGCACCTCCCCTGTGAGGACAGGCTGAGAGAGTTGGGGTTGTTCAGCCTGGAGAAGAGAAGGCTCTGGGGAGACCTTACAGCAGCATTCCAGTGCTTAAAGGGGCTACAGGAAAGATGGGGAGGGACTCTTATCAGGAGGTTCAGGGATAGGATCAGCGGTAACCCTTTTAAACTGAAAAAAGTTAGATTTAGATTAGATATAAGGAAGAAGTTCTTCATTGTGAGGGTGGTGAAGCACTGATACAGGTTGCCCAGAGGGGTTGTGGCTGCCCCCTCCTTGGAAGCTTTCAAACCAAGCTGGACGAGGCTTTGAGCAACCTGATCTACTGGAAGGTGTCCCTGCCCATGGCAGGGAGGGTGGAACTAGATGATCTTTAGGGTCCCTTCCAACCCAAATCATTCTATGTTTCTACGATTCTATGATTCTGAACAGCTTGAGGACAACCCTTTGATTTATAGTCTCTAGTCATTATTTGGTTTTCCCTTCTTCTAAGATGTGTGTAGGGATTTTTTTATTGTGATAGATAATATAGTTGGACAAGTTGCTATATTTCCCATCTAATGATTATTGCACTTCTAGACTGATCCTGCCCCAAAATAATGAATGATGGTGAGAGGAGGATAATACAGATAGCGGGATTTGGTTTTCTTCCTCTACCTATCACAGAAATTATTATTCATTTTTACCTTTTCTATAAGTTGTTATTAATGGCTGTGCAGCTGTGACATTAAGGCCAGCACCCATTTGGATGAGCTCGGGTATCGTGGCAGAGAAGGAAGCATTAAGCTCATTGCCCAGTTCTTTGTCTTCTGATTTTAGCAGATGTTCTGTGATCAAAAAGGAAAAGATGTCTGTTCACCTATTTGGAGTCAAGAAAATCACAACTTTTTTGTTTTCTGTTAATAATGTATGAAGGAGGTGCTGTTTCTCTTTTTTCCCCTTTACTTTTCCTTTGTGACTCTGCCTCTCTCCTCTTAACTATTGCCTTCTGTCAGCATGGCCCTCAAAATAATGACAGAGCTTGTATATAACAACGTGAAACGATCAGAAGCAAAGACTAGTCAGCAACATCCACATGATATTCCAAGATCCAACAATGTTAGGACGCTGGCCCATAAAGTGATTGGCATCAAGTCCTTATGGTTTAGAAATTGGGGCACATTGTAGTGATCAAAGCTTCTATCAGAGAAGTTTACATTGCATCCTGTCAGACCCACTTTTATGGTGTTAAGACACAACACACCTATGCAGGAATATTATCCCACTTTCACAGTGAAGTGGAAGGGAGAAGCAATGAGAGGCAGAAAGTGGTTATCAAAGGTCACAGTGAGTTTGTGGCAAAGCTCAGTTTGAACTCCTGCTCCTATGCTAAAACCCACAGATAGCAGGCCTTTTGCTCTGTAGAACTGCTTTTCTGATTAGCAGCAACTGTCACCCAGCTTTATCACCTACCATGCTCTTGCTATGAGATATACATGGTATGCTCTGATGTCTGTTTCATCCAAGGCCTATGGCTGTTCAGAAACTGTATAGAAGCATTCAATATTTAAGGTTCAAATTCAGGTATCTCTCACTCTAATTCTTTTGCAGAAATCCCACGTCTTTTTTTCATCTTGACTTCATTTGTCAGGAGTTGAGACAGTGGCACAGGGGCACCTGAAAGTACAGACAAAAATACTGCAAACAACTTGAGTGGTAATACTGCCTTTGTAGTAAAATTCATTATAAGAGAATGTTCTTATTCCACACAATATTTACTGAAGCATTTTCGCCGAAGAGGGTCAGCCAACTTTTCAGTTATTTCTGCTTCAACTACTGCTATTGCTTATTCTAGAAATTAAGTGCATAAACAGAAACCAGTTATTAATCTAATTAATTTTAAATGGGCAAGAGAGGCAGAATTCGGATGGGAGGAACCTTCCATCAAGTTGCAGTTACTCTTTTCATTGCCAGCTGGAAAGAAGTGCTTGATAGCAAGCTGTCTGAGAATGCAACTGCATTGTGAATAGCTGAGTGATCTGTTAATGAGGATGAATTACATTCATTCACTCTGACTGAAGATGTCTACTGTGGTTTTAAAAATCTGTTTGCTGAAAGAGCCTTTAGTATCAAATATTTTGTCTTTATATGTCAGAGTAACTAGTGTAATCTATGCCAAACATCCTTACAAAAAGAGTGTGATTTAGATGACATAGTGACATTCACTGTCTGCAAAGGAGACAACAAATAGGGCTGAGATGTTTAATCCTGCTTGCCTTTCTGATTTTTGATTATCTCCATTTAGACAGCTGCAAGGAAAAACTGCAGAGGAAACTTCCAAGTGTCTCTGGATGAATTCAATTACTTTGACTTTTTTTTTTTTTTTTTTTTTTTTTTTTTTTTTTAATCACAAGAAGAGAAATGGAATCAAATACTGGTAGAAATGCCTTTTGGGTATTGAGATTTAATGCTACTAGGTGCAAAAGAAACATTGTAAATACAAACTAGGTTCTATTAAGTTTGACAGTAAAAAGATTAAAAACCTTATCCCATCCAGAACAGGAAATCTACATGGATATTGTCTTGTATTTTCATTAGACAGATTTTTGTATGAAATAAGCTACATTTGCCTAAACATGTTGGGACACTGATCTCTCTTACCCTCCTGAATCTTTAATTGTCTTTCTAAATAAATTAGTTGAAGGCTTGGGCAGGTGACCTTGGAACAGAAGTGATCTGTGACTCATTTCAGTGGCTGATTCAAACCTTGGTCCATATCATGAATACTATTGGAAGTTTGTTGTGAACTGAAAAAAGATTTAACAATTTAACGAAGTGTTAAATTGAACCTTTGATTACCATTTTCATATTATAAAGAGCAAAATACTGGAACAGACTGTTTGGGAATACTGTGAATTCTATATCACTGTCACTATAAAGAGCAGGTTAGACAAGTATGTCAGGAATAATTTATGTAGAGTCAATCCTGGTAGAGCAGAAAACTAGAACAGATGACCTCTCATCCTTTTGACATTTCATATGGCTCTGCTTTGAATTGAGATGTGCAAACAACATACATGTAGTTTAAAGTAGCCTCTGTGTGTAATTTAATTATTCAGTATTAAATTATGTTTTAAACAGCAACTAATCTGCTGGTTAAGATCTGCTAGACTGGAATGAAACAAGGTTTTTTCTAGTCTCGGTCTTGTATTTTCTTCAACTGAAGGGTAGCAGAACCTGGTTAAAAAGATATACATGCTTAGCTGGGCAAAACAGTAATTAAAAACACTGGAATAAGACATGCTTACATAACTAAATCAATAAAGCTGATAGTTTATGAAACTGGGTTTTGTTTTCATTGAAATTAAAGATTTTTTATTTTTTTTTTGGTCTTTGTGCATACACAGCAGCAGAAGATCAGGTTATGCAACATTTAGATGTAGTCATGATGGGAGACTTGACTGTGTTAGCATTAAAGTGAGCAAAGAGTCTTCAGGAAGCTCATTAGAGCATATTAAAGGTACCTAAATCTACCTTTGTGTTAAGCTCCCTCCATTCCATCTCCGTGGCAAGCCTCTATTGCAGCTGTGATAACTGGGTAATTGCATTTGTAAGTAAATGCAAGTTTTTGCGGCTTTCTAAATTCAGGCTTGCGGATCTGAATGAGGAGCACGAACTTTAGGAGGATTACTGTTCTTCAACAGCAGAAAACTCTTCAGGCAACACTGCTGGTACTGATTAAAAACAAAGATTTGGGGTTTACTCGTCCTGCGGCAAGGCGAACAGCGAGAAGGCGTAACTTAATTTCGAGTACCAAGGGATGGCGGTGTACAGTTACACCATTTTCACGCATTTGTAGAACGGGCATGTCAACTTCAAGCAAGTTTGCAGACGGGTGCAGCAGAGCTGTCGGGCGGCTCCCTCCTGCGCACAGGGGACCAGGGGCCCTTTGCAGAAGGCGGCCGTGGCACTGCGGACCCGCCGGTGGCCGCCTTTCCCCAACACCAGCCCGAGGTGCTGCTCCGTCCCGCCGCTGCTTCCCGGAGCAGGAAGACGTCACGGCGGGCAGGCCAGGAGCAGCACAGCTGACGGGTACAAACAGGTGCAACTTTCCAGGCGCCTTTCCCCCTTTCCCTGGAATCACGAATAACCCATCCCTCCACTTCCCTCCGCGCGCCCGGGCTGAGGGCCGGCCGCCGCGCAGCCACAGCCCTTATCAGCTCTGTCACTCGCCGGGGCCGGGCAGAGGCAGCGTCCTGGGGAAGGAAAAGGGTTGTGCCAGGGAACAGAGTTTAAAAAAA
>NW_020799144.1:7292558-7322504 GCF_003259725.1 Athene cunicularia | reverse complement strand
GGCCACAGCCCGCCCGCCGCCGCTCCCCTCGCCCCGCCGCCTCCGTCCACCTCCGCGCCTGAGGGGGGCGCGGCCGCGAGGGAGGGACTGGCACCGCCGGGGGGCTGCAGCGCCGGCGTGAAACCCCCGTGACCACGGAGAGATACCGTCTGTAGGGGCGGGGGGGCTGTGGGGGCAGAACGGGCCGGTTTTATCTCCCAGAGCAGCAATCTGAGGTGGACACTCCCATGTCTTATCAGTAGATCGAGGTATCATGAGAACGTTCTTACCGTGGCTGTTTTTCCATTTAATTTTCTGATCTGCGTTGGCTACCACTGCATGCTGGCAGTTTTTGTTCTCTCTTCTTATTGGAAACACGCACACGAAGGTGTACAAAAGCATTGAGAATTAGGGGTAGGGATCTTATGATGCTCCCCATCAGTCGTAAGGCACTCAGAAATGCACTGTGAGTGAAACTGGAGACACTCTGTGTGGAAGGGCCGTTATATCAGGCTGATAAATTCAGTGCGTAGAAAAAAACTGGTTAGAGTGTTTAGCTGTGTTCTCCTTCCCGTTACTGGTACATACTTAGCCACTATGTAACGGCAGGCAGAATTTTCTCAGAGCTGATAGATACACAGTAAGGTTTTTTTATACTGCAAGAACCACACCATCCTTTTTGATCTTAGCTGTCTCAAAAGAGTAAAACATTCCATACTGCTGTGTCCAGCATCATGAGACAACATCAGCTTGTGCAGTATTATTTATTTTAAAATGTAAAAAGGGTATAAGCATATACATACTTTGTCCATGTTCAAGCTGTAAATTCTGAGGTTTATCATTTGGAAAGCCAGTGCAAGTGTGAAAAAACAAAGAGTTTACAAAAAATGGAGAGAAATGCACATAATGCATTAAAAGTATGAATATAAACAAGGGGGAAAGTTCATATGTTACTCTAGTTTCGTGTATATTTATAGCCCTATCAAACTACAGTAAATTAGGTTGTGTGTCATATGCTGCTAAACTACTTCTAAAACAAATTAATTTCTAAAATGACTAAGTCATTTTCCTACTGACAGCATTCTCAACATCATTTTTATGAATAGTATCTGTACTACATGCATGTTGATAGTATAAGATACAAATGGATAAACAGCCCAAATGTCTATGTGTAAATGATAGAATAAATGAGGTAACAGAAATCATAACAAAAGAGAAAGAAAATTTATATGGAAAAAAAAGATTAATAATATTGGATAGAGCTATTTATTATATGTCTCGTAAACCTTGCTAACTGGTGAAAAGCTGTTTTGCTTGTTGTCAGAGATGGATGGAGAAAATTATTCAGTGTAGTTATTTTGTTTAATCCTGTCTGTTTATTTTTATTATCTTTAGTCTCAGAATGCTATGGCTGTGGTTTTTCTGCAAGTTTGAGCATAAGATGGGAGGAGATAGAATTTATTTTATTCTATGTGTTTTAATCTGGATTTTACCCACTTTGGATTTTATCTGGATTTCATCTCCACTTCAAATTCTGTGCCAGTTACCCAGACCACCTCTATGTTTTTGTTTTGGTTTTGGGGTTTTTTTTAAGGAAAAAAGTAATGATGTCTTTTTGTTCTTAAAGCAGTTGTAAACAGATCGGTTCCAGATGTCTGTGCAACGTGTCACATTCATGCTACATGTCATCAAACTGAAGGAAAAAGTGTCTGCATTTGTAACTACGGATTTGTAGGCAATGGAAGAACCCATTGTCAAGGTAGGCTGCCTCTTTGTAAAATGGCAAGAAACTGTACATTCCTAAAATATTCTGTCTTGAATAATATTACTGAATTCTTCAAAATACGGTAAAATCTTTGTCATTTCCTGGCAGAATTTCCAAAACATAGAATATACATGGATTGTTTTCATTCACACACACACACACACACCCAGTGTCTAGCCATGGGCCGTACTTTTCTTGTATTTCATGTAAATATAATTTTGTAATTGGTTGATTAACTTTTTAATTCAGTTTCTGCTATATAGTCAAGGATTTAAATTAGTTTTGTCTTAGAAAATGTAGGGTGTTATCAAATACTTTTAAAATATAATGTATTGGAATGGTTTATATCTTTGTATCCCAGCTTCAGGAAAAAAAAAAAAAAAAAAAAAAAAAAAAGGTGGGCTTCACTTTATTATTATTTTCAATGTATGCATCATTGAACTGAAAGCTCAACTATAAAACTGACAAGAATTTGTGCTGATTTTCTAGTTATCTCAGATTACTGGGTAACTAAAAATTAGTTTCATAAGCTGAAGGTCTGTTCTTAATAACAGTGTGCGTATATACACAGATTTCTTAAAGGCAGATGTCTGTTACATGAAAAGTGTTGTTCAACATTGTTTTATTACTGTAGTTGATAGTGTCCATTTAATACTATCTCAATCAATACGTGAATCTAAGGATGATGTCAAATGCTGTGTCGGAATGAGTGGTAGCTTACCACTGCTTAAAAGGGAAGGTCTTCCACCTCTGATCTCTTTCCCTCCACCATCTCTTCCCCTTCCTTCACGAGCACTGGTACGTGTTGGGGTCTGCACAGAGTTCAGTTACCTCATTGTAATAGAAGACAAGCTGCATATTTTGCCATGTTTATCCTTTGCCAGTTGAGTGTGCTGGGTAAGATCAGCACAAGCTCCATCAAGTGCTGCAACCAGTGCATGCCGTAAGGAAGAGCAGGGCTCGCAGTTTTCAACAGTTCTTAGATCAACTCAAGCTGTGTTGTGAAACTTTATTCACAGTTTCATCCAGGGACTACAACCCCTGTTGGTCTAAATACTCCAGTATTTAGTTAATACTCCAGGGAAAAAACAAAACAAAACAAAACAACAAACAAACAAAAAAACAGTAAGGGGAAATCTGGTTACCCAAGAATGAGTGAGGAGGGAAGGATATTCCACTTCTGTTAATCTCTCTGATGTGTTTTAAATGTGCTAACAGATAAAGATGAATGCCAGATTGGAGCCAGCAAGATCTGTGGAAATCACACACTATGTCATAATACACATGGAAGTTTTTACTGTGTTTGCCTTGATGGATACCGAGCCTCCAACAACAACAAGACATTTATTCCCAATGATGGCACAAACTGTACAGGTAGACATCACAAAGAATCTTGAGCACCAGGAATCCAGAACTTAA
Source organism: Athene cunicularia (assembly GCF_003259725.1). Lineage (NCBI taxonomy): Eukaryota > Metazoa > Chordata > Aves > Strigiformes > Strigidae > Athene > Athene cunicularia. The sequence goes on along the minus strand of NW_020799144.1, from coordinate 7,319,341 downwards.
TTTTCTACTGCATGAATCTTTCTTTCCTGTCACTTTAGAACTTACTTTCTAAACCTATGTCAGAGCACTTTCTGCTGTGCATGCAAACACCTACTTGACATCTAACAGCCATGAATTAGTTCCATTTTGCTTTCTTTGCTATGTTGTAGTGTAGAATATTAGTCAGTTCCTTGTTACAGTAATGAACTCTTGTAACTGATTAAGATATTTGCAGACAGGAGATTTTTCTAGGATAGTTGTAGCAGGAGATAACATTGGAAACTATTTGTCAGGTAAAACAGAAACAATTTAAAAAGATAGCTATCTGCGAAATTGTGTCTTCTCCTTCCAGATGCTTGAACACCAGGCAATGATCAGCTCCTTTGTTTCCCAGAAAAAGCCATCAGAAGCTACATTGAACCCTTCATGGAATGCTGTATTTGTTTTAAGCTTAGCTGCTACATTAATTAAACTATTACAAAGTGCATATATTTTTCTCTGAATTTTTAAGATATAGACGAATGTGAGAAGTCTGGGCTGTGCGGTCACAATGCAAGATGTGTGAATACTGAAGGAAGCTACAAGTGTTACTGCAATGATGGTTATAAATTAGAAAATGGAGATCATTCTTTTCAACCAGATGGCAACACAGTTTCATGCAAAGGTGAGAGTCTTTGGATGTGGTTATTGCTAGTAGATAAAATCAAATCTTGCATGATATAGTAGCACCTGCTCTGACCTGTGCTTTTAGGTTTGCAGGGCAGAAGCCCTCTCTGGGGACTTTGCCTGCTGTATGTTTTTTTACTTCTTGGGTTCAGTTTTTTCCAGTGGTGTCTGCACGGTAGAGTCAACACAGGACGTGGTTACTACAGACTCTCAGTAGTGGTTTGGGTGTGCGGAGTCAGAGAAGCTTAATAATGCTATGAAGATGATGTAGCTAGTTTCTGAACAAGAAGGAAGTGTGGTATAATCCACTTACTAATATGATCGCACTGCATGAAGGGAAAGGGAAGAGAGGATAAACAGCTGGTAAGAGATGTCAGATGAACGAAACTAGCCTAGGCGAGAGGAATAATGAAATAATAGCTTAGCTTTTTATAACATACTGTGTCACCTGCATAAATAACCTGTCCTGTTTATCTTGTATCACAACAAAAATTTCAGTTTGAAACCGTCCCTCCTTTCCTCTCTAGTGTAGGTTTTTGCAGATACGAAGTGCTAGCAGTGTAAGCTGTAGCTGTCAGAGCATGTAATGAACCCAGGGATCCCAGGTAGAAGGAACTGCCTTGATTGTTTCCAGCTCTTATTTCTGAATTACTGCAAGAACCATCAGTAAAGCTTACTGCCTGTAGTTTGTCTATTTTTTCAATTGGAATGCTCCGTTTCATTTTGCCAGAATTGCTTACCTGCATTTTGCCCTGCTTACCTCGCCAACTTCCCCCTCCGCATGCTGTCGTAATGTGTCTGTGTCACATGTGGGGTTGGACAAGGGAGCCCTGACAAGGAGCTGTGCTGAAGGAATGTAGCTTTTGTATGTAGGCTGATTTAGTGAGATGGAGGAATTGAGGGGCAGACCATTTCAGCGCATCTGCAGTGCTTCTCCTTTCCCATGCATGGGGAGATAAAGATGTGCATTGGGGCCTGAAATTTTCCTCTGGTGTTGAAGGATTGTTCAGCCATTGCTGCAATGAGACTGGCACATGCAAAGCACCATCACGTTGCAGTGTCTCCTCTTCCATATTGTGAATGGTTCCAGCTGTACGTTATTAAACATGTAGCTCGATACCTGGATCGCTGTGTTCCTTCAACTGTAACCAGTACAACTCTTCAACTCCAGTCTTCTACCCATTTGGTGACTGCTCAGATTCATCAGATTGGATGTATTTTGTGATGTGACAATCCAACTGAGCTCATTTTAAAGTGCTCATGTGTTGTCTCTTTGCAGAAATTGGATGTGGTTCCCCTCCTGAAATTAAGCATGGCTACATTGTGGGGAACTACAGCTTGCTACTGGGAAGTGTGGTTCATTATGAATGTAAAGAAGGGTTTTACAGCAACGAGGGAAAGTTCTCATATTGCACTGCAAATGAAACTTGGGAACCCGCCACTTTAAGCTGTAAAGGTGAAAACAGTCTTAAATCTTTCTTAAATTCTTCATTAAGAGGGTTTATGCATGGGGAAGAAAGATAGTAGACTGTTTCCTCAACCAGAAGGATAATTTTTCAAGATCTGGCTATATGCAAAAAATAAAGAGGAAAAGGACAGGTTATAAAATTGTGCCACCTCTTCTTGTTAGTGTATTGACATTTTGGATGCTGGTCCTTGTATTTTTACAGACACTGTAATGTGTCCTTCTGCCTGTGAACCAAGGCCTAGAAGACAACTAGCTTTCTGTAGCATTTCATGGGAAAGGCCGTTTTGTTGCAAGGCATCAATGACCTCTCATGAAATGAACAATTTTTCTGACAGCTTGTGAGGTTTTTCCCAAAAGTTGACTATCGAGGCAAAAGAGAGGCATCATATCACCCCTCATCTATGGATAGCCTTCATGATTTTTTGAACATTTGTGCGTGAGCAAATGCTTTCATATCTCTGAAGTATTAAATTTCCCATAAGCATCTTTAAAACTTCCACATGCTTTGGTGTTCTGATTGCCCATTCTGTTGAAATATTTCTGCTTACAAGTGCAGGATTTTGTGTCCTGTGAGTAGTTAGAAAGTCTGTATATTAGTTAAATGGCACTTGAAGTGCTAGCTAACAGAAGCTACACTATGTAGAACAATTTTACAGAGGAGAATTGTCATCCTGAAAATTATTTCTTAGTGAGAAGAGTTCCTTTCCTCAAGATACAAAAGCCCTCTTGGTTTCTAATTATTTCTTTTTTTTTTTTTTCTCCTTTCCTTCAAGAGTGGATAGAACCGTCATGTTTTTATGTGTGTCTATGGGAAGGGAATAAATTAGTATAAAGATGCTAAATCAGTGTGGCTGTGAAAAGTGAAATATTTAATATCACTAGAAAGTTCATAAGAAAGGATAAAACAATTTAATACAGAATTAATGTATCAAAAGTAAAACTGAGATATTTTTCCCAAAAAATAAGTAAAGGACAATGAATTTGTAAACAACGGGAAGTGCCCATAGTCTCAGGAGCTCCCTAAAGAATACTTGTGGAATGCAGTCCTTGTGAGTTGTTGGTACCTTTGTTTTATATTAACATTTTTCAGTGATTGCTTTTTCATCTGCTTTTTTTTATTTCTACAGTCAAACAGTAGGTCAGGTGACAGTTTCTGAGCATATCTCTCATGGTTAATTGAAATAAAATACATCAAACACTAAGAAACAATCCAAGTCTGAAATGACAAACTTATTTCCTCTTTGTGTTGCAAACTCTTTTCCTGGATTTCAGTTAGGACTTCTCTTTTTATAAAACCAGCAAGTCTGGGGTGGTTTTTTTTGTTTTGTTTTGTTGTTTTTTTTGTTTGTTTGTTTGTTTTTAATATTAGTAAAGGCACCTTTAAATAATTCTTTAAATGCTGGAAGTTTCCCTGATAAGTCTTTATTGCTAATTAAAAAAATTGTCCTAGCTGGGTGTAATGTCTTCTTTTTCAGGAAAATCAATGTTTGTCTTTTGTCTTCCTTCCTATGGTAATTTAAGAGTTTATTTTATATAGTCATGGTGAAACTGGCCATTGGAGGTAGGTCAAACTTGGTAAGATGTGTGACCTAACTTAAGGCTACTGTAAGTGGAGCAGATCCCCTTTTTAAAATTTAAATGTAAGTATATGGATATAATGTGTCTTTGAAGAGCATAGCTTCCTGTGAATATTAATAAAATAATCACCTTGAGATGAAAAATCAGACAGTTTAATGGGAAGATATGATGTATGTGAAGAGGTGTAGTCAAACTGTTGAATGTGAGTTGTGTCATGCTAACATGAAAGCCTTTTAGATGGCTACCTTAGAAAATGGACATCACATCAAACATACTGATTTTCTGTGCTACTTGACTTCTTTGTTTTATACCTTTGTAAACGACAACTTGGCACATTTGTGAATAGAGCAACTATTACAATGCATTTTGAACACTGTGTAGATTCTTGCTTTAAACAGGAAGCTTTTGCATTTTATGTTGTAACCTTTTCTATGGTTTTGCATTTCTCTGGTCCTTGTGCACTTTAAAAAATTTTGGTTCCTAAAGGCAGTTCTTGCTCATCCACCTCCCTCAGTCTATTACTGCAAATGGTATAGAACCAGCTTGCTGCCTGTAATCAGGTTTCTAAAAGAATAAGAATCTTAAAGATAAAAAAAACCCAGGACTTTTTCTGTATACTAGCAGCTAGGCTGAGGAAGGAGTCACAGATCTAGCATGCCATTCTGAGAGGAAAGCAGAGAGAAATTTTATTTGGAAGCAGCTCTGGAGTAGCTACAGCACTGTCAGTTGATAAAAATTAAAGAAATACTCATTATTAATAAATACTTAAATAAATTAAAATAAATAAAATCAAATAAATTAATAAAAAAAAATTAAGAAATACTCAGTCGTCATTACTTCTGCTGCTTGACTAACAAGTTTATCTTCCTCTTTCTTCCTCTCCCTAGGTGTGGATTGTGGGATTCCACCTGCTGTTTTAAATGCACGTCCAACATCTGTAAGTGGGACCACATACAGAAGTGAAGTTACTTACCATTGTGTTCATGGTTACTTTATTGCAAGTGGCAATCAGACAGCAGTCTGCAATGCCAAAGGACAGTGGGATGGTACTGACCTGGTGTGCAAAGGTAAATCAAATCTGACTTCAGATGTAGTTACCATAGGTACTGTTTCAGCCACCATAATAAATAGTAGTCATGGTTAGAGACATCCTCACTGGGCATTCAGTTTGTACAGTCTTCTGACACAGGAAGTTCAGTTACAAAACAAAAGCCATATATTAAACAGGGTTTTTTATCTAGATTGCTAATTAAGTTGCAATAAATTGTTATAAGTTAACTTTCTAAGGACAAAATCCCAGTGCATGTCAGGCATGCATGAGATGAAAATGCAGCCTAAATCGCTGCCATTTTTCTAACTCAATATCTACTCTGTAGTTGAAGCCACTGCTCAGAAATTGAACTGCTATTAGCAGTGTCGTCCCCTTAAAATTCCCATATTCAGACAGTTTCCAGTTGCAAACTATCATTGCTCAAGCATGCTATTGTTATTTGAAATTAGTTATAAATCCCTTCTGTTACTATGATTTGTGAGAATGTAGCCTAATGAGTTCCTTGATAAGAAGAAACACAGAAGTACATTTTTAAAAAGTGTTTTGCCCAGCAAATTTTCTAGTGTATTTCTACTCTGAGCTCATATTATTAATTAATGTGACCTTAGGATAATTACAGTCTTCTATTCTTACATTGGCACAGCTTCACTTTTCTATTCACTGAGTGATAAATATCTTTTCAGCTTGATTCAACAGGGTTGAGTCTTCTGTTCATTGCAATCAACTGTAATAATTTTTTGAATGTGCAATGTGTGTGTTACAACCACTCTCTATTTTTAGAATCTTTTTTAATATTCTTATTTTGAGTCACCGGTCTAAATAGAAGGTTTACTATGTTACACAGAAATGCACTTCTGCATTTCTGCTTTTCTGTCTGATGACAGGATGGCCATGGACAGATAGCTGGAGTTAAGCAGCAGTAATTTTTGTATCTCAGCACACGCTCTCCTTCTGTAAGTTGAGAAACTCTTCTTACGTGCATTAGTTATTCTACAGTTTGTTCTGATGATATAATAAATGCTAATTTCATATGCATTGGGATATGAAAAGAAAGCTAGTCATGACAGTGCATGTATTGGCAATTGCAATACGTATGTTTAACTTTTCCTTTAAAGACTTTTAAAAATTATTTTCCCTTTTTTTGAGTAGAATTTCAGTATCACTTAAGATTATTTATTAAACAGTTTTAAAAGCACTTGTTTTCTGCATGTAAGCTATAGTGAGGGTTAGATTTAATTCTTACATTGTTTACTTCTTATAAGTAAAGTGATGCACAATCTCTTATTGAGGTGTAATGTTCATAGTGGATTTGAAAGGAAATTTTAAGCCTAAATAATATTCTCCCATTGACTTGATCTTCAGTCCTTATTCTTTTTTGTTCCCTATTTTTTTTTATGAAGCCCCTGAAAACAACTGAGCAAACAAATTGATTTATAAGTGTATTGCCCCAGCTTTCTAAGTATCTCTAAAGTGTTCTGAATAATCCATCAAATTTTCCCTCAGAAGTGCTCTTTCTGCTTGTCTGCAGCAGCTTCTCTTTTTTCAAAACTTGAATTAAATCCGCTGGCAAAGGAGCATAACCTTCTTGATGCTGTTCTTCCATGTCACTTCTTGGACCATGTGTTGTTTTTCGGATCTATTGTTAATGATAGGCAAAATAAAGGAATAAATAGCATGTGGGGGATAAGACAGTGTTGTGGGAAGATGGATTCATTTGTAAAAATTGGCTTAGAGATCTTTGTTCTCCCATTTTTAAGCTGCTGGACCCTTCTATTTGATAGTTCATCTTGAAGGATAAATGCCCCACTCTGCTAGAAAGCCTCTGTTCACAAAATTCTGCATTCTAAAGGGCTGGCATGACGTCTAGAAATCACTAGGAAGTGGAAAAAAAGCAAAGTGTTACTTTCTGGGACAATTAATCCCTCTTCCTTAAACACTTTGGAATGCCTTGCCTGTTTTCATTTTCAGGTTTTGTTACCCTGTTTTTTCTGTTTCAGAAATAGACTGTGGTAAACCTCTGATGATTCCACACACAGAAATGATTTGGGACAACTCTACCACTCTATGGAGCAGAGTGTACTATCAGTGTAAAGAAGGATATTATTTTAATGGAGACAGGAATTTTTCGGAATGCACAATAGATCAGTTGTGGGAGAATATTACATACATATGCAAAGGTAAATATCACTGCAGGAAGTTGCTGTGGGGTGTGCTATTTAAACAGTTTCTCATTCTTGTTCTGAAGGTAAGAATGGGAGGAAGGATGAAGGCAAGAAATCCCTTTCTAATTTACAAGGTGGGGAATGTACTGGTACTTTTGGTTGGAAAGGTCATGGGAGAGAATGTTAACCATGCAATATTTTCTAGTGGATGCCACAGATCTGCCTGTAGTTATCTTGCCTTTTATTTCAAACAGAAAGGGACTAATGCAACTGGAGTTTTATTGCTCTAAAAGCCAGGGGAATGTCATCAGATGAGCAGAAGGCTTTTAATGTTTTTTTGTTGTGGTCCTAATACTATAAAGTGCACTGTCATGAAAGGAGGGGCAATGGAATTCAAAACTTTTTTTTCTTTTTTTTAACCCTCTCATAATGCCCCAAATAAAATTTGTTTATGGTTGCCTTTCTAGCCTAGATCTAGTTGTCTGAATTTCAGTCCAAAGGATTTTGTTAAAGAAGAATGAGTCCTGAGAAAGGAGATCTGTAATGAAGGTGGTGTTATACTGTGAGCTTGGAAACGGGATGTACTGACATTTTAATAATAGCAAAAAAAAAAGATGTTTTGGACTGTGTCATGCTCCTTAGTGTTCTTCTGTGTCCTTAGAAATCAGTGTCACAGGATAGCTCTATGACTGTCCATCTTTTGTTGTTAAGTAGTAGTGCTGTCTTTTGCAGATGGTAATGTTCGTGTAGCTCTGTGACATCCACATGTTTTTCAAAAGGACTGGAAGTGCGTCTTTGGCTGCTGCCAGTTCACAGACCAGAGAATTGCCACTTGATGCCTCTCCTGCCTCACTTGATGTCTCGAGCATTCACTGCGAATATAAAACATGACATCAAATAAAATGAGCATGAAGAAAATCAGTTCTCTCACTTTTTATAGTGCCCTAATAAAAATAGAACTACTGTAGTTGAAGTCATAATTCGTATTTTATTTAGGCAATTTGCATAGCTGTACTTTCTGAATTGGTTTTGAAACCATCATTGTGTTGAGTGGCTAAGTTAATCAGGTGTGTCAGCCTGTGCAAGCAAGTAGTTCTGTCTTGAGCACTCTGAAGCTTTGAAGGGCCTGAACCTGCAGACTGCACTCACAGGATTACCATGAATTTCAGCAAGAGCTTTGTCAGAGGCAAAAATGTAGACTCCAGCTCTAGCTGGTGAATCAGAGGGCCAAAAAACTCAAGAGTTATGGTTAAGTTGAATGGAGAAAGCTTTTAAAAAATAGCCTAACTAGTCCAAGCTCCTTTGAAAAAAAGGAATAATGAATAAGAAGTTAGTGCAATGGTCTTCAGTTTAGGTTCTACATTTTTCATGTTTATTGAGAGACTTTCAAATTAAATTTCTGTTTCAGTAATGATGTATGGAAATTTATGTTTCAGATGTGTATGATCTTAAGGATGTGTGTAATTAATCAGTAATTCCCACTAAAATGAGAGAAATTAATGTATCATTCCAACATAACTTATGATAGAAGTCAGAAAACCATTTGTGTTTTCCTGCTGCCTGAAAAACCTTATTAGAAATAAGGAAGTTAAGAATTTCCGCTGAGCATGTTCCCTTTGGCAAATAACAACTTCTTTATTTTTTAGTCAGTTATTTCTATGGAATGCCCTTTATTTGCATTTTCTGTTGGGGTATATAATAAATGTGTGTGTATGTGTATATGTAGAAGTACATTTAATAGTAGCTGGTTTAAATGTGAAAAAATTTCTCAACAAAGTTAATTTTACTGAGAGATGTTGATTGGATTAAGCCATCAGCAGTGAAGTCTGGCAATAGTCAGCTTGATTACAGTCTTCCTTTCCCAACCTTTGATTTGTATACATAAACTCATGAGACTGAAGTGCAGAGAACATGCTGGCAATTAAATACCTGCTGTCCAGTATGCTCAATGTGTGAGTCTCGACATCCTGTGCAGCTTGTCCTGGAAGAACTTATTTTTCCCCTGCAGAGTGGGAATGCGTGGTTTCATTTATCTTCATTTCAGAAATGGTATGGTGTTATTCCAGGCACACATTGTACTGAGCTCTGGTAGGATTTCATGGTAAATCTGGGAAGGTTTTTTCAGAGTGAAAACAAGATCTCCTTGTGGGAATAGTGTTTCAGTTTGTTTCAGGGAAGGGCATTGGCTGTAAAGCACTACAGCCTGCAGTGGTGAAATACAAGATAGGCTGAAACAAGTTTGGTTTTCCTGTTGTGAGTTTCAGAGGAGAAATTGTCAACCTGAACTTTTTTGATAGTAATATTTATCTTATTGACAGAGGTTGTGCTGGGTATGGGCTCAAAATGGGACATAAGGTAACATAAGACTCAGTTGCTTTTTTTTTTTTTTTTTTTTATGAAAGTGAAAAGTATAAAATGAAGCCTTCCCACTCATGTTTTTCTCTTTGAGTGGATTCCATGCATAAGGTGTGGATTTTTTAAAAATTTATCATGGCTGTAAGAAGGTCAGAAAAAAGATGATTTGTGCCTTGGCTGAGATGCTTGTTCCTAAATCTGCACTTGCAAACAACACAGTGTGCAATGTATAACATAAACTGTTACCAAGTCCATGAAGAGTATAATTTAGAGAAGGCCAGGGAGAGGAACTGGAGGATGTCTGAAATGAAAATGTGTACATGAGTTTGTTTCATTTTTCACTGAGCTTGGATATAAATGTTTGATAGCAAAGGGTCACATAGGTGTTGAAGTCAAATCTTTTCCCTTTGTAATATGCGTAGAGCATCTATGTGTGTGCAGGTACACACCTACACTCACATACAGACAGCTTAACTTTTGAAAACTTACTTCTTGGGCATCCAGGGAAACTTAAGATGAATTATGGTGAATAGAGGTTTATGGAGTTGCCTTGCTCTTAATTCCATATGCAGCTCTAAAACTTTTTTGGTACTTTTTCCCATTTTTTTCACAGTTATGAGAGGGCCAGTTCATGCTCAAAAGGGGCAGTGTCTGATACACTTTTCTATGCGAATTGGGCAATTGTTAGGGATGTTTTACCAACTGCAGCTCTCTTCATCCTGTTTGCAGAGTCCTCCCTTCTACTATTCATCAAGCTTTTTCCAATTTCCCAAGTTCTAGAAATATCATTGTCATGGACAGCTTTTTGACAGAATCTGATGTAGCCTTTCTGTAACAATTGACTCTAGTCCCAGCTGTAAGCACATAGGCTGCATTGGCTGCTGCTCATTATTTTGATCCTAGAAAACTGCTTCTCTAGAAAAATCCTTATCTATGTCTGTTTTCATTGGAAGTTGTTAGTATTCAGTGTGTTTAGCATCTGTTGATGTGGGTAGCAACAATATGGTGTCTTAAAGTCAAACAGTTTGTCCAATTTTCTTACTTTTACCCAAGGAAAAGAAGATACAAGTCTGCATTAAAGAATAACTTCTCAGTATTTAAATGTCTCCAGTACCACTATTCACTATATTATTAGAAATGCATTTATTAAAGTATTTTCTGATTGGTTAAGTGAAATACTGTCCTTCCAAAAGAAGCAACTGCTGCACATGGGTGGGAAAAAAATCCATGGATATGTAAGAAGGCTGGAGGAGGGAGTGAATCTGACCTGCATGGAAAGGTGACATGTATAATTGGTAAAGCAGGCAATGGGAAATAGCTGTTGTAGCTCTGTGTCCCTTTAATGCTGAGTCTGACAGCACAGCAATTATGTTGGTTAGTTGTAAGAACCTTCCAAAGTAGTGTTAGGTGGTGAGGTTTGTCAGCAGATTGTAGGCTTCGCATGCATGGTGTATAGAGGAAAAGATGATCCAGTCCCAACGTATTGTGAACCTAGAACTCAAATAGGGAAAAAAATGATTCTTCAGACCAGTACACTTTCCATCTGATCCTGAGCTTGGAGCTTCTCTGTCATAACCTTTTGTGTGCATGCTCTTTTTTATATTACCTCTTCCTAAATGCAATGTGAACTGTCCATCTTTTACTAAAGGTTAATTTTCTGCTTCAGAATGCTTCATTTTTCTGTGTTGTGACTCCCCATCCACAAACAGAGTTCAGATGCGTGTCTTGATCTTTGGAGATTTTGTTGAAAAATCCATATGAAACTTGGGTATTATGGTAGTGTTAGTTGGTGAGCCATTTCTGAGAAAATGGATGTTGTACACCAGCACTGAAAATCTTAATGGCTGAAAAGGATGGCAGATACTTGCTTCAGAGATTTGAAGGGTTTAGAAGGAAGAGCAGTTTGATGAATCCATCTAGAGAAGGCATAGCAGATTGTCCACACTGTGCACTTTAAAACATGCAGAAGAGGAAAAGAATACTTTCATAATGTAAAAAAAAACAAAAACAAAAACAAAAAGAAACAAAAACCAACACTTGGGAAAAAAAACAAAAGTGAAATCTGAATCCAATCTGAAATAAACAGAGCAGGATCATCCTTCAAGTGTCATTTAACTGTAAACCTGTATCAAAGATAATTTTCATGCAACTGAGAGGGTCTAGTTCCTTTTTAATCCATTGCTTTACCTTTGCTTTCATTTTCCCTTCTTCTCCTGTGCCTTTTCCCTATTCTCAGTGACTGATTTTCCCTCTAGCTAGAATTCTCTGAGATGTCAGTTTTTACATCCTCACTTATACAATAAGAGATGATACAGAAAGGCAGCTGGAATGTTTCTGTGGTGGCAGTGTCAGTAATTTCCACACTAGAGTGAATGGGATGTCACTCTCCTAATTTTCATTTCCAGCCATGTGTAAATAATTTATATCAGCAGTTATGATTTTAATAGAAAAGGTCTCACTCACATCTGTGGGCATCGGTTCAAACCCCATAATTCTATAGGAATAAGAACCCCACCAAAAAATTAGGATAATTATAGTCATCAGTGAAGAGGATCTGATTGGCTTGAGTTCTTGTAAAGGCCTAATTTCATATGTTAAATCCAGACATCTAGTAGTCTGGTAATTTCCTTAATTGTGTGGAAGAACAAAAACAGGTGGAGTCTGTGTTGTGAGAGGTACTACTCCTTAGATCAAAGTGATGCAACCCAGGGACAAACAAAAAACAAAAGTAGATTTTTTCAGGGCTATTTAGGCTTCTGTTTGTTTGAAGCTGAATTAATAATTATCTAGTTTGTGATGGCAAATACCTGTTTTAGGAACCTCTTTCAGAGGGGGAGTAGACTGTGCATTTCTAATCCCAGGCCACCTAATCCCATCTAGTCAGACACCCTTGATTGATAGATACATCTTCCCTTTCTAAGTATGCTCACAACTGCATCTCCTAGCTTTTGCCAGTCTGCTTCAAATACATGAATTACTCTGTTCCTGATTGTCTTCTGGTAACATTTTTAGACCAAAGGAAGTAATAAATCTTTAGCTATCTGCTTGTTCCTGCATGACTGTCTCTACCTTCAGCTTTGGTGTTTCTTTGTGCATTTCTTCTGTGTAAAGTTTGGGGCTGAAGGTGAAAATCTACTGAAATTTTGCAATGCTAGTTAAACTGGAAGTAAGTATGTTATTAAAAATGTGAAAAACTCATAGAAACTTACACCACCCTAAAAGGTGTAAATACTGAATATACGTATTTGCAAAAAAAATCCATATATGCTAGTGAAAGCTACTGTGCAAGAGGAGTTTGCCAGTTTGCTATGGGACAGGTGCCTTGAAACAGTCTGAGCAGAAGTTCTCTTTGAAATGTTTGATCTCATTTGATTTCTGTGTCTGAATGTGTGGTGCATGTTTGTAGCAGATGGCATCTGCTGCACCATTGACAGTTTTCACAGAATTTAACAGGAAAAAAAAAAAAAAAAAAAAAAAGCGCTAATATTTGGATTTATTTCTCTAAATTGCATGTATGTGTAGGGGCTGGTAGGAGGAGCTCTGTAAGTGAGTTTGCATGTGTGGCTGCGCTTTTTAGCTACTTGCAGAAGATGAGGTGTCAGATCAGAGCTGGTTCTGTCTGCTTTATGATAAATAGCATTTTTTCATGCAAGTTCAAAAATACTTCCCTGATAAGATGTATCTTGAGCTAAGGTCAGTAGTAGTCAAGCTCTCTTTCAACTGAGGACTAGTGAATTATGTAAGTCAAAGTCATATGGTGTTAATTACTGTTTAGACATAAAGTTCTCCGTGTTACATCTTTTTTCTGAATCAGGAAATAGTAAGACTGAGTACTGGGACATGAACTTGCAGAGGCTGATAAACAAAGGAATAAGGTTGATCCTCACAGCACAGGGTTAAGGCAGAAGAGCATGACAGTACAGGCATTTATGCACTAGCTGTAATTACTGTGAAGATTTTCCTACACACTCAAAGAGATGCTGACCTTCCTAGCAGAGCTTTTAATCTTCAGTCCCTGTTTTGCTTCTTAGAATTAATCTCTCTGGCTTTCTTAACGTGATCTTCCCCTGCCCCGCCAATGCTCACAGGTGCTGTTGAAGCCGCTTGCTTTTTGCGTTTTCCCGTTTGTGTTCTGTTTACCAGCAGCTGTCTTTCCTGGCTGCTAACAGCCAGGTGCTATTTGCATATCTCTACCCTCTCTCAGATTTGTCTCCTCCAGGATCTTCTTCCACACTTCTGCTCTGGTCTCCAGGCATTTGCATGTTGTTTCTAAGGCACTTTCCCTTGGGATGGGAAGGAGATTGTGAGGGTAACTTGGAGGTCATTGGAGCAGCAGCGGCATCCAGTGGCCTTCTCGGTTATTCAAGAAGTTGTATTTCTAGTGCTGAGGTATGGGGAAATTGAGAGTCTTCACTTCTCCCGTCTCATTTCTGAGTCTGAGTGAAAGCTGTTGATCAAAATCAGATGTGTTCAAGACCTGGATGCCACAGTCTGCTAAAACCTCACATTGAGGAAAGCATGTAACTTCCCAGGCTCTGGAAGTCACTGGCACTGTTAGTTTTTACAGAACTGATCTGTCAAGGGAGCATATTTCCCTCTAGGAGTATGAGAATAGTTTTTTTTTCAGAGATATCTTTATGCTGTTATTTGAACACTGTGCTTATGCTACTGGGATTCATGTTAAATCAAGGACTTACTGTACATTTGGTTATCCAAACAAAGAACATGTAATCAGTAAAATAACCCAGAAAAACAGTTTCCTCAGAAAGTCCAGGACTTTGTGGTGGTGTTTATTCTATGTGTGTTACAGCTTTTTGACCTCTTTCACTCCTACCCATTTAGAGTGGAAACTTTTGAGAAGTGCAAACTCTTCTTTGGCTGTACTATAATTGCACGGTGGCCTCGTCCTTCTGAAAGTTCAGAAAGCATGACAGAAAAATTGATATGGTTACAGAAAAAAGTGCTACTAGTTCTGCCTTCTTTCTTCAAAGGAGGCCACTGTGTAAGATTTCTTTCCTTGCCTGAATAGCTGGCATATTCCTTTTTTTTGTTGTTTGCTGCTTTATTTTGCTTTATTTTTTTTACTTAGTATGAATCATGTGCCTGATTTTCTTATGGAGCAGTCTTAGAGATCACATGGATTTTTCTTCTTTCTTGGTACACATTTTAATTCAGATCTCACGGATATGCAAACATTGTCCCTCTGGCTGTGCTCTAATAAGTGATTTTTGCCACCCAGTCTTTTAATAAAAGTGTATCTGATTTAACTGAACATGCCCTTTTGCTCTGTGTTGGTACAGAAGTCTTAATACTGTGGAGTTTCTAGACATTACTGTGAAACAGAAAACAGTAATGGTATGCAGCACTTAAATACAGCTAATCACACGGCCATTTGTAAGGAATTTTGTTTTAGAGGACAAGCAGATTAATCTTTTTCTTCTGTCCTGTAGAAAAGGAAACTTTCAACAGCATTTCCATATTTAACCACGATTTGGAATGGGGGAATTAAAACTAGTTGGGAGATAAACTGGTCTAATGAGTGTGGCATCTGTTGAATATGTGAAGAGGGAGTTATCATTAGAAAATGGTATTATGACAGTTTTAATCAAAAAGGAAAGGTAAAAGTGCTGCAAAATGCATAAACAGTTACACTTTAGTTCTAAATAACCACCTACACACAGGGATTTTAGAGACTATTGATGCATTCATTTATTTCAGTGACAACTTCATGTCCATGTGCTACCAGGGAACCCCTGTGAAATGGTAATGAAGTTTACATATGGAGGAAGAGTGCCCTGAGCTTTTACAGCAGAGCATTACTTTGACTATTGTGTCAATATTTCTGAAGTATCTACCAAGGCTGCCCTGTAAATTCTCTTCATTTTTTTCAGCAGCTATAGTAAGGGCTTTTCAGCTTAGAATCTCTATGATCTTGGATTTATATGACCTTGGTGATATAATGGATGTAATAGGAAAATATGGTAGTAGGACAAAGGAATGACTGACAGCTGGTGAAAGAAAGAAGAGGAGCAAATATGGTCAATGTCAATCTGAGTTGTGACCAGAAGGCACTTTGATCTTAGCTCTGGGAGGGTACTTGATTATCTTGTTATGTGAAGGCAACTGCTCTGTTTCTGATGGCAGCAGTGAGAGAACTACCTAAAAAAAGAACAGGTGACTTGATCTTCCTGGCTGTGCTTTTTCTTTGAGGCATAAGCCAACTTTTAGAAGTGTGTGAATTAACACAGTTGAGTGATGTGTCTCTGGTTGCTAGAACTGTACTCCTTACATTCTTAGTTCTGTGGGCTTCATTCTTTTAATCTAGTGTTTGTTCTGAAAAGCCTGTGTTCTTTAATTTTAGTTATTATTTAGTTTTAAAATTATTCATTAATTAGTTATTAGTTTTAAAATTATTTATAATTTCGTTATTATTAGTTATTAGTTTTAAATTATTTATTATTTTGTTTTTATTTAGTTATTAGTTATTAGTTTTTAAATATATATTATTTAGTTATTATTTAGTTATTATTTAGTTGTTAGTTTTTTAATTATTTATTATTTAGTTATTATTTAGTTTTTAAAAGTTAACAACTTTTAAAAAGCAACCCAAACAAATAATGAACCAAAACATTCATTCAGCTATAAAAAAGCTCTTTTCCAATCTAACACAGAAGCTTTTGTAAAACATTTTTAACGCAGGTTGTTGTATTCAGAAAAGCATTATTTTCTGTGGGGTTTTTTTGGTTTATTGGTAGCCTCTTTTTCTTACAGACAGATCTTTTCAATCTTCTTGACTTTAATTGCAGTTTAATGAGACTTCTAGTCCATGAGATCCAATGGTCTACAAAGTCTTCAGGTTGATTTGTGTGTGGCTCATTCTTTAAAAGACAGACCATCGCATGTTATGAGATCCAGATGCTGGCACCCAAGTTCAAGGAAAATGCAGAATTAGTGGAATTGCAGCAATTGTTTATTGGAGCAATTGTTGATTGCCCTTCATTTTTGGTGGTGTCATACTTTTGTAAGAACACTTTCATGAAAGACTTTGACCTCTACACAGTACAAGTTCAGTGTATTCAGACTAGGAGAAATGTGCAAAGCAGAGAAAAATGTCTTCTCAGTGGCTCTTCTGCCTGGATTGGTCACCTGGTATGAAAGATTTTAGTCTTTATCTAGACTGAAGATCCTTGTCTAAGAAACAGTGCTGTTGTATATGTATGCTTTTATATACAGGAACATATCATCTGTCTGGTGGGGTTAATGAACTTGTTTCTTTGCTGTCAGGAAGCTGTAATGTAGTTTTGATGTCCTCTTCAAGATTTGTAAAGTCATTAGCATTAAAATTGTCTACATCAAAATGCAAGCTTAGCTAAGTATTTATTTTCATTAGTCATAGTAGTTTTCAAAGTGCTGGCTGTGTGTTTAAGGACTTCAGTCATTAGCTCAGAACATGCTTCTTCAGTTAGCTTTGTATTTTAATTTTAAGAACCCACACAGTTAGGGGAAAACTTACTACCTAGCTTCTGCCTATCTTGTTTTATTTTTCCCATTTGAAAAAAAAACAAAAAACAAAACAAAAAAAAAAAACCCACCCAAAACCAAAAAAATCCAACAAAACAAAACCAGAGAAAACAGAAGAAATAAACATTTTCTCCAAACATATTAAGATCTGCATGAGAAATAGTAACTGTTTTCATTTTGTGTTTGTGTTTTTGCTCACAGAGGAGGAATTACTCAGTAATCTGTCCATATTCAATGAAACATGTGTGAAGTGGCAAAGGAAAACTGGAAGACTGCAAGTGCAAGCAATGTACATAGTAAGTGGACAGTATTTGAGATTGGGAGTAGGTTTTTTTTTGGTCAGTTCTGATGAATCAGCAGTGAAGATTTGGTTTGTGGGTTTTGTTTGTCTGTAATTTGTCTTGCTCTTCCCAGTGAACTGTTTAAAAATCTAAATGTGGCTGGATTTAGAAACAAATCCCTGTCCTAAAGTTAAGTAGAAAACTGAAAAGCTCTTGGGATCGCATTCCAGTAAATCACCTAAACATCTGCTTGAAACTATAAGAACTGTTTCACCACAAGTATATGTTTTATGGGAATTCTGTTGTAGAGCTCAAAGTCACATTGACATAGAAGTCACTGCAAAACTTGGGCTCTGTCCCTATCTGTGATGCAGTTTCAAGTAAACAGCGTTACACTTGCAGATACTGGATGCAACTATTTCAGAAATGCAATATATATTGATATACTGTGCCTTGCTTAAGAGATTCAACCACCTTATCTTTGAACATTTTAGAACTGTTTTTCTTGGAAATTGAAAACAACCTTGGTAACTACTTTTTTTAACATAAAAACATATAAACATAACTGTTAAGATGTAAATTCTCAGAAACAAGTAGTTCAGTAAGTGTTATTGAAAGCCAAAACAGCATAAGAATTCCCATATTTTGAGCATGACAACATCCAAAGAAAGGTTGTTTTTTTAAAGTGTGTACAAATAGAGAAAAAAGTAAAAGGGGATTATTTAGGATCTACAGGATGAGTAGGTTAATGTGGAAAATAGTCAAAGTTGAGTCATAGTTTTGGAAAGCAACCTGTCTTATAAACCAATGTATTTTTAGTTTGATTGCTTTTATTCAGCACTGCTGAGATGGAAGAAACAAGTTTCCAATTACCCTAACAGTTCAAAAACTGCTTTTCAATGGTAACTGGCAAGCTGTGTAATGCACTTTGTTCACATTTTGCCTGAATTCAGCTATCTGCAAGACACACCAGAATAGTCAAAACTGAAAATGATGTAGGTATAAGTTGAATGAAGTGAAGTTCAGAACACATTCTGGACTGCCTTGAGCTCAACAACAGATTTCTTTTCCTCTGCACTGGCATGGTCTTAGAGAAGCTTGTCTTTTACAGCTGTTCAACATTCAGTCTTACTACTGCTTCTGTATGGTAAGAGGGAAAAACTAGAGGAAAATAGCAAGCAGATGTAGTTTTCATCTGTGTGCTGTAAACAAGAAAGAATATTTACTTACAGCTTACTATTTGTGTTGAAGGTGTTTGTAGTGTCCATGTTATAGATTCCTTCTATTTGTTCTAGAAATATATGAAAAATTATTTGTAATTTTTACAGCCAGAATAAATTAAAGATCTAATTTATTAAACTGTCTTGTTGCACCAAAGCAGTTAGTCACAAGCCTTTTTTTTTTTTTTTGATTGAGCTGGTATTCTAAAACAGATGTAATCCTAGGTTCTCAAGGCTTAATTGAACTAATATTCTGAATTTTGGAGAGCCACAACCAATTGCACCATCATTTTTGTTAAACCTTTAATAGTTTCACATACTGGGCCAAAGATTGGATGAGAAGAAGTTCTCAGAAGATCTGATATTTAACATCACCACAAGTGAAGATAATCCAAAGGTGTGTTTAGATCTCAAATCTGGCAGTAACTACGTGGTGAATATTACTACCATCTCTTCCACAAACATCACTGTCTCAGTTACAGTAGCAGTTCAAACAAAGGGTAGGTTGTGTTTTGTATTTTCTGTGCTTATAGAAGAACTTACTGTGCTGCAGAGCTCACTGTTTCACATCTAGCCGTCAGGATAACAGGCTGTCTCCTAGACTCTATCATTCTTCATGCTGGCTGCACACATGTAGCCACCATCAGCATCTTTTTCTGCAAGAGGTTTTTTGCTCTGATCACTGTGGCAATTGAATCTATGAGCAGAGCAATGCAGTAACTGCTCTTCAGAAAGATTTGGCAAACTTGCTTCTTCAGGATTAGTCCTTTGGCTGAGGCAGAATTGGTGCAGTGGCATTCCTGGCTACATGCCAGAATTTCTGTCTGCGGTACAGTGCTTACTGTTTTCCATTCCTTGCCTTGAAAACTTATCCTCTGCTTGTGGGAGAATTCCTTGTTGCAGAACTGTGTGATAAATCTGAAGGACTGAGCACTATAGATAATGTTACTATGTCTAGGATGAGCAGTGTTATGGAAGTTTTTCAATAATTGTAGAGAAGGCATGTTCTAACAGCAGGTTTCTCTAGAATCTTAGTCATGGAAACTTTAAAGTTGCCTTCTGACATACTAATGCTGAAGAGACAGACCTTGAAAAATAATTGCCTTTGGAATCCACAAAAATGCTTGTTCCCATGTGCTTTTTCCTAAAGGTCATCAACTGTGACAGATTGTTCTATGATAACTTCATTTCCATGAGAAGGTTTGAACCCCTGGATCTTTCTGTCATTATAAACTCCCTAGCTCTGGACAAGTAATTCCAATCTTGATTTTCCAAATAGTTGGCTTGAATTTTTCTGAAAGCCATTTTCCTCTGGCAAATGTTCATGCTTTATTTACTGGGTTTGTTCATTCAAAGAGAAATGAGATTTCTACCTCCTTCTCAGAAGAGAATTAAAATTAAAACTTTTTTTTTTTTTTTTTTAATTTTCAGCTACTCATATTCAATAAAGTTGAAGGTGAAATTTTTGTAATAAATTGTTCCCTTTTTTTTATTGTCTCTACAGTAAAGGAAGCTTTCAATAATGTATTAATTTTTAATGATACCTGCCTGAAATGGTGGCGAAATGTAAGAGGAGCTGATGTGGAAGACAGATACTCAGTAAGTGACAATCTGTATTTTGAAACTAAGAAACAATTTATATCAATTACCTGTGTGAAAAAAAAAACCCTGTAATTTTTCAAACACTCACTGCTAGCTATGTTCCTCATTCTAATAATGTCTCATAAAAAAACAGGGAGTAATAGCAACCTTCAAAAAAAAAAAAAAAAAAAAAAAAAAAAAAAAGAAAAAGAAAAAGAAACCGCCATGCTCTTTTGCAGTTTCCTGTTTCTTGCTTCTTTTTTCCCCTGTTCTATTCTATTTTGCCTTCCCTATGTGTACTTTCAACTTTGTCAGTTCAGTCTTCAGACAACTTTGTTCCAATTCCACAGAATCAGTCCTCTCTGTCATGTGATACACCCATCCCAGCAGGGCATTGCTACATGAACTGTCTCTGCCAGGACCCTTGACCACCTGCTGTTGTCTCAAATCTCTGTGTGTTAAGAGGTGCTCAGAGATTATCTACAGGCATAGATCTGTTTGAAGGAAAATTAGCACATGATTTAAAATACAGCAAATTTTAGTTTTCATTACCAGAGGAATGATCAGGGGAGGCCTTAAGTTAATAACTTCACAGTCATTTGGGACATATACAATAAAAACAATAAAACAGACAATCCAACAGAAACACAAACCCCCATGGGTCTGTTAATCTGCCTGGTAGCATAGCTGTCTGTAGGCAGATCTTGGAGGGTACTTGGCATTTTGACATAGGTCAAAATGACTTGCTTTTGACTTGATCTTCAGAGTCAAACCAGAGAGGTGTTGGTGTGAGCTTGTTTTTATAACTCATCACTTTGCACCATGAGGGTATACTACAATGAAGTGCACTACTGATGGAAGCCTATATGTTAGCAGGAAATGAAGACTTAGGGGAAATCACAGTACTAATAAAAAAAAAAAGATATACTAGGAGAAGTGAAAGATTTAGGACAGTGTCAGACCTTATCAAGAGGGACTGCAATTCCTGTCAAATTTTGGAAGCACTTGAATTTAAATAACTGTCAGTACCAAAATTTATGGCATTCTGAATGCAGTGATATGTTTTTCTGCTATTTCTTGTAATTTAGAGCATGACATGACTGAATGCAAACGATATATTAAAACATAGCAATTTCCATGCCATGATTGTTTGGTTACAGTTTCATGTTCAAGGCCAGCGTTGGTATCAGAAGGAATTCTTTCATGAAATGACCTTCAACCTTACTACACACAAGCAGGCTCCAGAAGTTTGTTTTGATTTGCAGCCAGGCACCAATTACTCTGTTAATATATCGATGGTAGCTTTGAATTTTTCACTGCTCGTTTCCATGACAACACAAATCGCAGGTAGGTCCTGACATTTATTTTATGTATTTACAAAAGCACCTATTAGGTGCAAGAGGCTCAAGTAAAACAGTGTTGTTGATCTCAGTGTTGTATGATGAGTTGTCAAAGTGCTCTTTCCTTGCTCAAAATTGTTCATTGTTTTCACAGATTTCATAAGGTTGACAGTTCAGCAACAGAAGCGGGAGAGAAAGGGGGGGGGTGTGTGGGGGTGTGTGTGTGTGTGTGTGAAGTGTTATTTTGGCACAGCAGGGAAAAGACAGCTTGGTGGGTTAGACACAAGATTGGTATCTAGGGGACCTGGGTTAAATTCTCTGCGCTGTTGGAGGCTAAATCTTTTTTTTTGCATTTAAGTTCACTCCACTGTGAAGTTGAGATAATAGCACAACTGCACTTCATATGGGTATTTGTGACAACAGATATCACTAAAGTCTGCAAGGATCCAAAGTAGACAGTCCTGCAATTACCTCAGATAGATACCTTCATCTCTAGTTGGTGGACTATGAAACATAAAAGTCATTTGAGCAAGTGAGGTTCTGTAGGAAGAGTCTCAACACTATTTAGCAAGATTGACAAATGGAACTAAAACGCTGTGATGAAAAACATCTGTCATTTTTTTTTTGTTTAGAACAGTTTTTCACCATCCCATTATTACTGTTCCACTGTGGAGTGCAGTGTTTGTACTGGTATTGGGGCCACAAATTGGAATAGGTAGAAAACCGTGATAGATCTCTGAGTATGTAAAACTCTTTTCAGCCACTAGATGGGACCAGTTCTCTTCTGACTGCTTAGGAAGCACTAGGGATTTGTGGTGGTTTTAATATGCATAGTATTGCAATATTTTTTGTAGTAAATCTAAGGTTTCTAAGGTTCATTAAAAGCAAAACATCTCTTGTTTCCTAAAGGTACTGCTTAGGATATACAGTGACCTGTTGTTTGTTTGTTGGGCTTTTTAAAATTAAATTGCAGTAATGATTTGATAACTTATTTTCAGAAGTTTCCTAGCTGTCAGTCAAAGGCAACAACCTTGAGTTCATGTAGCTTTGTAAAAACTAGTAAGCTGCTCAGAATTTGGTTCGCTGAGGTAATTTTTGAATACATATTCAGAGTAAAGGCACAGCACTTCACTCTGTCATCCTATGGTATTCCCTAAACTCTGCAGGATTGCATCAGGTCACTTACTCAGCAGTGCTCTAGAGAACACTTTGCAGCAGGTGCTGTGTGAAGTGGTATTTGTGCCTGGGCAGCTGGCATGTTTTCCTCTTCACTGAGTTAGTGCTTAACAAATGCACATGCATAGCCCCAGGAAAAGGTCTTAATGTAAAAGTTAGGTCATTTCCATTTTGCAAAAAAAGATCCTGCTGCACAAGCCACTACTTTTTTCAGTGAGCCATAAAAGGTAGGTGTTGTTCTGTCATTAGGAATCTTCATCCAAAACTTGCCATGCAAACACTTCATATTGTGCTTTTTCAATGGAAGCCAAAAAATAAAAGTAGGTCCTTTTGGTTGAAATTCAGTGAAAATTAAAAAGCCAACAGTGATCATGCTGCATATCTCATCAAATAATAAGATTTAAATACAATGTTCAATTTGTTGCTATTTCAGCTTATCTAAGATGAAAAGGGTACAGTTAAAATAATTCTTCTGGCAGTGCCCCTTTGACTTCTATGCTTTATGTTTCAGGAATTGCATTATCTGTACAAGTAACCTAATTTATATAAAAGCTATTTCTATTTTAGAGTAGATGTATAATTCGCTTCTTCATTTGTCCAGTTATTTTGTAATTATATACGTTGTTAAACCAGACAGCTGTGTTTCTATCATGCATGGAATGATCTCAATGTATCTGCCAGCTTAAGTCTGAAAAGTGTTTTTTGGCTTTGGTGGTTTTTCTGCCTAAATAGTACTGTATAAATGCAAAGTATGCCCTAAGCACAAAGGCTTGAAGGAAGCTGACTTACAAAAGTGTTTTACTGTTAATGTACTGGAGGTGGTCTCGATTTGTTGCTTAAGGTTTCATATGGTATTCTTGAACAAATGCACAGTCAGTTTGTCTGTTTTCCCAGCTGGGGGCAAATCCAGATACTGTATCTCCCTGACTTTTACCTCCTACCTTTTGAGAGTTCAGGGGATCTTAACTGTGGAGTTTCAACAACTGTGAAGAGACATGTCCCAGAAGATTTAATGAACACTGCCTAACAGACTTGATTTCCTGACAAGGATAGTAATCTTTGTAAATTCTTAAAGGTTGTTGCAGAATACAATAAGCATGTAAATGCTAGCAACGTTTGGGTCTTTTTTCAAAAACAGAAAGATTTGTAAATGCCTATTAGGAAAGCTACTCCTATATCCTGAATATCTATACCTGTATATCTCATGAATGAGGATATATTATAACCATAGTATTTCTAAAGAAAAAAAAAAAAAACACAAACAAACAAACAAACAAAAAAAAAAACCACAAAAAACCAAAACCAAACAAGAACTTGGGACTTAAAAGCCTGCTTTCATCCCTGGCAAGTAGCATCCTTTAAAAATAGTTCCATGCTGAGCACAAAGCTGGATTTGCCCATCATCTAGTGGATGGTAAATATAGTCTAGCAAATGCTTCATGGATCCTTGAAATTCTGCTCCTTTCTTACTTCCAGTAACAGGCATCTTGCACAGACTTTTATGTCTACTTAGCTTATTTTAGACAAGCTCTCAACACTTGTCTACTTGAGATAGGAAATTGATTCAATTATGAAAAATGATTAGGCAGTGATTATGTTGTGGTTGTAAAAAGATGTTATCAAGATTGTATTTTAAGCAGGAAGGGAGTTCATGTCTTGTTTCCAAGGAAGGAAAGGAGTGTGTTGTGGGTGTACTTTCTCATTCATTATTTCTGTTGGGATTACACTCCTTACATATGGCTCTATTAATTTTCCTTTTTGAAGATCATTTATTAAGGCATGCTCAGACCAGTCATTGTTCTTAATTTCATCATCTGCTTTCACATATGAATCTAAGAAGGCTGAATGTTGTAACCATTTTCAAATGTTTGAAAAACAGTATTATAAAGAGCTAATGCTTTTGCTTTCATTTCTAATATCCTAATTAAGAGTAACTTTTTCAGTTGAGTCATGTTACAATGCTATTGATATTTGAATCTGTTTGCAAGCTTTGCTCTGAGATAGGGTCAAAAAGTGACAAAGTTCTGGTCTTTGGGAAGTTCATGAGTGTCTCCTTATTTACAGTGTCTAGCTAGTTATTTTTAGTTTAGAGCAGACCACTGTGACCTGAGACATCGTGCTTACGAAACAGAAAATTTTCTGGATGTTAGAAATAGATTTTTGTGTTTGAATTACATTTGCTTGGATTACATTTCCTTCCTGTAAAATAATTCATATAAGAGTCAATGATTATTTCTCATTACTCTTCTTCCTCTTGATTTTTTTGCTATAATCAAGGTATATTTTGAGTTTGTTCTATGTTTACTGTTCACACATGCTGCCATTTCTTCCATATTTGCACATGCATTTTCCAGTGGGTTTGGGTAGGTTTGACTGCAAGCCTGTCTGTGTACATCAGGCAGTTGCAGTAGTTCCTGTGTTTCTCAGCTGCTATTCTTTTTTTTTTTTAGTCCAGGATATACCTGCAGGCCACATTCTTGTGTGTTTACCTTCTCTCTCTTCGTATGTACATGTTAGTCAGAAAGTAGGCCACACGCAGGGAGTCTAGAAAGTGACTTGAATTAAAAGAATTAATTCCATTACATACTAAGTATAATCTTCTAGAGACCTGTACTTTCATCTTGGTATATGAAAAATATACTACATTACAGATCAGGTTGTGATGTCCAGCTTGTTTGCCCACCCACAGATGTAGTCACACACATAGAAGATATATTATTGCGCTGCTTTGTTGTATGATGTAGATTCATTCTTTCATAAATGGGCCTCTTTAAGGTCTGGAAAAGGAGCAAAAAACCAAATTACTTTCCAATGAGGAAGTGGAAGACTGTCAAAGATGTGGTGATCTGACAGCTCTTACTCTGACAGCACATCATACACTTCCAGATACACAGTACATTACTGTGTGCAGCTTCAGAGCATGAGTATTTCAAACAAGGGAGCTTCTGATTTATGTAATGGAGAGAGGGGACTGATTATAATCTGAGTATGATTTCTTTTTTTTTTTTTTTTAATGTAGGGAGGAACTTAGCTGCCAGTCCTGTAAACACTTTTATACATATGTTCATGAATGCATTTTGTATTTTTATGCAGAGGCTGTTCAAACGTATGATATTTTAAGTTCACGTGAACTCCAATTCTCCATTATTTTTCTGATCTCCTTCACAGCAAGAATTTTTTTGATAAATATTTGTGAAGTCACGCTCATTCTGATCACCTCTATCATACTGTTTACAAAGCATCTGATGTGGAGGGCACAGTCTATGCTTTATAGCCAGTGCTTTACATGCTGAACAAAATTCTTTGCTTTTTCAGTCTTTTCCACCCATGTGAAGTGGGTGTTCTTTAGGGTTGCTTCAGGTAGCCCTTTACAAATTTATAGTGAAGTTTGTGCATAAGGCTGTGGTGGTTTAGGCCCTGCTGGGACCGGAGACCACATTGCCGTTGTCCCTCCCCCACCCTCAGCTGGTGAGGGTTGGAAGTGAGGCACAAACCCCGGGCTTGAAATAAGGAAAGATTTCATACAACAGTGTAATAAACAATTTGAACAACAACAATAGCAATAATAACAGCAATAAACAGTAATAACAGTAAACAAGACAAAAGATATACAGCGAAATCCCACGGTGAACACAGCCAGCCCGCCGCGCGTGCTCCCCACGACCAAAGCCGCAAGGGAAAGTTCCCGCACTGCCGCGGGACCTGACCTCAGCATGGTATGAATAACCCGGCTGGAGATCCCTTCCACCAACACGGGAAACTTAACCCTATCCTAGCTGAACCAGGACAAGCCTTTACGTTGTTCTCAACTTGTTAGTGTAATTAGCCTGAAATAAAATGAGTGACATGCAAAATGGAAGCAAACAATATCAGATTAGGCTACAATGGAGAGGACTATAGATTGTAATAACTTTTCAGCTATGAATTTATAAATGAAAAGGTCATACATATATCCTGGTAGTATTTCCATTTCTAAGATACAGCTATAGAATCACAGAATGATTTGGGTTGGAAGGAAACATTAAGGTCATCTAGTCTGACCCCCTGCAATAAGCAGGGACATCTTCACCTAGATCAAGTTGCTCTGAGCCCCGTCCAACCTGACCTTGAACGTTTCCAGGGATGGGGCATCTACCACCTCTGTGGGCAACCTGTTCCGGTGTTTCACCACTGCCTTCGTAAAAAAATTCATCCTTCTATCTGGTCTGAATCTACCCTCTTTCAGGTTAAAACCACTGCCCCTCGTCCTATCCCTACAGCCCATGGTAGAGAGTCCCTCCCCATCTTTCCCGTAGCCCCCTTTAAACACTGGAAGACTGCTGGACCCACTCAGCAGGTCCATGTCTTTCCTATGCTGGGGGCCCCAGAGCTGGACACAGCACTGCAGGGGAGGTCTCACGAGAGC
>NW_020799144.1:7277825-7292508 GCF_003259725.1 Athene cunicularia | reverse complement strand
TGTTTAAAGGCTTGCTCCTGAGACATGCCGACTGGCTCCATCTCTGAGCGACTTTAGGCTCTTCCCACCCTCCTGGGACTGCATTAGCCCATGACCCTCTGTGTTAATGAACCCCGGATGGTACGCACCGATCGATACACAGTGAGGCAGGCAGGGTCACCTTCTGCGTGCAAAGCACCGCGTACCCTCTGCAATCCCTTTCCCGGAGAGAAGCCCCCAAGGGGGCGGCTACAGCTGATGCCCCCCTGGCCGCTCCTCCGCCAAGGCCAAGCCGTAACTCTCCCCCGGCTCCGCCTGCCTGTGGCAAACCTGACCTCAGGTGGAGCGTGGGTATTTGGGTCTCCTAGACACCTGAGCATCCACGGGAAGCTGTGGGCCCAGCTTCAGCTTTGCAGAGGTAAGTCAAAAGCTTTTGTGTTACGGGCACAGGGGTTAGCCTTGAATTGGGAACGGGGCCAGGTGTAGTAGCTGCTGTTGGCATAATTCCAGCCGGTGTCCCCTGGGTGGTTAAATAAATGGTCTTTTCTTTCACATCACTGCCAGCAGGTGCTCCCGCCATTCACTAGAGGATAGGGCATGGACACTGCCCTGGGATTTCCCCGGGGGACAGTTCCCTTCTAGCCATGGGCCCGAAGAGGCTCTGTTCTGCTTTGCCTTACCAGAGCCGTGCGTGGAAGGTTTGTCTCCGCACAGCTCAGGAGAGCGGCACCTTTGGCAAAGACCACACGATATTTGCGTGACAGGATTTCCGAGGAAAGTCCTCGCGGAGCTGAGTCACTTTGCTAAAGGGCAGAGAGCGAAAATGGAGTTGCGGAAGGGTGCTCCGAGGGAAAGCAGCTGCATGAAACTGAGGTGCCTGCAGGATGTTTTTGCTGCGGCTTGCTTTTCTGCGTCAGAAGGCTTCTCAGTCCTCCCAGTCTGAGCAGGAGAGATGCTGCAGCCCTAAAATGAACCTCCTGTTTGTCTTGCCCGTGACAGTACGTGGGAATCTCCACCCCTTGTCAGCCCCATGGCGGACCGTGGGGCTTTGCAGAGCAAGGAGCCCGTTCTCAGAGCTCTCCCCTACCTGGCACTCTTTCTTATTTCTCCTTGATGCCCAAATGTGGTCTGCGGCTTCAGTCAGCATCGTTGCGGACCGTTGCTCTGACACAGAAAACGTGATGGTGCACAGGCTGGCTTCACATGTCACGTGGCTGTGACTTACACTGACTTGTGGGCATGGTGGTGGGTCACTTGATGCTACGTTAAAGACCGAGAGGCCCCAGTCAAGATCCCCTAAACACGTCTCCCTCCTTTCATCTTTTGTTCCTTCCCTAGGACCATTTTACTTCGAAGGCATCCTGGCCCGGGGAATATTTTCCCTAAGAGAAAGGATTTTTTATAAAGCAGAGTTCAGTCTTGCACAGCACAGGGGCCAAACCCGCAGCAGGCAAACACCACTGCAAGCAGGGCTGCGCCTGGCTGGTGGCACAGCACTGGCCACTAGTTCCCTTTCCAGTTTTACTGTCTGCCTCACTGAATTCATACCTTTCCTGTGATGAACAGGATAGTGTGACATTCAGCCACAGATCGGGAGAACAAAGCCTGCAGTCAGCAGAGGGAATCATGTGAGCACAATTTCCAGAGAGGACTAGTCTTTAAAGATGATTTAGATGATCATTTTCTGTAGATGTGGTCTTGGTTTATTCAACCTACTTCATTCCCTTCCTTCTTCAAGTAATCTCCTTCTCCAAGTTAATAATCTATTCTATTTGTTAAAGTAATTCTACTGTTTATGTTCAGTAAACTTAATTACTCTTCACAGGGTAATACAAGTGGTAAGGTTTTTTACCACTTTCTACCATGAATATCTATACCCTTTATTAAAAAATATTAATTACAGCAATGATTTTTACTTCCTTGTTTTAAAATTACTTTAAAACTTTTTTGACATGAAGTCTGTAAATCACCATTTCAAAAAATTCCTTGTTTGCAGGAAAAGAAGAGCACAGAAATGGTGTTATGTCAGGAAAGGGTTGTTTCAGTTAAAACTTGGCTTTAAGAGGTATCTTTGATTTTACTTCCCTGAACTTGAGAAGCGTTGCTACCTGGTTTTGAACTTTGTGGTTCAATTCCATTAAAATTTTAAAGCTTTTATCATTAGCACAAAATAGTGAAGGTAAGATGTAAATAGGGCTATGCTGGCACCAAGCAAAGGTTTTTTAATAAGATACAGATCATTCAGTTTGACAGGTTTTGTGCATATCCATATATATGGTGAGACAGAAATAGATTTGTGCGTTTATTTTAGGCATGTCTGTATAGAGGAAACTTACATTTCTTTCCTGTATTATATACCCAAAGGTAAGTAGCACCATGTTGTCCCAGAGTTACAGCTTCAGAGCTGTACAGAAGGTCAGTTGATAGGAAAGGCATTAAATATTTCTGTTATCACTACTGGTGAATGCCATAAAGGTGCCCACATTCCTTGTATTGCAGCAGTTTGCCTGTGAAGTCCTCAGACTGCAGCAGTAGACAGTGTTGGCCAAAACCAGGGTTTTAAACAAGAAGTAAACAACTCATTTCCAGGATTAAAGAAAGAAATGTAGCTGTTCTATTGTGAAATAACTAATAGTGAATTGCTTCCAATATACTAACTTGTTCTGAAGAGCATGATTACCTATAACATCAAGCGGGGTTTTGCTCCAGCATTGAGGCGTGTGCTGTTTTCCTGTGTTGTTGCCATGGTCAGCACTTCCTGGCATGTACTTCTCTCCTGTAGCCTGCCTTCATGTTCAGGAGACTCAGCAGTGGATTATTATTGCAGAAAATGGGCCTGTATAGGAAATGCCCAAGGGTTAATAACATAGCACTGCTATGACAAGGAAGTAAGTGAGAGTGGAACTATCTCAGGATATACTTGCATTTTTTTATATGTTCTTCTGTGTTTTCTTGTTGCTGCTACGGATATGTTAGTCTGTTCTGCTGGGGAAGAGTTAAAAAACCCACACAACCTTTAACAAAGGCCAGGTACTAGCAGCAGCTGAACAGACTGGAGGATCACAGCCCATGTGGTGCAAGTCTTGATCTCTCCATACTTTCCCCCGTTCCCTCCACCTGTTCTAGATGGTGTTAAGTCAGTATTTTTTCCATCTGGATTTTTAAATCTGGAAATTATGATGACTTCACAGCAGACTTTTTTTAAATGTTAAATTTCTGGAAAGGTGCTTCTTTTAATATAAGTTTGTAGTGGCCAAATACTGCATATCAAATAATTCCTTCAGAGTTTCCTTTCTGGTCACTGAAGCAAAAAGGAAATACATTTATCTTATTATTATTTATTTATTATTATTATTACTACTTCATATTGTTGCAAGTTATTCACTTATTAGAACAGGCAGATTTCTTTTGGTGTGCTTGATGTATGTAGTAATTAGTATTTCTTACCAACAACTGAAAATGGCAAAAGACTCCCAGACTTTAAAAGTGCTGTGTGTTTTTTCACATTTTACTCTCTTCTGCCCACTTACTAGGGCTGTCAGTTCTGGATGGCTGCATATTTTCATGGTTTGCATTTTTCCTGTCTGAAAATAAAAAATTTAATTGCTATGAACTCAGCATCTTTTTGTCCCCTGTTCCCCCTTGCACTGCTTCTTTGGGGAAAAGATACAAAACTGTTGCATGCGATGCACATTCTGGCTGGCATTAAAGAAGAAATTCTCAAGTTTTTCTCGAAAATTGGAAAGTTCTCAAGAGAAATTACTAGCACTGTCTTGTGGTGGTATTGGATGCCAATGGAAAGGAAGATAGGAGAAACAGACCAGATGAATCTACTCTGACAGATATATTTTCCTGTTAACTCTGTCCACAGGCAGTGTCTGCTGAAGTTAAGGGTGGGTTTACAGTTCTTGAGTTCTCAAGTAAAAATTCTGTTCACTTAGGTTTGCAAGGTGCAAAGGCCATAAAGGTTGGCTGATAAATATTAATTGTTCAATTGTTTTGTTTAGATAGAAATACTGTCTACACAATTTACAATATCTGCAGTTGCAGGAGTTTTGGAAAGGCCCTCCAAAGCAAATACTACTTCCTGTTCTTGCAGGCAGCCATTCAATACACTTCATTAATTCAGAAAATTATCTGACAGGACTTTCTGCCCTGTCTCTGCTAGACGGAAGCCACTGCAAGACATTAAGGTTTTGCTAGATACAATCTTACTCGCATTTCAATCCTAAACATTCGTTGCTCTTTTCTCCACTGGTTTTGAAGAGGACTTGGCAAAGGGAGGTATCAGAGCAATTAATTTGGCTAGATAAGCTTTCAGGAGGCTGTCTTGAAGATTATTTTTGCCAAGGGCAAGGTAGGGTTTTTCTTGCTAGGGATGCTTGTATGGCCTGTTGTCTTTGTTTTGGACATACTGTGCTTAAGGTGTTCCTTTCCCATGTTTCATTTGTTTAAAACAGAGGCCATGTAGACTTTCAAATTTCTTTTTCATAGGCTACAAAGACAAGGTTTTGGTTCTGTCATAAAAGATGATTTCTCCTTTATTTGTATCTTTCTTGTGATCATCCTCTGCACTGGTTTCACTTAGCTCTGATGATTGGAACATCAGACACTGAAATGATCACACCTGGGCCTTCTATACCTCTAGTAGTACTACTCTAGTGTTACAGAAATCTTTCATATGCTTTTTAGAGCAGCCTTCTCCTTTTCATTTCTCTTGTCATTATGGTAACTAACACTCATTCTGAAATGTACTAATATACTGAAATGTACTAATATACTACTTAGAATATATAGCAAAATATTTTTATTAGTAGTCCCAAGTGTATCACCTTGTACTTTATACTGGTGAATTTCATCCCATTTCTGCAAAACAACAGCTATAGAGGTGATTCAGTTAGTGGGTAATGTCTCCATACTGCTTTTGGTTTACAGTAGCATTATTTGAGCAGCAAAATTCATCTGTATACACATGGATTTTGCACCATGTTTGTTAAAAAATGGCAGACATACTACTTAATTTGGTTAGTCTTGGAGGAACTTCTCTGATAACCTTCCTACACACCAGTAATTCTGCTTCCAATGTGCTGTATTTTGCTAACTGCATGTTTATCAGTTATTCTGATAAACATTTTACAGTTTTTCTACCAAGCCTCATTTTCTCCTGCTGAATTAAGGACTGTCTGTGTTTCAACATGTATGTACAGCTACCCATATTCCAGCTGCTTGAAAAATCCATGCATCTCAGCAAGATTTTGCCTGATGTGAGAACACTGTCAGATCTGCATGTTTTCATTTGTTTGTCTCTATGACATTGATTATTCTTACTAATGGTGCTCTGAAGCCTTGGTTTTCTGTATATAAGCAGCTGCATTTTTTACTCTTTAGTCAGATACCACACCAGCAGCCTGACAGACCAGTTTTCAAACAGCCTAGCTATACCTGTAAATATCTGTGCTAGTTCTTTCAGACCTCTGGGGTAGATAGTATCTGTGCTTCACACTCTGCCCCCTCAGTTGTGCACAGTGAAGCTCTTTTCATTTTTGCTTGCACGCTGATAGTGGTAATTTCTATTATGGTAGCACCATCCCCTGTCAGTGTGCAGCTTTCATCATTGCCATTGAAATTAGAGGCAGAAATATTTGTTCAGTTTTGGCCTTGATGCAAATTCCCACTAAAACAAATTAGAGCTATGTACCCATACTGAAATCCAATTTAAGGGACTGGATATTGCCAGCTGCCTGTGAGCAGTAACTAAGGAAGTCACCTTCTTGAAAGCGCTTTTGGCAATAATATATTCTCCTTTATTCATACCATTTTATTTCTCATAGTGGGCTGTGTGTCCAGAGATTCGTCTTTTTCTTCTTGACCATGTTAGTTAGTCTAATAAATAATATTGCTTCTTCCAACAAATCCTTCCTGTCTCATTTCTTTGCAGTCTACTGTAATTTTTGGGCGTCTCTTTTTCCCAGCTAGCAGACATACTTCAATACAGGCATTTGAGCTGGGGCTGCCATGCGTTCATACTTGTATTTGCTCTGTGCTTTTCCTGATCAGTCTATTTATGTTGCCTGCAGACTTTAGCCATCAGGGGCTTGAGGCTCAGTTAACAGAGGAAGATTTTTGGGAAGAAATTACTAGGAACTGTCATGCCTGAAACATTTGTAAAGCCTCTTTGAAGCACCGTTTTTGTTTACTTTTTAGATCCCCCTTTTCCAGATGTAGAATTTGTTGCAGTAAAAGGTTCTGCACCCTTGCTCAGACTCCGGAAAGCAGAAGATCGAAATGGACCGATCAGGTTTGTCTCTGTGTACTCTTCACCCTTTCAAAAAACATTCTGCAGGTTTATGTTACTTACGTACTGGAACATTTTGTGGGAGTTAAATTATTTTTGTTAGCAATGGGAGAAAACTTAAGCTGTAACTCCAAGTTTCTACTCCCTTAGTGGAGTAATATTTGGCT
This sequence comes from Athene cunicularia, assembly GCF_003259725.1. Classification (NCBI taxonomy): domain Eukaryota; kingdom Metazoa; phylum Chordata; class Aves; order Strigiformes; family Strigidae; genus Athene; species Athene cunicularia. The sequence goes on along the minus strand of NW_020799144.1, from coordinate 7,286,067 downwards.
TCAGACTTTTCCCTGCTTTCTGGCACAAAATCCCGTTTTTGACAATTCCGAGTTTTCACTGTTGGGTTGTTGATTTGTTTGGGGTTTGGTTGGCTTTTTTTTCCCCCTTTATCCACAGTGAAATCACATTAGATTTGCACAAGGACAGCTCTACCCATCTAATTTTTTTTCCAGCTAACTCACACATCCAGTACATTTTTTTTACTAGGAGCCAGAGGAAATGGTGAACAATGTCTGTATTTATGCGTGTTCTTAAGTAGTGTTTTCATATATATCTAGAGAAAAAGGATTTACACCTTACTAAGTGCTGTTTGTGATAGGAAAAAAGGTAATGGTAACATCATTGCACTAAAGCAGAAAATACTTGAACTCTAATAATGTTTCAGGAAGTGACTAGTGTAACAGCCCCACATATTAGTCTTCCTATGGTTGGATACCATAGACTAAATATTGTTTTGAGAGGCCTGAAGACAGATTTGAATAATTTTTTACAAATGGTATCTGTTCTCTCCTTTAAACAGAAAAAGTCTTTTTTGGGAAATTATGAATCATATTTGGATACTAATGATTTATTGCTTCATGGGTGAACTTATGTGTTAGATGAAAAGAGCAAGAGATAGCCTGCAATAACTCAATTTGATGCTCTTCTGAGCATGAATAAACATGTAAAGGTAATGTGTGTGTGATGAGGAGAACCACATCTAAGCTATGCATGCAGGGCTTGTCGTTCAAAATGCAGTGGAAAACACAGAGAAATATTCTAGTATAAGAAGCATTTGTATTGGACATTGATAATAAAAAGCTGTTAAGAGGCTACAAATAGAAAATGCTGAATTAATGAATGTCTGATGCTTAGTTCATTGAACTGAGGGCTAATGTTTACTTTTTTGTTTCTCTCTAGTCTTTATCAAGTGATTGTGCTTCCTCTGGGTTTGCAAAGCACTTTTATTTGTGACTCCTTCACTGCTGCAACTTTCTTTAGTAACACCACTGACATTAAAGGATATGTGGCAGCTGAATTTCAGGCAAAGGATGTTGCTGATAACATGTCAATTACTCTTGGAGACAGACATTACTACGGGAAGTTTTATAATGCTCCATTAAAGCTGGGAGAAGAGTATTGTGTTTTTTTGAGAATAATAAGTGAGTGGAATAAGGTAATGAATATTTTAAAACCTTTTCTTTACACCTGTTGAATGAAATGTTGTGGAAAAAGAGGAAAAAGTTAGCTTTGTGTTAATTTTTTTATGAAGTTGCAAGGATCTGTGAGTTGACAGAATTAGATTAAATAGCTCTCATAATTTCTTACAGATATTTATGTCACTGTAATGTTGGAGCAACTCTGGATGCCTGAAGACAACCAACGCAAAAAATTAAAAATGAAGGGCCATCGATGCCCTCAGTGATTGAGGGTGTCTTTATTGGGCAAGAATTTAGTGGAAGAGATTAGTATGCAAATCTGAAAATTACTCCTTAGTCATGAATAATTCACTCATTTAAAATTTTTATTGAATTTTTTGTAGCAAAATATTCCGGTTCTCCATATGACAATGAAGAATATGTTTTATCATGTGTGTTACCTTCCACAGAGCAATGAATGTCAGCTCCAACTGCCTTGGGAAAGCCTTGTGGAAAAAAATGTGTATGACTAATGCTACTTTTTTTTTTCTCATTTTAAAGTAAATATGTATTTGAATTAGAAACAAAAAGTTTCAAAAACGTACATTTCAGCTGTTTCATGCTCTACTCTCTGTCCAGTGTCCAGCCTCCCATAATGTCATTATGCCACTAGTTTTACAGTTATCTATCTCAGAAGTCAACAGCTTGTAATTTTTTTTTATAAGTCTTAGCAGTAGGAAGTTTTTCTTGTATGGGCCAGGTGATAGACATCACGTGCATACAGTTCCTGAATGTCAAAAAATAAAAACAGAACAAAGCAACGCTTACTAAAGAAAACACCTAAACAGTGCCTCACCCTGACACCCCAAAAAAATAAAATAGAGTTTTAGGACTTTGTGCATACAGCATGAAGCAAGGGGGCCTGCAGAAACTGATCTGTGAGTCACTTGTACATAATTGTCTATAATTTTGGAAGCCTACACACAAATCTCAGTAAGTTAAAGCAGTTTCTATTAAAGAGTGTACCTCTGTCCAAAGTGAAATTTAACAAGTACTCATAATAGCTGTTACTGGTGTCTACTAATCTATGCAGCTTAACTTTTGTGTGGTATCAACTTTAACAATAGTCTAAGAAGTTTTTATAGCACAGATAAAGTGATTTCTGATCCTGATACAAGTCTGTTGTTTGTCATAAATTTTTAACAAATTGTATGAGGGAATAAGTGGGAAAATGACATTTGAAGGCATTCAGTTCACAAATAATGTTAAATTTAGCCCAAAATACCTTGGGATTTGAACAATGAACTGTATTTTTTAGAAAAATTTACTCTGTGGAGCATGTTTGTTGATGAGTCAAATCTATACAAGTTTAGCACTCCTAAATACATCCTTGAACTCATCTTATGTATCCTTGGGTTTATGCACTGGTTTCCCTAGCTTTTTCCCTTCAATATTTTCTGATAATGGGGAACATTTCCTATTGTTACTTGTGTTTGGGCTTTTCTTGCACAGAACAGTGCAGATTGCTTATGTCTTTCTGCCAGCTGTTTGTTAAACTGCTTCTAAATTACATTATTCTTTGACTTTCATATAGATTATTTCCTGATGTTTCATCTCTGGCATTGCCAGATGAATTTTCTAGGCCACTGATTTAATGAAATATTATTACCATTGTTTGTAGAAGTCACTCTTTGCTTCCTTCCATTTAGAGTGCATCAGCTACTTAATATACACTTTCTTGTATGGCTTTTGTTACTTGATGAAATACAAGAAGTTACATACGACACGAATAAATCAGTATTAGGATTGCAAATACCAAACAGCTTTGGTTCCCAGCTCTGCTTATTTGAAGTGGAACTTACACCTTACACCAGAAGTACTGATTTATCTTCAATTCTCATGCCCTTGTATTTTGCACAGTTGCTGGTATTAAGTAGTTAAAGAAATTCACAATTATAAATTGAGGGTTGTTGGTTTTTGAGAATTTCTGAAAATCTGTCTATTTAAGTAACTGAATTTGGATTCAAAAATTAATATTTTAAATTCTGTCTTTAAAAAAAACCCCTGCTTTTTCATTTGCTCTCAATTATTAATAGATGTGAAATCAGCATTTCTGTAGTGTATTTTACTTGTGAACATATTTCCATCTGAATACAGACACAGAAATACATGTCATAGACTCCTAACGGATGTTCTTATTATTGTACTTTTAAGTTCTGGCATCCTCCAGAGTTCCTTCTGACTCCAGACCCCTTCATCCTGAGAATGGTACAATTTGTATCATACGTCCTGCAAAATCATGGCTTCGATGTGACTTTTTATTGCCATACACCTGCCATATTTTCTTCGTGATGAGGGTGGGAAAATCAGTACAGATAAAATTGTGTGGACATAGTTAAGTAAGCTGTTCCGTTTTGTTGAGTCTACATTCATCTATCCCTCACTCAGGTTTGAAGGTTCTGAGAACGGTGTCTGCTGTGTGGTTTTTACTTTCTGTTTATTTTTCAAGGTGAAGGATTTAAGATGCGTATTTCATTTGTGCAGAACATTCACATGTGTTAAAAGGCTGGTCAGATCGTCTGTGCAGATCATTAGGGATGTACAAGGAAAACAGTTAGGAAGTTGGAGATAATGGAAATTATCATTTTTCATATATAAAGAATTTAACAATTGGAATATAGAGATGATGGACACCAAGGGAAGATCTGGGAACAAACAAGAAATTACTGTCATTACCATAAAAACCTTACTGAAGTGGAACAAATTGCCCAGCCTTGGAAGTGTCCTTCTCCATCAGGGATACTGCTAATTAAATAACTCAAACCCATCTGGCACCTATTTTAATCTCCAGTGATTACTTTATGGATTCCATGCTGTGCAGATTCAAGGCTCATAGTGAAGGGGAAGAACTAAAAAAGGTTTTTGATGTTTAAACTTATTTGAGATTAATTTCTTTAGCACAGCTTTTGCTCAGTATCAGCATCAGCTGGGTTTTTTTTTGATCAGTTTCTGCCTGTAACACAAGTAAGAGCAGAACTGTGAAAGGTGAAGATGACACACAGTCTTTTCAGGAAAAAAGGTATGACCTGTTTGGAAAATTGGAATCAGAATGACCCCTACTGTGAGAAAAGTCTGTTAAAATTAGCCTAATAAAAAATCATCTGAGAAAAGTGTAAAGCATGGCAAAATGTTTTCTCTAGAACTCTAAAATATGCAGCTGTGGAAGGGATTTCTATCTCCCGTTTAGCTACCTGTGAATATTCAAGTTGAAATATGAACTTTGAGATCCAGGAATGTTCAAGTATTTGGAGGAGTATTTTCACTGATAACTTTCTGGACATGTATCAGAGGAGTGGATTTATAATTTGATTTAGATAAAATGCAGATGAGTGAATATTACTACTGATATTCCTGGGAGCTCATTAACTTCTCTGATAGGCAGAAGATGACCAATTTCCTGCAATTTGGAGTATGTTATGTAGGTAGCCATTTCAAGATGAGGGCACTCACACCTGTGCATCCAGAATCTGGCATTTGGTTGAGTTTTTAAATCCACCCCCTCTCTTTTTTTCTCCCTCTCCTAAGAGGATTTTCTTTACCAGTGTTTTGCCTTTTTAAAGAACCAGAAAACTCCTTATAAAAAATTAGTTGAAGAAACACTGAGATGCCACAATTTGGCATTCAGACACACTAGAGTAAGGTTAAGCAGATTAAATGTGCCTTTGCTCTTTTGTGCTAATGCTTCAAAATGTACTCTTGAATGTCATATAAACATAGTTATCCAGAGCAACATAATACACATTTTGCCAACAGATGAAAAATATATTTGTATGTATTCTGTTAAAGTCTGTGAAAGTCATTTAGCAGGAGAGTATGTATAGAAACACTACAAAAATAGACTTCACAATAATTATACAATAGACAATAGATCTTAAAGTAGAACTTCTTGTATATGAGCATGAAGTGCTGGGGGGAAGAAGCTCTACAGGGATGAAAGCTTATTGTAAAAAAAACAAACTTGCAGAAGCAGGGCCCTGGTAAACATTTACTCTACTACTGTTAACATTAACTACTATAAGTATGTTATAAAAATTGTTTAAAATCACCAAGCAAGTTGTCATAACTGAAGAAAACCTACAGCTAGTATTTGAAAAACATGCCTGTAAGTACCATATTTTAACATATACATCCTACATGGAGATAGAATTAATACAGCATATTCAGTCTTAGCATTTCATAAATTTTGAATTCTTATCCAATCGGCTTCAAAGATCCTTCCATGTTACCTGTATGCCTAGGTTATAGAAAGGAATAACGATGATCTAAAAGACTACAGCCAGCCTTTCATCAAAGCTCTATCTCTAATCTTATATTTATAATCTTTTCAGGCAAGCTAGAGGCTGCTATGAGAGGACTAACAAACTCCATTCCCAGTAGTAGTAAAATACAGTATGTTGTGGAAGGCTGCTCTTGAGGAAGGTGTTAGTCATAAAAAATTTCTCCATGAGAAACTGATTTTTATGTTTTCATTTTCAGGTGAGAACACAGTCCTGTGCTGTTTGGGCACAAATTAAAGGTAAGTAAATTCTTCCTTCAGTGAGAAACCAGAAGTTGACATGGCAGCATAAACTAAAAATTGCTATGGCTGTTTCTTTGTTTGCCATTTATGGTTGGTTGACTTTGAGGATTGGAAATGTTAGAGGCATAAAATTTGCCTTGCACTTCTGTATTCCATTCTAATGGATTCAGTAATCCATTCTACAGGGGATTCTCTGGTTTCCCCTGGTTTTCAATATTACTCTTTCTTTGCATCACATCCAAATATTTACAGGAATTTTTATGCATAAAGTATATGAAGCACAGAAGACGTGAAATTTTAGAAGCCTCTTCTAAGATATACTGCCTTAAAGATTTAAAAAATACAACCAAACTTTTTCTAGCTTTTAGAAGCCACATTATTTATTTTGGTATGTTCAGGTGGTCCTTGGAGAATGAATTCCTTTTATGAACAGGAAAATAAAAGACAGCATGCAAAAATGAAAAGTATGGCTAATTTTTGTACTTTTAAGTATAGTTTCTTAAAAATACAGTGGCATAACTTTAAAATCCAGTTAGTTTCTCAGCATGGTTTTATCTTTGTATTACATTTGGACTATAAAATGTTTCCAGTAAATGAGTTTACCTCCGAGGAGTTTGGAATCCACTAGAGATTAAGTTTCCTTCCTTTCCATGGTGGTAAAAAATACTCTTTTCACCCATTTCATCATGTTTCAGCAAAATACAAACATTTGCCTCTCCTCACAAAGAAAGTAGCACCACTGGATTCCCCTACAAGCTCTAAATTCTGCTCTTGAGTTGAAAGACTTACAAATTTGAGTTAGGAAATGCAGTGACACTGAAGACTGAGACAGTAGTTTGGAATGATAATAAATCATGTGGTACATAGAGTTCTTGAAGTACATCTTCACCACTGTTCACAAAATCCATGTCTGACTTGCTATTATTGATCTTCTGGTGACAACTGTGTGTTTATTTCTAGGTTGCCTTTTGCTGTGTATTCATGTGACCTAGTTCATTTACCGCCACACTTAAAATATAATTTAGCTAGTTTGTGGGAGACTCAGCTAAGACCAAGGATTTCCTGGGTTTGAGGTCTCTATGGTAAGAGCTGTAAGATAACTCTGGAAAGACAGAAGACTGTCCTCTTCTGAATTTGTCAATTATCAGCTGATAGAGCATCATCAGGTAGAACAGGTCAGGCCTTTGACTTCCTATTGTAAATCCATTTGCCTTTATATTGAATGGACTTCTAGCCAAATGGCGTACTTAGCCTAAGGTACTTCTGCAGCTGGAGAGGCTGAGAGTATTTTTGTCTTACTGAGTCCTTTGAGGAGTATTTCTTAATTCAACATGTGTGGAAAGCAAATCTGTAAATTAAATCTAAACCAAATGGGCCTGTTAGAGATGCTGTCTAGACAAACCTACACATTGTATGATAAATCATTGTTGTAAAAAGTTATAGAAAGTTGTTTAAAGCACACTTCCTTCTGTCACAAATAAGTAGAATGAATTCTGAGGGGTTTTCAGCAAATATATTCTACAAGTAGGGAGGAGAATTCTCTCATTTTTATGGAGGTCTGATACCTGCTTTAGAAATGCATAGTTTGCATACGGAAATTGGTATTACAGAGATATAAGGACAGATATAACTTTTACCAAAACTGAACATGCTTGTAGGTTGAACAGATTTTCCTTGTAGGGTCCCTATCTGAAATTCTTTATTTTGCCAGACTCACAGTAAGTTTACAGGTGAGAGGTGCTGCACAGATACAAGCCTTGCTTCACTGAGTAGTGTTAGGCAAAGCTAGTAGACTAGTTATGTTTTCCTTATGGGTCTGTATGATTTTCTGTTCTTCTGATCAGTTGTTGGGGCTGTTTGGGGAGAATGCACAGCCAGTTGTTTTTTTTTTCCCGTACAATAAGATGAGCCAAGAAAGAGTTCAATTTAAGTAACAGAAATTGCTTTTCTGATGTTCAGGCACTTGGAATCTCATCATGGACATATTTCATTGAATAAGTGCCATTTTTGCAAGAATTTAAAGTTTTGCTGAAACACTAACTACTCATGCTTGCAAGATTTAATAGCAAATTGATTTGTGGAATGTTGAAGGAATAAAAGCATCCTAGATGTCTGTGGGAATTACAGTAACAAGTAGGTAATCTTTGATTAATGCTGAAAATGGGATCTCACAGCATCTCATCGCATTCCATGGACTTGTGCACCTTCAGGTTCCTTAGATGGTGTCAAATCTGAGCTTCTCTTACAGTGGGTGGTTCTTCATTCTCCCAGTCCCTGCCTTTAATTTCTGTGACCTGGTCCGTGTGGCTGGAGCACTTGCCAGTGAAAACTGAGGCAAAAAACGTGGCTGGAAGGGATTGAATTTCTATTTTCTCAGATTACCTTCACCAGTAGTTCTTAGTAATTCTGGCTTTGACAACAGTCCTCTGTAAGCCTTCTATTCTGTCCCTGAGTGGTTTCTGGTATTATGGGCTTGTGTAAGGTTGTCATTGCAATGTTTATTTCTGTTCTGTTACTTGGGGAAAAAAAAAAGGGGGGGGGGGG
>NW_020799144.1:7275289-7277775 GCF_003259725.1 Athene cunicularia | reverse complement strand
AAAAAAAAAAAAAAAAAAAAAGAAAAAGAAAAAAGAAACAAAAAGGCAGGAAACTGAGGGATGGAGAATTATAATAACTTTTGAGAAATACACCATTTAATCTTACTTCCTCAACTGGATATTAACTACTAGATAGTCATCTCCATTACTGCTTGACCAAGCAGTAGTCTAACATCCAAGTTTTGTTAAAGTACTTTGAGCAGACTCAGTTGGTCAGTCACCAGACAAAAGCTACACTATTTGCTATTGTTTGTTTGAGTTATCTGATATTTTGTTTCAGATTTATCACCCACTCTGCAATACATGACTGCTGTTGGAGTAGGGTCAGTTGCTGCTGTCTGCCTTATACTGTTCCTGTCATTCTCAGCAGCACGGTATGTATTATTATTAACTCCAGTTTTGTAGTCCTCTGGCACAAGGCTTATGTGTTTTTTTTCTTCTCAGATAGTTTTTCTTGCCAACCTGCTTGGTTTAGGCCTCTTGACTAGTTAGAAACTATTGTAAGAGTTCTTTCAGTGGCCACTAACACTGTCCATTGCTTGAACTGATGCCCTCTATCTTTGCATTCACTAGTGAAACATCTGAAAATATGGGACACGTCTTAATAAAGGAAGGATGCTGTCAGTGAGTAGGAATTTAGTTGATAGGTTTTTTGATTTAATGGTATCTAAAAAAATGAAGTTGTGCTACTCTAAAAGTAAAATCATACTAACAGAATTTCCAATGTACATTTCTTATGTAAGAAGCTAATTTCTAATCTTCCAAACTTTATTCAGAATGCCTAAAATGATTGTTTTTCAGAAGCAGTTGATCTTTAGCTAAAGGCCACAATCAACACATGTTAGAAATTTTTAAGAAATTGATTTCTTTCTGTTTTGTGATCGTTCATGCAGGGGCAGTAAATTTATAACTGTCTTCCTTTCAAAGGTAAAACAAATATGTACCTCTAAGTAATTGTGAATGTCTACGTATGTGTAAAATCTCTTGACTAAAAAATATGTCTTTTTTTGGTGTTGTTTTAATATGTTTAATCTTTAAGAATAGTCTTCTGACTTAAGGCCCTTAAAAGGTCAGAAGCCTCCAGCTTGGGAGCTGTGAAGGATAGAGCACTGATCAGTTAAACTGCTTATTTGTCATTCAGGAATTGAGGAGCTAATTTTATACAGGGCTGGAGGAATTTAGGATTATTTGGATGATTTGTAGTTGTCTAAATTTCAAATTAGTTCTTTCAGTTCCAAAATGAGGGCTCCACGGTGTCTTTCTTTAAGTAATTAAAGAAAGGGATCACAGGATTCCCTTGGCAATAGGGTGCAATGGTAAACTTGAGCTTGCAGTCTTGATTGGGTTTGTTTTCTTGAGAAATATTGTCAGAGTCAGCTTTGACATTTGAGGCAGAAAGGGCTGTAACTGTCTTGCTGTCTAAACTTGCAATGCTGGCTGAGGGTTTATTGCAGGAGCAAGGGTGTCCCTGGGCTGTCATGGTGTGAAAGGCCCCTCAGTTTCTCTGACAAAAATGTGACAGAGGGATATAAATGTCAAACTGCATTATAAATACTATGTCAAATCAATTAGCATCAAAATGATAGGGGAGCTATTTAAGATAATAGACAGTACTGGAAGAATCATGTGTGAGTATGAACCAGTTGTGAATGAGTGTAGATAAGATTAGGTCCTGAATGTCCATTTCAATCTCTTAAGAGGAGTGAGAGCAAAGAAAATTCAGGTAGCATCCTTAGGGAGCTGAGTACATTGAGTACATTTGACAGGAGTTTTGCTGAAATGTGGTGTAATGTTGAGGGCCAGGACTTGATAATTCAACAAGTATCTTTCAGAGAATTACAGAATCATCAAGGTTGGAAAAGACCTTGAAGACCATCTAGTCCAACGATTAACCTAACACTGACAGTTCCCAACTACACCAGATCCCTAAGTGCTATGTCAACTCAAGCACCTCCAGGGATGGGGACTCCACCACCTCCCTGGGCAGCCCATTCCAACACCTAACAAGCTGTTCCATAAAGAAATGCTTCCTAATATCCAGTCTAAACCTTCCCTGGCACAACTTGAGGCCATTCCCTCTTGTCCTATTGTTCGTTACTTGGTTAAAAAGACTCATCCCCAGCTCTCTGCACCCTCCTTTCAGGGAGCTGTAGAGGGTGATGAGGTCTCCCCTCAGCCTCCTCTTCTCCAGACTAAACACCCCCAGTTCCCTCAGCCGCTCCCCGTACGACCTGTGCTCCAGACCCTGCACCAGCTCCGTTGCCCTTCTCTGGACACGCTCGAGTCATTCAATGTCCTTTTTGTAGTGAGGGGCCCAAAACTGAACCCAGTCATCGAGATGCGGCCTCCCCAGTGCCGAGTACAGGGGTCAGATCCCTTCCCTGTCCCTGCTGGCCATGCTAGTGCTGACACAAGCCAGGATGCCATTGGCCTTCTTGGCCACCTGGGCACACTGCTGGCTCCTGTTCAGCCGGCTGTCAATCAAC